>NW_023270323.1:53696493-53943062 GCF_011800145.1 Mirounga leonina | reverse complement strand
GGTACATACATGTTTTAAATGATGTCTTCCTGTTAAATTGAACTTTTTTTTTAATCACTGTGCAGTGATCACATTAATTTCTGGTAATGTTTTCCTTTTTAATTATGATTTACATACTAATATAAACCATTATTATATTCTAAGTAATTATCCAAAAATCTTATTTATTTATTTATTTTAAATAGCTTTTGACTTTCAACTTCCTTTTTCAGGTTTATTACATGTAACTAGCATGTATTTAAGCCAGAACTGTACATTTTCTTTTAACTAGAGCATTTACTTCATTTATGTTTATTTCTACTACCATATTATCTGCTATCTGTCCATCTTTAATTCCTTTCTTGACATCTTTTAGACTGACTTGATATTTTTAATGTTCTTTTTTTTTTTTTTTTTGTCATCTCATTTTTTCCCCCATACTTGTTTTTTGAAGTTGCATATATTCTGGCTTGGGAAGTGATAATGGAAGAGCTAAATCTTTGCCTTCTTCAAAGTTCTCCAGTGTCTGCATTAGGCATGACCTAGTTAGCATAGTTCACTTTGCTATAGATCATCCTTATTCTCCAAGGATTGGAAGTGTCTCAAATAGTTCAGTCCACTGTTGCACTATGACAACCCACTTGTTCAGGCCATTTTGCTATTCAGCAAAGCCTCTTGTATTAATAAGAGTTAAAGTAGTCAAAGCTCTTCTTGTAGCTACCTCTGTAACAAATCCTTTCTGATAAGGATAATCCACAATGTTTGTTGTGTGAATTCCTGGTTAATGCAAATGACTGCATCTAGAAAATAATTTAAATGTGAATCATTGATATATATATATATACATATATATATAAAATCATGCTGCTTATGCTTAAATATTTTAAAGTGAATTATAGATATCTTAATAATATTCTCTGCCTTCTAAATAAGAAACCCATAGACAGTGTAGCCTTGCATGAATACATGAAAATCTAGATAGACCTAAGTGGGTTCCTAGATCCTTTCCTTTCTCAGAACTGCTCCTAAAGGGTTTGACAGCCCCAGTAGACACTGTCTAGTAACATGTTCTCAAAGAGGGTGGTCCCACTCTCTTAGGAGGTATTTGAAAATACAGAATGGGGCTTTTTTGGTTGTTAAGATGAATGTCATAGTGACTGAAGAATGCTGCTGTAGGGCTAATTCCACAAAGTCTAAGGAACAACATCTAAAGAATTCAAGGAAGAATCATCTCCAATCTCTGTTGGAGAAAACTGTCAGACTAAACAAATATTAATTCTCTCATACTTCTATTATATTAAGGGATTTCATACATTGTGATTAGTATTTCTTCTGTTTCTGTTTCTATTCATCTGGATAATTTGAGGAAGGAATGTCATTTTAATCTTCATTTGTTGAGAACTCTTACCGCATTTGGCAAATAGTGGGTTTTTAATAAGTATGTTGGATAAAAAATAGTTAAATATACTATGCCTATCTTGAGTGTTATTACTCTTACTACTTTATTTTTTTAAAGATTTTATTTATTTTATTTGACAGAGAGAGAGACAACGAGAGAGGGAACACAAGCAGGGGGAGTGGGAGAGGGAGAAGCAGGCTTCCTGCTGAGCAGGGAGCCCGACGCGGGGCTCCATCCCAGGACCCCGGGATCATGACCTGAGCAGAAGGCAGACGCTTAACAACTAAGCCACCCAGGAGCCCCAACTCTTACTACTTTAATAAGCATACTTAAATTCTAAAGATATTCAGTATCTTTACCTCTCTTCCTAACAACAAAACAATTACAGAATGCTTAAGTTCTATCAAGACTTACCCTGCATAGGGGTGCCTGGGTAGCTCAGTTGGTTAAGCGGCTGCCTTCAGCTCAGGTCATGATCCCAGGGTCCTGGAATTGAGCCCCACATTGGGCTCCCTGCTCAGTGTGAAGTCTGCTTCTCCCTCTCCGTCTGCTGCTCCCCCTGCTTGTACTCTCTTGCTTTCACTCTCTCTCAAATAAATAAATAAAATCTTAAAAAAAAAAAAGACTTACCCTGCATATATTCTTTTGCTGTTCAGTATATTAATTCTAGTTTATTTCTACCCAATCACCCCAAATTAGACATTTTAACATTTTATATTGCCAGTGGTTTAGAATTGCCCAATTAAGATTATTTTTATCCATTTCTGTTTTTTTTCTAATTCAGTCTATATCAGGGAATAATTTTCCTTTTTCCTGAAATACCTCCATTAAAATTTTGAATTCTAATGGAGAATAATGTTAGTCAACTTTAGTTGAGGTTAACTAATTTCTTGGCTATTTCTTGGCTAATGTCTGTCTGAAAATGTGTTTATTTCATTTTCACTTTTGAAGGATAATTTTGCTTGGTGTAAATTTAGTTGCCATAAATTCTTTTGACTCTTAAAAGATTTTATTCCAGTGTTTTCTGAGTTCCATTGTTTATATAGAAAAGTTACTTTTTAATCTATCTGTGGTAGTTAATTTATCTTTTGTTGGTTGCATTTCAAATCATCGTATATTCTTTAGTGTTCCTAAGTTTCACCACATGGAAAAATAAGTGAAATACTGTTTTTCCTTTTATCACACTTGGAATTCATTGGATTTCCTAGAACTGAGTGTTGGTGCGTTCAACAGTCTTAGAGAATTTTCAGGCCATTACCTCTTAATAGAGTATCTTTCCTATTTTCTCTTTCTGGAGTTCTGGTTCATGTTATAATTCTTCACTCTGACTTCCACATTCTGGGGGAGGGGGTGCTGATCTAATTAGATAAACCCTTTTAAAAGCAGATCTTATGTTCTGGGATGGAGGAAATCAGAGGGAGTAGAAGCAGTAAAGACACTTTCCTGTTGGCCTTGAAGGAGCAAACTGCTATGTTGTGGAGAGGGTCACATGACAGGAAACAGCAAGAAACCCATGTAAGCTGAGGGTCTCAGTCCTATAATCACAAGAAATTGAGTTCTGCCAACCACCCAGGGAGCTTGGAACAAGACTTTGGGCCTTAGATAAGATCACAACCTGAGCCTGTATCTTGATTACCTGAGGACCCAGTTAAGCCATGCCCAAACTGCTGACACATAGATACTGTGAAATAATTCATTTGTGTTGTTGTGCTATGTCTGTGGTAATGTTATACAGCAATAGAAAAGCAATGAACTTATTAATTAATGAGACATAATTAATTAATGAGCCATAAGACACTACAACTAACTCAAAGGAGAATTCAAATAACACATGTTAGGCAATCAGGAATGTTGAAATGAATTTGCAAATTAGATGAAAAACTGGTCAGTATCCACAGGGCAATGATCAACTACATTCACTGGATAAAACTCATTTGCATTCCTATGGACAGGCATCATTGACATTGCTGTCAGTTTTTTGTTTTTTTTGTTTTTGTTTTTTTCCTACAACTTACAGAGTTGTAGAGCTCAAAGACAGTAGCAGATACATAGAATCAGATAACCCAGAAGAATGCACTAGGCAGGACATTCACTCTTGTTTATTCATTTAAGCTTTTGGTTTTGTTTTGTTTTGGTCATAGTATTTCTTAACCAAGCAAAATGGGTATGTGGTATTTGATCTACTTCAAATATTATTATTATTTTTTTAAAAAATTTATTTATTTATTTATTTATTTGACAGAGAGAGAGATAGCGAGAGCAGGCGCACAAGCGGGGGAGTGGGAGAGGGAGAAGCAGGCTTCCCGCTGAGCAGGGAGCCCGATGTGGGGCTCGATCCCAGGACCCTGGGATCATGACCTGAGCCGAAGGCGGACGCTTAAGGACTGAGCCACCCAGGCGCCCCGATCTACTTCAAATATTATTAAAAAGATACAGTAAGATCATGTATTTAGGAGCATTACTCACATGGATGTTATTAAAAACATCCAAAACAAATGAGTAATAGCTGCTTGAAGCTCTACTAGGAATACTTAAAAAAAAATAAGTAAATAAAACAAACAAATGAAAAACAGCATTCACACAGAGGTACTAGCAATACTTCTCCCAAAGCAAGCCCTGCGTTTTGCTCTACATCAATGCTCTATCATACAGGGAAAGTATCTCCCAAAATATATTCAGTTGATTATCTATTGCCAAGACTTTCTGTTTAAAAAGCTCAACAAACACTTTTCAGCAGAAAGAAAATAGATAATATGTTGTGCATGAAAAGAGAAATTCTGCATGTACAAATTCGATTTAGAGAATATTTGCCAATAAATGTCAAATGCTAATAACTGACCCAATAATCAGTGTAAAAATAGATGATTCTACTCAGACATTTCTCTGAATATCATTTAAAAGGCATGTTATAGTTTTTAAACTGAAAGCGTTTTAAGAATTGCTTACTTTTTCAAGAAATCTTTTTTTTAAATATTATATTCATTTATTTTTGAGAAAGAGAGAGAGGATGCAAGCATGAGCAGGGGGAAGGGCAGAGAGAGACAGAATCTCAAGCAGATTCCACACCAATTGTGGACCCCCCAGTTGTGGGGCTTGATCACACAACCCTGAGGTCATGACCTGAGATGAAATCAAGAGTTCAAGGCTTAACTGACTGAGCCACCCAGGCACCCCCCAAAAAATCTATTTGTTTTCTTGAGGATCCTTTGTTCAAACAGTTGATTTCAACGCTACAACATAACTGTTCAGTGTTTTGTTTTGTTTTGTTCTTAATGATGAAATTCACTCATAAAAAGGTCCATTGCTTTTGGGAAGTGTGTGGGAAGATTTTATTTTTGCATGCTCTGCAGCTGGGCTAGAAATCACTGCAGTGGGATTTATGCCATCATAAGATTTCTCTTATGTTTTTCTTCAGCTTGAGCCTGAAGGAAGTTTAGAACTAGCAGTGGGCTATTTTCTGTTTAGATCAAGAATACACAGAGCTGTTGCCAGCATTTGGATTTAGGAACTTTTTTTTTTAAGATATAGGTAAAACTGTGCATCTAGACTTTGATAAATCTAAGTGGCTAATTGAGAATTACTTGTATCCTATATCAGAAACAGAAAAAATAAATTTAATTTGAAACTCCTTACTCTTTGGCTCTGGTATTCCAGACTCCAGTAATACTCACTTTAGTGGTCAAGGATTCTCCTGGGCTTCTGAAGATTTCTGAGGTTCAGTGATAGGGCCATATGGGATAAAGTGAAAGTCACTGCTGCTACGTAGAATTGACTACCTTTTTAATCTGAAAAAATTCTGTTTGTAGAAGTTTTATATACTGACTTTCTACAAAGATTTCATTTAGAAAGTAGGATCTGCTCCAAAAATCTTGAAAATAATTGAATTAGACGTCATTAGTTTTCTATTGCTAGGAAACAGATAACCAAAATCTACCAACTTAAACCACCACCTGTTTATTATCTCACAGTTATACAGGTCAAAAGCTTACATGGCTCAGTTGGGTTCTCTCCTTAGGGAATCACAAGGTTGAGATCAAGGTTTCAACCAGGCTGGATTCTTAACTAGAAACTTTGGAAGAATCTACTTCCATGCTCATTTCGGTTGCTGGTCAAATTCAGCAGCCTGTGTCAAAAACAAATAAACAAACAAACAAACAAAAAACTGAGAGGTTTTGTTTTTGTTTTGTTTTTTTTTTCTTTTTCCCCCTGGCTCTGAGGCTTTGTAGACTCCTAACATTCCTTGTCCCATGACACCTTTCAAAGCCCATGAGGATGAGTCCAATCCCTCTGATGCATGGGTCTGGGTTCTCCTGCTACCAGTGAGAGAAACTCTCTGTTATTAAAGGGCTTGTGGGTTAAATTAGGGTCACCTAGATTATCTGCCTATTCTAAGGACAACTGTGTGATATAGCATAATTATGGAAGTGACATATTCATCATATTCAGTCTCCAGGATTATGATCAGAAATCTTAGAGACATTTTAGGATTCTACCTAATACACTGAGTTATATTTGTAGTTGAAATTGTGTCAAAAGTAGATACGAGAGGAGGTATTTGATACATATTCACCCAGAATATCTGGATTCTTTTAAATGGCCCATGGAATGGTATCCTTGTGGTTGAAAAATGGAAATGAAATAATGTTTTGATGGACTCTGTGTAAATAAATGACGTCAAGGGAAAAATAAAAAATAATTACGCACCACTGTATTAAGGAAAGTTTACAGATTGAGACAGAAGTAAGTAGCTGATTTTGATAAAGCCCAAGTTAATTTTTTTAAGAGAAAGCACTTCTCTCATATCAGTATATCTCTTTTAAAACTTATTTTTATATCACCAAATTAAATCTAATTAATGAGTATTTTAATGAATGTTAGTAGAGTAAGAAATCAATACTTATTTGACTATGTTTTTTTAACACTTTATTATTAGAGAACCAATCTCCTGTTTTGTCCCCAAATATAAGTCTCACTGTGCACAGCATTAGTAAATGGTTTCTTGCCTCACTTGTTCTGGTAGTATGTAGGAGCTGAGAAATTTCTAGAGGTTCAGCTTTAAAATTACAACCTGGGTCAACCTAGAAAATTTCAGTGCTTAGAAACCAGGGTTAAGCATAGGAAGAAAAGATTATTATTATTATTTTCTAACCTAATCACATTCCTCAAAATGAAATGGAATAGTGCATTTTTAATCTGCATTCTTTATTCAGAGGAACTTTTATAACCATTAGATAAAATACTTAATGTGATACCTAAGTTAGGAAGAAATTTGATTTGGGGTTATGTTTATTTTTCCTATATATTAGAAATAGCACTTCCTATGCTGAATAAAAGCCAGTTGTTTGATAGTACATTAAAGGAGATGGGAAAGTTAAGACAGAGTAAGGTAAACAAGCCATGAGAGTTAGGTAATGCCATTTGATATATAAATTATCTGCTTTTTAAAAAAAAATCTAGTTGGTTAAATAAAATGGAACCAGAAAAAGGAGAGTATATATGAAGTGGAAAAAAATACTTATACTGGGGTGCCTGGGTGGCTCAGTTGGTTAAGCGACTGCCTTCGGCTCAGGTCATGATCCTGGAGTCCCGGGATCGAGTCCCGCATTGGGCTCCCTGCTCGGCAGGGAGTCTGCTTCTCCCTCTGACCCTCCTCCCTCTCATGCTCTCTGTCTCTCATTCTCTCTCTCGCAAATAAATAAAATCTTAAAAATAAATAAATAAATAAATAAATAAATAAATAAATAAATAAATAAATAAATTCTTATACTGTATTTTCTCAAATACTCTCTAAAAAGTACCAGGAAGAAGGTCACAGTGTGCTATCAGTTTTGAATTAACCCAATATGCTTATGTCTTATATCAATAGATCCTATATCTCTATCTGTATATTCTCTAGTTAGCTGTTTGAATGCATGGAATTTTTAATGAAATTTAAATGTTTACTGACAATTCCTTGATGTAAATATTTTGAGTGCCTTAATGTTTATCTCCATTACTGGAGAGGTTAGTATTGACAAATGAGGGGAGAAAATGAGACAGACTTACCTTGCTAAGTGTGAAGAAATCCAAAACTTAAAAGTGAAAAAATATAGATTAATGATGTGTCAATGTAGGTTCATCATCATGTACTACTCTGGTGGGGGAAGTTGAAAATGGGGGAGCCTCTGCATGTGTGGGGCAAGGCTATATGGGATATCTCTGTATCTTCTTCTCAATTTTGTTATGAATATAAAACTGGTCTAAAAATAGTGTTTTAAAAATTTGTGATGGAATGTCTTAGAAGGGACATTATTTCAGGGTGTTAGTAATAGTAGGAGATATTTGAAAGAAAGTATAAGATAATATTCATACCATTTAGTGACTATTTGAAAAACAAGAAATAGCCTTATTTTCAAATTGGATGCAGAGGGGAATAATGCCCAAGTATCTATGAGCTGATGGGTTATTTTTCACCTAGTTTTGGATTTTTAATGGAATAAGAAAGTCAATCTGATCTTAAAATTTATACTTTAAGATACTGATGGTTTATGGTAAAGAGTTTCCAATTTTTTTTTTTTTTTTTTAAAGATTTTATTTATTTATTTGAGACAGAGAGAATGAGAGACAGAGAGAATGAGAGGGAGGAGGGTCAGAGGGAGAAGCAGACTCCCTGCCGAGCAGGGAGCCCGATGCGGGACTCGATCCCGGGACTCCAGGATCATGACCTGAGCCGAAGGCAGTCGCTTAACCAACTGAGCCACCCAGGCGCCCAAGAGTTTCCAATTTTTAATTATTTTTTTGCTTTCAAATTCCTTTACTTAATTTGGAAGATGAATATATCGAAAAGACTGTATCTCTTATTTCCTGGTATTCCATCATAGGCTTTTGTTTCTATTGGTCCAAGCAAAAATAATTGGTACAATACAAAATTGGTACAGTATAAAAATGAATTGCAATTAGTACAGTACACAAATGGATACTGTTTGTATTGGTACAAACAATACAAATAAAATAATACTCTAACCTTATCTGCATTCTCTCTCTCTCTTACAGTACTCTTTACAAGAAAGTGGACTTACTAAGATTTATTCAGCACCTTTCACATGTCAAATCCTGTGCTCTACTTAAGCTAATGCATTGCATACAATCTTTACATGACTTTATTTTGTCATTGTCACACATTCAAGCCAGTAGGCTGGTAAGTATTACTATGGTCATTGCACAGATGAAAAAAAATTGAAGTTTAAGGATACAATTTCCAAAAATAAATAAAAAAAATTAAAAAAGGATATAATTTGCACAAAGTCACATATACAGTTAGTGTGGTTCACCATAGGTATATACATTCATTTAGAAACCACCTAACAGAACTATTTTATGGGTGGTGCCAGTTCGCTGACTGCTGAGAAATGGTAAAGCAACAATTAGAACACTAATCTGGTGAACTCTAGAATTTGTTTCCCTCTAGTTATCTTAACACTTTAAAACATAAATTAAATTATGGAAAACTTTCCAGTAGCCAGATGTCTCAACTGAGCTAAATAGCTGCTTTAGGGGCAGATACAGAGGGCTTATCTGTGTATCCAACTATACGTTCCTCTCATAAGTAGACACATGTTACAAACTATACTATAGCTATATAATTTTGATGGGCTCCTATAAAATCATCTTCTGAAATTCCCCACAAGCCCTTGACAAACCCTTGCATATACAATAAAGAAGTATACACACAGCTTATGCATAGATATCTTAATACCATTATGCAGATTTTTTACCATTATGCAGATTTACACACAGTCCTGTTTATGGCCACAGAAATACCAAGATAACATAGTAATTCAGAAACAAGAAACAGAGAGATATACAAATGTGCCCACTTATAAAAATGCTTGTATACAGATAGAATATTGGTAATAATAGTAAACATGCACTAACACACAAAGAAATGCCCTTCAGTGCTCTACGTTAAAAATACCTGTGGGGCGCCTGGGTGGCTCAGTTGGTTGGGCGGCTGCCTTCGGCTCAGGTCATGATCCCGGAGTCCCGGGATCGAGTCCCGCATCGGGCTCCCTGCTCGGCGGGGAGTCTGCTTCTCCCTCTGACCCTCCCCCCTCTCATGTACTCGCTCTCTCAAATAAATAAATAAAATATTAAAAAAAAAATACCTGTGTAGAGTTGTTTTTAAATTCTTAATCTCTTTTTATACTTCAAGTTAACCTAAGTCTTTTGGATTCTTCTTATTTAAAATGTCAGGGGTGAGGGGCGCCTGGGTGGCTCAGTCGTTAAGCGTCTGCCTTCGGCTCAGGTCATGATCCCAGGGTCCTGGGATGAGCCCCGCATCAGGCTCCCTGCTCCGCAGGAAGCCTGCTTCTCCCTCTCCCACTCCCCCTGCTTGTGTTCCCTCTCTCGCTGTGTCTCTCTCTGTCAAATAAATAAAATCTTAAAAAAATAAAAAATAAAATAAATAAAATAAAATGTCGGGGGTGTAGGGGCACCTGGGTGGTTCAGTCGTTTGGCATCTGCTTTCGGCTCAGGTCATGGTCCCAGGGTCCTGGGATCGAGCCCCGCATCGGGCTCCCCGCTCAGCAGGAAGCCTGCTTCTCCCTCTCCCACTCCCCCTGCTTGTGTTCCCTCTCTCGCTGTCTCTCTCTCTCTGTCAAATAAATAAATAAAATCTTAAAAAAAAAATTAAAAAAATGTCAGGGGTGTAAAGATAAAAAGATTTACCATGTTACTCATAAACATTTGTTTTTAGACTTTATATAAAGCAAATGGCCAATAGTGATCTGATAGATAAGATCAAGATAATAGAAAATCTTTAGAAATCAGAAGTTACAAGTTGGACCTTTAATATTTTCTGTATTTACCAATTCTTTCGTCTTATAAGTTTATGTATAATTCCTTAGGTATGTAGTTCCAGCCAAAGTTGAAAAATGACATGATACTCACTTATTAGAGATTCATTTGGATACTGTCATGAACTTTCACCTCTTTGTGATTCCAGAAAAGCTCAATTTTAGATTAGTCTTGCAAAAAATAGCCTACTTCAGATTATATAAAAATGCTTCCTTGTATTATCAGGTTTTGAACTTTTTCATTCATTATTCAACCATTTCTTCATTCAAAATTCAAAAAAACGTTTATAGAACATGGCCATATGAAAGTAATGATAAGAATCGGATATGCAGAAATATAGGAAATACTAACCCTGACCTTGTACTCATTCTAGAATGAAAGCAGGTACTCAGATAACTAAAAACGCACCATGGCCAATGACAAATAAATACAAGCATAGGATTATCAGGGATGACAGAGAGATATTAATTTATTCAGGACTTGATGGACATCATTTGATCTTAGGCTCTCTCCAAGCCTGAATGGGAATTTTGAAAGCCTTGGGATAGAATGAATATAATCTGCATGTGGAAAGAATGTGAATGGTTATTGCCAGAAGGAAGGATACGAGAGATTGCAAATATGATCATAATTTTCCTTTCATCAAGAGGTGGACTCTCGGGCGCCTGGGTGGCTCAGTTGGTTGGGCGACTGCCTTCAGTTCAGGTCATGATCCTGGAGTCCCTGGATCGAGTCCCGCATCGGGCTCCCTGCTCGGCAGGGAGTCTGCTTCTCCCTCTGACCCTCCTCCCTCTCATGCTCTCTGTCTCTCATTCTCTCTGTCTCAAATAAATAAACAAAATCTTAAAAAAAAAAAAAAAAAAGAGGTGGAATCTCCTCCACCCCATGAATCTGCACTGGTCATGTGACTGGCCTTAGCCAATGAGAAACTAGCAATTATGAAGCATGCATCAACTTGGAGAGCATTTGTACCTGCTGCTCTTAGAACATTTTGTCATCATGTAAATGAGATCAGATTAGACTGCTGTATGAGAGAGGGCATGTGGCCCAGTGGCCCCTGTTAGTCTGCCATCATTCAGCCAACCTCCTGAAACAAATGTATTGAGTTGACCAGAAGCTGACCACAGATGAATGAGTAAGGTCAGCTTAGGCCAGGAGAGATCTAGCTGAAACCAATCCAAATTAACGCTCAGAATCAAGAGCTCAATAAATGATTGTTAACTTCAAGGAACTAAGTTTTTAAGTGATCTGTTACCCAGCAAAAAAGGGATACAATTCCTGAGTCTGTCAGTGAGTATCTCACTATGGTATAGAAAGAATTAGGGATGCATCAGACTATCCAGGCAATGAGAAAGTAAAGGATATTATAGATAAGTTGCAGACTAAATGTTTAATCATGAACTCTTATATAGAGGAATCCTGAAAGGTTGGATTTAAAGTAAGTCGTACTTCCTTTCAGAGTGAAGTAATGATAGTTTCTCAGTATACCTTGCAATGCTCCATTGTATAAATGAATTGAACTCTTTCTCTTATGCTGTGACTGGTGAATTAAAAAAAAAAATAGCAATTTGCTCGTTTTTACTCTTTATAAGGGAAATTCATAGTGCTGCTAATTGTTGAAACCAGTCATTCACCTCACTGAGACTGGGAGTGAGTATCTTCACACCCAGTGAAAATAGACAATGTCTTTAGACCAAAGCTCTATGTAGAAAATTTAAAGTGAATAATGGGAGTGTCTCTAATATATATATGAAGAATATCTATGCATATATATATATATATATGTACATATCTATCTATCATCTATCTATCTATCATCTATCATCTATCTATCTATTTTGATGGGCTCCTATAAAATCATCTTCTGAAATTCCCCACAAGCCCTTGACAAACCCTTGCATATACAATAAAGAAGTGTACACACAGCTTATGCATAGATATCTTAATACCATTATGCAGATTTTTTACCATTATGCAGATTTACACACAGTCCTGTATATGGCCACAGAAATACCAAGATAACATAGTAATTCAGAAACAAGAAACAGAGAGAAATACAAATGTGCCCACTTATAAAAATGCTTGTATACAGATAGAACATTGGTAATAATAGTAAACATGCACTTACACACAAAGAAATGCCCTTCAATGCCCCTTTGGTTTTTTCTGTCCTGGGTAAAGTTGAGTCTGTTTATCAATAGCATGATCCTCAGTATTGAGTTAAGCTTTAAGCCTCAGCACACCATGGTAATTTCTACAGATCCTAATTACCATAGCTTACACTAACCTACACTAACCTATTCTGTGGAATGACTTCCTTTTTCTTTTTTTTTTTTTCATTGTGCAATTCAAGGTGTTAACTTCAATCAACAAAATCAAATCTTTGTGTGGTTTTATGTCTCAGTTGCCTTGGAGATTGCCTATCTGCATATGCTGTTAGACAATTAAGTGGGATGGCTAGCATCTGCTACCAGTTCCCAGGTTTGATTCATCTTGATTTAATTTTAGTTTGGGGTCTGATGTACTCACAGTAAGTACAGCTTAATAAATTTAATAAATGCTTTAAAGCACACAGTCAAAAAGTGATCAGATGGGCTATGTCAACTCTTTATAATACGTAAGTAACTTGCAGAGAGTCAAAAGTAAAAAAAAATATATATATATATGTCAGGAAAATAACCACTTATTAGAAGGAGAGAATGATTCAAAAACTTGTTTAAAAAGTCTGATTTTTTATTTGACTAGGTTTTTTACATTTTATATGCATATATATGTATCTTTGCTGTTCTGGGTAAAGGTGTGTGTGAGTGTGCATAAAATCTGTAATAAATTTATAATTTTATGGAGTATCTGGATTATTAATTTAGAAAAGTAGTAAAGTTCTTTTTTTTTTAATTTATTTGAGAGAGAGAGAATGAGAGACAGAGAGCATGAGAGGGAAGAGGGCAGAGGGAGAAGCAGACTCCCTGCTGAGCAGGGAGCCCGATGTGGGACTCGATCCCGGGACTCCAGGATCATGACCTGAGCCGAAGGCAGTCGCTTAACCAACTGAGCCACCCAGGCGCCCAAAAGTAGTCAAGTTCTTAACAGAAAGTGTCACTTGATCTTTCTCAGTCTTTTCTAGACATTAGAATACTCAGGATGTTTTTTTAAATCCTGATACTTGGGCCACACCCTCAGATTCTAAGGTCTAAGATGGGATCCAGTTATAGGCATTTTAAAAATTCCTCATTTGATTCTAATATTCAGTCAGGCTGAAAGCCACTAAGTTATAAAAATAAATGGCCTCTATTATCTCCTTTGAACATAATATAATAGAAGCGGTACTCTCTCAAGTCAGAGAAAAGGAGAACGAGAGGGGGGGATACTTTCATACCTCTCCTGATTATTAATAGCCCCCATTGAAGCCACAGAAGCAATCCCTGGATAGCTGCTGAAACTCCTAGAACTGGCAAAGTCAGAAAGAGAATATACCATCAGCTGATTTTCTTTGCTATAGTAAAGAAGTTTAATCTACATTAAATAAGTATTGAATACTTACTATGTACTTATGCTTTATGATCTGTATACATTATCTCTCTTGATCTTCATAGAAGTGTACATGGCATCTTTGCTTTTTTTATTGAGATGAAAAATAAGGCTAAGATAAGTTAAGTAACAGTGATTTTGTTGTTTATAATTTATTATATATAAAAATAATAATTTATCATATATTTATATATAAAAACATATTTGTGTGTGTGTACATGTAGACCCACACATGACTACTAATTCTAGTCTGTAAAGTAGGGATGGTTAATTTTTCTAAGAGAGAATACTTATCCAAGTATTTGGTAATACTAATTGGTCAGATGCCAAATGAAAGCTTTTACTCTGAATAGCATTCTCCGGAGATGGCTCTAAAAATTCTAAAAATGTTTCAGCTCTCCTGATCTCTAAACAACACTAGAGACTCTGTTAACTTGCATGAATTACATTGGACATACTTCACCTTTTTTTAAGAAAATAGTAATACAATTATTATCCAGTCCACATTAAAATTTTTCCAATTATCCTAAAAATGTTTTTTTACAGCTTTTTTCTCTCCAATCCATGTTTCACTTCAAGATCATGCACTGCAATTAGTTGTTATCTCTCTCTCTCTAGCTCACTCACTCACTCGCTTTTTTTTTCTTTTTACTTATTTTTTGAGTATAGCTGCTCCAGTGCCCCACTATTGTTACATTAGTTTGAGGTGCACAACATAGTGATTCCTCAAGTTTCTACATTATGCTGTGCTCACCACAAGTATAGCTACCATCTATCACCATACAATGTTATTACGATGCCATTGACTATATTCCTTATGCTGTGCCTTTAATTCCTATGACTTATATTTATTCCGTAACAGGAAGCTAGCATCTCTTGCTCCCATTCATGCACTTTGCCCATCCCCCCACTTGCCTCCCCTCTGGCAACCATCAGTTTGTTCACTGTATTTATGAGTCTGTGGGTCTGTTTCTGCTTTCTGTTTGTTTGTTTATTCATTTGCTTGGATTCAACATATGAGTGAAATTATATGGTATTTGTCTTCTTCAGTTTGACTTATTTTGCTTAGCATAATACCCTTTAGATCTATCCATGTTGTCCTCAATGACAGGAGTTCATCCTTTTTTATGGTTGTGTATTATTACTCTGTGTGTGTGTGTGTGTGTGTGTATGCTCCACATCTTCCTTATCTATTCATCTTTTTTTTTTAAAGATTTTATTTATTTATTTGACAGAGAGAAACACAGCGAGAGAGGGAACAGAAGCAGCAGGAGTAGGAGAAGCAAGCTTCCCGCTGAGCAGAGAGCCAGATGCGGGGCTCAATCCCAGGACCCTGGGATCATGACCTGAGCTGAAGGCAGACGCTTAATGACTGAGCCACCCAGGTGCCCCTCCATTCATCTTTTGATCGGCACTTAGGTTACTTCTGTATCTTGGTTATTGTAAATAATGCTGCAATAAACATAGCTTGCATATATATCTTTTAACTAAGGTTTTGGGGCATCTTTTTTGGTAGGGTAAATACCCAGTAATGACATTACTGGATCAAATGGTATTTCTATCTTTAATTTTTTGAGGATTCTCCATGCTGTTTTCCACAGTAGCTGTACAATTGACATTCCCACCAACAATGTCAAGAGTTCCTTTCATTCTTGTATGAGCACTGAAAGAGAATCTAGATGGCCCAGGAGTCAATATAGTTCAGAGTATAACATACTTGATTCTGACAAGAATTTACATCCAGAATGTTATTTTTCCCCTTTGGTACAGCTTTAGATATAATTGGCTATAACAAACTGTATATATTGAAAGTGTGCAATTTAAAGTATACAATGATAATAATGAACACATATATCACTGGCAAAAATGTTCTGATGCCACTTTGTAATTACTTCCTCCAGCCCCTCCTGGTATTTTCCCACTCCCTCTTATACTTCCTGGTCCTCAGATAATCACTGATCTTCTGTCACTCTAGATTAGTTGGAATTTTCTAGAATTTCAAAAAAAATAGAATCATACTATGTAGCATTTCTTTGTATGTCTTCTTTTACTCTATAATTATTTTGAGTTTAATCCATGTTTGTTGCATATATTGTTAGTTCATTCCTATTTATTGCCAAATAGTATTCTACTGTACGAATATACCAAAATTTGCTTATTCATTTATCTGTTGATAGATGCTATGTTTTGGGTCCCCCCCACCATTTTAAAGCTATTGCAAATCTGCTAAGAACATTATGCAAAACATTTTCTATGGACATATGCTTTTATTTCTCTTGGATAAAACCTAGCAGAATTTCTAGGTCTTATGGCAGAAATTGCCAAAGGGTTTTACAGAATGTATCACTTTACATTCCTGCTACCAGTATATGAGGTTTTCAGTTATTCCAAATGCTAACACTTGACATGTTCAGCTCTTTTAAATTTTAGTCATCATATCGAATGTGTAATAGAAACTCAATGTGGCTTTAATTTACATTCTCTAATAACTAATAATGTTGCATATATTTTCTTGTTTGTTGACTGTATAGATTTTAATTTTTTTCTTTTGTAAAAAATTGAGATATAGTTGACATAACATTGTATTAGTCTTAGGTGTACAACATGATGATGATGTGTGTACATATATATATGTGTGTGTATACATATATATATATACACACACATACATATGAAATGATTACCACAATAAGTTCAGATAACATTTACCACAACACATAGTTACAAACTTTTTTCTTGTGATGTGAACTTTTAAAGATTTACTCTTAGTGACTTTCAAATATGTAATACAGTTTTGTTAACTAGTCATCATGTTGTATATTACATCCCCACCCAGGACTTATATACCTTATAACTGGAAGTTTGTACCTTTTGACCACCTTCACCCATATTGCCCACCCCCATTTTTGATGAACTTATCATTCAAATCTTTGGCCATTTTTAATTTGGTTGTTTGTCTTATTATCACTTGTGAGTTCTCTACATATTCTAGATAAAAAAAAAAAAAAAAAAAAAATTCTGTCAGGAGTGCCTAGGTGGCTAAGTTGGTTAAGTCCCTGACATGTGATTTCAGCTCAGGTCATGATCTCATGGGTTGTGGGATCAAACCCTGCACTGGGCTCTGCACTCAGTGGGGAGTTTGCTTGGGATTCTCTCTCTCCCTCTCCCTCTGCCACCCCCTGCACCCCGGTCTCTCTAAAATAAATAAATAAATCTTTTAAAAAAATCTGTCAGATGTGTATTTTGCAATTACTTTTTCTCAATCTGTAGCTTACATTTTCATTTACTTACTAGCGGTTTTCTTTTAAAAGAAAAAGTTTCAATGATGTTTAGGAAATCCAATTAATCATTATTATTTTTATTTTTTTAGAGTTTGTGCTTTTGGTATCTACTTACAAAGTCTTTGCCAAACTTAAGGTCACTAAGATTTTGCACTAGAAAATCGTTTTAGACTGTAGAAGTACACTTTAGCTTTTATATTTAAATCTATTATCCATTTTGAATTAATATTTTTTACTGTGTGAGGGATGGAATAAATTCATTTTTTGTGTGTGACTATTCAAAGTTTTTGGCACCATTTTTTGAAAAGATTATCTATTTCCCATTGAATTACTTGATACCTCTTTTAAAAATCATTTTACCATATGTGTGTGGGTCTATTTCTGGTCTTTTCTATTCCATTGATATTTTTTATTATTTCTACAAAACATCAAACTTCATTCTTGAAGTCAGGGAGTACAAGTCTTCCAACTTCCGTTTCCTTTTTTAAGTGTCTTTTGATGATTCCAGCTTTTTTGTATTTCCATACAAATTTTAGAACCCATTTAGCTGTCATTTTTCACAAAGACTGCTGGGATTTTGATTGAGATTGCTTTGCATCTCTAAGTCAATTTACAGAGAATTGACATACTGTGATCAGATAACACACTTTGTATTATTTCTATCCTTTTAGATGTTATTGAGACCTATTGTATGGGCCAAAATATAATCTACCTTGGAAAATATTTTATGTGCATGTGAAAAGAATGTATATTCTGCAGCTGTTGAGTGGAGAGTTCTATAAATGTCATAATTGGGTGTTTGCTGATAGTGCTGTTTTGGTATGCCATATCTTAACTGATTTTCTGTTTACTTGCAATATTAATTACTGAGAAGAGTGTGTAAGTCTTCAATTATAATTAGAGATTTGTTTATATCTACTTTCAGTTTTATCAATTTTTACTTAACATATTTGGAAGTTCTGTTATTAGGCAACTTAAGCATTTAAGATTGCTAAGTCCTCTTAATGATGATATTTCTTAACTTTCTATCCTTTTATCACTATGAAGTGACTTTATCACTAGTATTATTCTTTGTTTTGAAATCTACCTTTATATTAATATAGGTAATTAAGCATTCTTTTGATTTTGTTAGTATGGTACACCTTTACTTTTAATTTTTTTCTGCTTTTATATTTAAAGTGGTTTTCTTTTTGGCAGTACATAGTTGGGGGCTTGCATTTTATTCAGTATTATGATCTCAGCCTTATTGTGGTATTTAAATAATTTACATTTAATGTGATTATTGATAAGTTTGGATTTAGATCTGCCATTTTGCTATTTTTCTTATTGGTATCATCTGTTCTTTCAGTTTCCTCTTTCTGTTTCACCTTCTACTCTAAGTATCCTTGCTATCTGAACTTGATCTTGTTATAGGCTGAAACATGCTACTAAAATATCTTTGCAATTTTTTGAATGTACTTTCATGCAAGGTGTTATTGGAACTAAAAAAAAAAAAAAGCAGAAATCAGGGAAGTTATAAAATACATAATATATTTTTTGTGACTCTATGTGCCATCGTGTGAATCAATATGTGATATAATCAGTCTGAAACTTGCTTTTATCATAAACTCTATGAGATATTAAATTAGAAATCTTTAATGATAGCGATATTTAAATATGTATTTAATCAGTTGATCAATCTACTTCCCTCCATCATGTATACATTTTATAAATGATACTGCAACCACTCCATTAAAAATAAAGTTCAATAAAGACAACTCTATCTTTTCTCATCTCTTCTGCCATTTGTCAGGAATTCCATTTCTAGGACCATGATCTTTAATACTTATTGTAATTTAGAAAGCGTTAGGCTAATTCCCCAATACCACAACATGGAAAAACCTGAAATCTGATCATTTTAAATGAATTGTTTTAATTCTCATCATAAATACTGAAGTTGAGTTTAGGCCTCCTGGTCAGTCAGCCCAAAATGGAATGTTTGGAAGTTTAACTTTCTTACCAGCTGTTGAGTAGGCCTGCTACACTTTCATAGATGCTGGCAGAGGTCTGGAGACTCCTGGGTGGAGGAAAAAAGAAAGTGTAATCACTTAAAGCACTAGCAGTAGCCAGAGTGTCAGCATTTTTGCTTCTTCCCTGAGTGCCAGTTTGCACAGGTGACATGAGGAAGGCCAGATGACATCCAATCTTTCAATATGCAGTGTTAAAGGAGAGGAGCCTCAAGCTTAGGGGAGCCAAATATTTTATAATGGGCAGTAACACTACCTTATTTTCCCAGAGGGAGACATCTTTACTCTACTGGACATTAAATAAACCTGTTATTTTCTCAATAGGAGATACTCTACCTTCTGATGTTGCTATATATATACATCCCCGGAAAGATTCATTTGTACAAATGGAATCAATGTTTCTGTTCAAAAAGTGCAGATATACAACAGACCTGTAGAGAATTGTCTGCCAACACAGTGCAGAGCTCCCTCATGACAATTCTAAGGTCTGTGTCTTCTACGACTTTCCAGCTTTTTGCTAGATGTATTACACGTTCTGTCTCTAACTTTTCACTGGGTATTTTCTTTTTTAATGTCATAATTGAAACCAGATAGGCATAAGTCATGCCCCTTTTGCAGATGAGAGAAATGAGGCAAGGCGATATAAATAACTTTCCTAAGGTCTGATAAATATCTAGTGGTGAAAATACATCCAGGTTTTTCTGGCTACTAATTTGTTCTTCATATTCTTGGTTGCCTCTTTACAGAGACCTGTCAACTATCTGATGGGGTCCTTCACAGTAGTGATCTGAAATAGAACAACTAAAGACAGGAAGAAAGAAAAAGACTGCTTAAAAGACTCACTCTTAAAAATTGGACATCTGTAAGTTCAGAAACATGATACAAATGTATTTATTTATGGCAGAATAATCCAAACAAGAAGACTTTTTAATGAAAGAACTGGATAGAACCCAAACTAAAGAGACAGTCACACAAACAGAGCCAGGGACTAGAAATAGTGATTACTGCTGCAAACACAGGTTGCTTTTGATCTGTGCTGAAAGCACTGAAGAGTGAATGAAATAGTTTCATTTCAGATACACACACACACACACACACACACCAATCATTGCCACTAGGACTATCACTATACAAGAAATGTAAGTTGATTACAAAACGAATTTAAACTATGAAAAAAGTAAGATTGGAGTTTAGAAATAAACATTTGGCTGCTATATTTTGCACCTACTAGTTAATTTGTATACAAGGCAGTAAAAGACCTTTACCCCTACTGCCTCTGTCACATACACAAATGCACTTTCTTTGAATGTCTGTTAGTCCTGAGGAAAGTTATGGCCCCTGGTGATGGGAGATTAGAATGTCCCAGTGCAATAGCAAGCAGAGGGCCACTTGGACGTTTATATCTATTTGAGGAGGAATGCAGGCTAGCAGATTTATTTCACCCAGACATAGAGGTGTTGCTCAAAATGGAATGCTTTAGGAAAACATATATTTGGCCATAGTCCTAGGAATAAAAAGCAATTACTAATCTTCCAACTCCACTGCCCAGGTGCATTCTTTTAGTAGTAAGAAGGGGAACTGCACAATATTAAAGTAATGTGGAGAATGTAGGTCAAGTCAGAATATTGCTGTACCAACACTTGTAAGGAAAGAAGCAGCAATGGATTTTAAAGATTCAAAGGGGTCTTTATATATCCACTAATAAAGGACACCAAAATGCTGCTAGTAGCAGGTTTAGAGAGACTTATTGTTTGTAATGATCAAACCCAGCAGGCTTACTTGTTTTCCAAACAGCATCTCTCCATCCTGTGTGTAATTTGCATAGACAGAGCAATAGCACACATACATAAAATATGTGTATGTGTATATATATAGAGATCATACATTAAATCACATGTATGCGACATACAGGCATATATAAATGTCAATGTCTTAAACACAATAAAACATCATTTACAATATTTAAATTGCCTTCTCTACAATCAGCACAATCTTTTTTAGTATTTGATTTTCTTTTTCTTTTTTCTTTTCTTCTTTTTTGACCAATATTATGGGTGTCATCTTTCCTCTTATCTATGATGATGTATTTTATGTTAAATGCAAAATCTGATATCTGTTTCCACTAGCTAAACAATTTAGAAGAAAATAAAAGAATAAATACTTCATGATTATGCTGATCAACATTCTGCATGCTATTATCTGTTTTGTTTCCAGCTTTACCAAGATATAATTGATATATAATATTGTATAAATTTAAAGTGTTCAACTTAATGATATATATTGCTAAATGACTATCATAAGTTTAGTTAACAGATTCGTCACCTCACATAGGAATGTTTTTTGTGTGTGGTAAGAACTTTTAGATATACAGTCTTAGGAATGTTCAAATATACAGTAATTATCATTGCCATGTTTATATAAGTTCTGGGGATATTTTCTTTCTTTTCCTGTTTTCTACACATTCTAAGCTCCTGTTGATCCTGTCAACATAATGTGCATGGAGAATACAAACTAAAACATCATACTGAAAGTCTGGTTAAGGAAGTCGCTGGTAGTTTAAGGCTTCCAGAGAAACCTGTGGTGAATTAGGTTACCTGAATGAGGATGCATAACAAGCCAGAATTCCTTTGCGGTCCCTTCTGATAACTTGTTCTCAACAAATATCTTAGAGGGCACAGTCCATATATTCATGCTTTGGAGCATTGCACTATGGGAATCTAATTGAAAGGGAAATAATTTGCTCACTTTCTGGATGGAAAACATTACTGACAGCTACACCATGTTGAGGAAAGTAGCAGAGACATTGATTCAAAACCTAAATCCTTTGAAATATATATATTGTCTTCATGGCTAAGTATTTTTTTTTAATCTACAAATGTATTGAATTCAAAGTTTTAAGTGAATTTACTCATATGAGAGAGTTAAAAAAAAAGAAAACTTCATTAGTTTATTAGCAGCTAATACTCCTCTACTTGGTAGAAATAAACAAGCAAAACACCATACTGTTTTGCTAAAGAAATATCTCTACATATGCACCCCACTCTCTTTTTGAGAAGAATATCAGATTACTGTAATTCAGGGACACAGAATTCTGTTGAAAATTGGACAGAAAGAGATAAGACTAGAAAAACTAAGAAGGAAATGATTTAGCAAGATCTAGATTCCTCAACAAAGGCTGTGAAATACCTAAGGGAAAAGAGGAAGAAACACTTGGGTAAGAATAGCACAGTGGGAGTGGAGTCTGAGCTTTGGATAATCAGATGTGGGTAGTGTGGCTGCCTGGGGGAGGACATCCTTAGAAAAAGGGATTCAGTTTGTGGGAGGACCTTAGATTAGACCTTTAAAATATTTAATGATAAATAAGTAAGAGATTGGAAACTTTTCCTGCCCCTCCTTCCTCTTTTTAGTACTTTCAGTTACTTAAATAATGCTTCCTAAATTAAGATTCTGTAAAGAGAAAATATAGGTCTGTATTTGTCATTATTGCAGCAAGAACAGTAGCAATAAAAAGAACATAAAACAACTAATAAAAGCATTAATAATGTCCTGTGAGTGACTCTCAAAATATTAAAGATAAAACTACCCAGCAGGTTTAAATAGGGCTATACAATCATAAGCAACACAGCAGAAACATAACAAAGATACAAAAATAGAAATATACACCTTTCTGCCATGTTGAGCTTCTAGCAGAGATAAGAACTGCAAGCTGCCATGTCATGGTAGCTACATAGCATCTTCAATATTTAATAATTTCATCATGGGTTTCTAGTTATCTCTTATCTTTCTGGAATCTTCATAACATTCTTGGTTATGGTGGCAGCAGTCTATAGAAAATAGTTGGCTAGCTTCATGGAGATACTTACTACAGCTGAGTGAAGAGTTCAGGTGTGAATAATGTTTTTAAAATTATGTTTCTGTGAATTTAGATTATGATAATCTAATACCTCTGTTCTTAAAGTGCCATATGGCATATAAAAAATCCCACATTTTACCTAAGTGAGATTATATATGATCTTCATTGTCTATGTTAAGATTATGGTAAGTCCATTTATTTATTAAAAGTATATTTTCCTCTTCTAATACTCCCTTACTCTAGGGCATTAAATTTGGGGTAATGGAGGTTGAGGAGGATTAAGTCTCTGTGGACCTAAATTTACCTAATAAAATTTCCTTGGCCTCTAGAGACTTTTAAACAAATTCAAAACAGCCTGCTCCAGGCAGCAGATGCTTCAAAGCCCTAATTCTAATGCTGAACCTGCTCAGCCAGGCAGTTTACAAATTATATGGTTCTTCAATTTCTCAACTTGAGTTTAAAAAGGGGAACTTAGAGAAATATTCCAAGATGGCAGAGGAGTAAGAGACCTTAGTTTCATCTGGTCCCAGGAATTCAGCTAGATAGCTATCAAATCATTCTGAACACCTGTGAACTCAACCGGAGATCTAAGAAAAGAATTGCTGCAACTCTAAAAATAGAAAAGCAACCACTTTCTGCAAAGTAGGAGGTGTGGAGAAGTGAAAACATGAATCTGAGGCAATATATGGGAAGATAAACCGCGGAGGAAGGGAGCCTCCATAAGGTGGCACCAGAAAGTGACATAGCAGCGGAGCACAAAATCAGAACTTTCAAAAGTCTGCTCCGGTGAGGGACATTCCTGCCTGAAAGCCACTCAGGTGGTGAAGCGGGGCAGAATTTTAGGTGGGACAGTGTGGTCTCATGATCCCCAGTGTCACAGGAAGACCGGGGGTGCCTGATTGAGGCAAAGCTCCAAGGAATCATAATTGGGAAGCTAGCTGCAATCAGTGAGCCGAGGAGTGGGCTCTTAGCTCAGGGTTGCCGTATACCTAAAACCATGGCACAGTTGGTGACTGCTCTCTGAGCAGGGGCTGAGCAAGTGGCAGAACTGAGGTGAGACCTCCTTCCTCCCCTGGGAGGAGTCACATGGGTGCATACTGCAGGAGTTTGCAGGGTTTGGAGACTTGAAACGGGGTCACGTGCCTGAGATAGAAATGCTGGGTCACAGGCTGGGTAAGCACTGGGTGTGACAGAGGCCAGGGAGACAGGAGTAATTGACTGCTTTTCCCTGAGGGTGCACTGAGGAGTGGAGCCCTGAGCTTTGGGCTCTGGGGCAAGAGATTGGGAGGCTACCATATTCATTTTCATCCTCTAAAGCAGCTCAGGAAGACTTCAGGGAACAAAAGCCACATAGAGCAATCCTGAGCAGCTTACTTAGCCTGGCCCCCTGGCAAGGGTAGTGCAATTCTTCCCCAGGCAAAGACACCTGAGAATCAGCACAACAGGTCCCTCCCCCAGAAAATCAGCAAGAACATCCAGCTAAGACCAAGTTTACCAGTCACACATAACTGCAAAACTCTAGAGCTAAGGGAAAATAGTATAATAGAATTCATGGGTTTTTCCCCCCACAATTCTTTAGTCTTTGAATTTTAATTTTTTTCTCTTTCCTTTTTCAACCAATTTCTTATTTTATCAACTCTTTTTTAAAATCTTTTTTTAAACTTTCATCTTTACAGTTACATTCTATCCTTACATTGTATTTAATTTTATTTTTGTATATAAGTTTTTCTTCCTTTACAATTTTGGGATGCAGTTTCTTTGAACAAACAGACCAAAATACACCCAGTGTCTGGTAAATGGTTCTGTTCTCTTCACTTGTCTGATCATATTTCTTTTTTTCTTTTCTTTTTTTCTTTCTTCTTTCTTCTTTCTTTCTTTCTTTCTTTCTTTCTTTCTTTCTTTCTTTCTTTCTTCTTTCTTTTTTTGTTAAAGTATTTTCAATTTTCATCTTTAGAGTTATATTCTTTCCTTCCAATGTATTTAATTTTATTTTTGTATATATATAAGTTTTTCTTTCTTTACAATTTTGGGATGTAGTTTCTTCTAACAAACCAACCAAATTACTCTCAGGATACAGTGTATTGCTCTGTTCTGTTCAGCTGTCTGTTTATATTCCTTCTTTTTTTTTTTATTTTTTTGTCTTTTAATTTTTATTTTTACAATTACATTCTGTCATTTCATTATATTTAATTTTATTTTTGTACATATATATATAAGTTTTTCTTTCTTTACAATTTTGGGATCTACTTTTTTTTTTTAAGATTTTATTTATTTATTTGACAGAGACACAGTGAGGAAGGGAATACAAGCAGGGGGAGTGGGAGAGGGAGAAGCAGACTTCCCATGGAGCAGGGAGCCCAATGCAGGCTCAATCCCAGGACCCTGGGATCATGACCTGAGCCAAAGGCAAATGCTTAACTACTGAGCCACCCAGGCACCCCGGGATCTAGTTTTCTAACAAACAGACCAAAATACACACAGGATCAGGTGCATTGCTCTGTTCTGTTCACCCATCTGATTATATTCTCTCTCTCTCTCTTTTTTTGTTTTTTTTTGTTTGTTTGTTTGTATGTTTCTTTTTGTTTTGGGTCTGTTCTGACTTATTTAGTGTATATTTCTCTGAGGTCATTGTTGCCATTTTAGTATTTTGTTCTCTTGTCCATCTATTCTCTGGATAGAGTAACAAGACAGAAAAACTCACCTCAAAAGAGAACAAGAGGCAGTACTGACTGGGGAACTAATCAGTATGGACATAAGATGTCAGAAATAAAGTTCAGAATAATGATTAAAAAGATATAGCTGGGCTTTAAAAAAATATAGAAGACATTAGAGAATCCTTTTCTAGAGAAATAAAAGAACTAAAATCTAATCAAGTCAAAATAAAAAAAAAAAAACACTGTAATGAGATGCAATAAAAAATGGAGGCTCTAACTGCTAGGATAAATGAGGCAGAAGAGAAAATTAGTGATATAGAAGACAAAATGATGGAGAATAAAGAAGCTCAGAAAAAGAGAGATAAACAACTACTGAATCATGAGGGGAGAATTCCAGAGATAAATGATACCATAAAGTAAAACAATATTAGAATAATTGGGATCCCCAAAGAGGAAGGGTGGGGGGAGAGGCAGAAGGTATACTGAAGCAAATTATAGAGGAGAACTTCCCTAATCTGGGGAAGGAAACAGGCATTCAAGTTCAGAAGGCACAGAGAACCCCCTCAAAATTAATAATAGGTCAACACCCAAACATATAATAGTGAAACTTGCAAATCTCAGAGACAAAGAGAAAATCCTGAAAGCAGATCAGGACAAGAAGTCTGTAACCTACAAGGGTAGAAACATTAAACTGGCAGGCAGCAGACATATCCACAGAGACCTGGCAGGCCAGGAAGAACTGGCATGATATATTCAGGGTATTAAATGAGAAAAATATGCAGCCAAGAATATGTTTTCCAGCTAGGCTGTCATTCAAAATAGGAGGAGAGATAAAAACCTTCCAGGACAAACAGAAACTAAAAGAATTTGTGATCACTAAACCAGCCCTCCAAGAAATATTAAAATGGATCCTCTAAGTAAAGAGAGAGCTAAAGAGTAACATAGACCAGAAAGGAACAGAGACAATATACAGAAAAAGGGAATTTACAGCTAATATTATGGCACTAAACTCATATCTCTCAATAGTTACTCTGAATGTATGTGGGCTAAATGCCCCAATCAAAAGACACAGGGTATCAGATTGGATAAAAAGGCAAGACTCATTGATAAGCTGTCTGAAAGAGACTCATTTTAGACCCAAAGACACCTCCAGATTGAAAGTGAGGAGGTGGCAAAACATTTATCATGCTAATGGCAATCAAAAGAAAGCTGGGTGGCAATACTTATATCAGACAAATTAGATTTTAAACCAAAGACTGTAATAAGAGATGAGGAAGGACACTACATCATACTTAAAGTGTCTATTCAACAAGATCTAACAACTGTAAATATATATGCTCCTAACATGGGATCAGCCAATTATATAAACCAATTAATAATAAAATTTAAGAAACATATCTATAATAATACAATAATAGTAGGGGACTTCGACATTCCCCTCACTGTAATGGACAGATCATCTAAGCAGAAGATCAATAAGGAAATAAGGGCTTTGAATGACACACTGGACCAGATGGACTTCACAGATATATTCAGAACATTCCATTCTGAAGCAACAGAATACACATTCTTCTTGAGTGCTCATGGAACATTACCCAGAATAGATCACATACTGGGGCACAAATCAGGTCTCAACTGGTACCAAAAGATTGGGATTATTCCCTGAATATTTTCAGACCACAATGCTTTGAAACTTGAACTAAATTACAAGAGGAAATTTGGAAATAACTCAAATACATGGAGGCTAAACAGCATACTAAAGAATGAATGAGTCAACCAGGAAATTAAGAAATAAAAATTCATGAAAACAAATGAAAATGAAAACATAACTATTCAAAACCTCTGTTCAAAACCTTCCTAAGATGGAAATATATAGCAATACAAGCCTTTCTCAAGAAACATGAAAGGTCTCAAATACAGAACCTAACCTTACACCTAAAAGACCTGGAGAAAGAACAGCAAATAAAGCCTAAAACCAGCCAGAGAAGAGAAATAATAAAGATTAGAGCAGAAATCAATAAAATAGAAACCAAAAGATCAGTAGAACAGATCAATGAAACCAGGAGCTGGTTCTCTGAAAGAATTAATAAGATCGATAAACTCCTAGCCAGACTTATCAAAAAGAAAAGAGAAAGGATCCAAATTAATAAAATCATGAATGAAACAAACACCGAATAAATATAAACAACATATTATGAGCAACTATTTGCCAACAAATTAGGCAATCTGGAAGAAATGGATGCATTCCTAGAGATGTATGAACTACCAAACTGAAACAGGAAAAAATAGAAAAACTGAACAGTCCCATAACCAGCAAGGAAATTGAAGCAGTCATCAAAAATCTCCCAACAAACAAGAGTCCGGGGCCAGATGGCTTCCCAGGGGAATTCTACCAAATATTTAAAGATAATACTTACCAACATTTAAAGATAATACCTATTCTTCTGAGGCTGTTTCAAAAAATAGAAATGGAAGGAAAACTCCCAAACTCATTCAATGAGGCCAGCATTACCTTGATCCCAAAACCAGACAAAAACCCCACCAAAAAGGAGAATTACAGACCAATATCCCTGAAGAACATGGATGCTAAAATTCTCACCAAAATACTAGCCAGTAGTATCCAACAGTACATTAAAAGGATTATTCATCACAACCAAGTGGGATTTATTCCTGGGCTGCAAGGGTGGTCTAATATCTGCAAATCATTCAGTGTGATACACTACATAAATAAAAGAAAGGACAAGAACCATATGATCCTCTCAGTTGATGCAGACAAAGCATTTGACAAAGTACAACATCGTTTCTTGATTAAAACTCTTCACAGTATAGGGAGAGAGGGAACATACCTTAATATCATAAAAGTCATATACAAAAAGCCCACAGATAATATATTCTCAATGGGGAAAAACTGAGAACTTTTCCCCTAAGGTCACAAAAACCATATACAAAAAGCCGACAGTGAATATCATCCTCAATAGGGAAAAACGGAGAGCTTTCCCCTAAGGCTGGGAACACAGCAGAGAGGTCCACTATCACCACTGTTGTTTAACAGAGTCCTAGAAGTCCTAGTCTCAGCAATCAGACAACCAAATGAAATAAAAGGCATCCAAATCAGGAAAGAAGTCAACCTCTCACCCCACAGATGACATGATACTCTATGTGAAAAACCCAAAAGACTTCACCCCTATATTACTAGAACTCATACAGCAGTTCAGCAACATGGCAAGATACAAAATCAATGCACAGAAATTAGTTGCATTTCTATACACTAACAATGAGACAGAAGAAAGAGAAATTAAGGAATTGATACCATTTACAATTGCACCAAAAAACCATAAGATACCTAGGAATAAACCTAACCAAAGAGGCAAAGGATCTGACCCAGAAAACTATAGAACACTTATGAAAGAAATTGAGGAAGACACAAAGAAATGGAAAAACGATCCATGTTCATGGATTGGAAGAATAAATATTGTTAAAATGTCTACACTACCTAGAGCAATCAATACATTCAATGCAATCCCTATCAAAATATCATCAAATTTTTTTCACAGACCTGGAACAAATAATCCTAAATTTTGTATGGAACCAGAAAAGACCCCGAATAGCCAAAGGAACATTGGAAAAGAATACCAAAGCTGGTGGCATCACAATAAGTGGTAGTACAAAGTTGTTACCATCAAGACAGTATGGTACTGGCATAGAAATAGACACATAGATCAATGGAACAAAGTAGAGAACCCAGAAATGGTCCTTCAACTCTATGGTTGTGGGAATTCTTAGTGCCTGGGTAGATAAGATTTAATAAACACATGTCTCACTGGGTGAGACTCATTGAAAAGCACAGAAGGAGTGCCCAGAAAACTGGGCCTCCTTTAAGGTTTCTGGACTGAGAACAGCCAGATCCTTGTTGTGGCTCAATGCACTCATCCAGGGAATAAATGCTTGACTTAGGAGAGACATTATCTTCGGAGGTCACGTACTTCCTGCCTGCACATGCATCACGAGCACAGCTTGTTCCAATCACACGATACTCCCTATGTCACCGTCCTGATTATTAAAGCTTCGCGCTCTTCTTGTTTTTCTTATTCCCTTGTTGTATTGATAATGTTCACAATAAAAGTGGAGGCAGAGTTTGGCTTAGGACCTTTCACTCCCAGAGTGTCTGGTCCCCACATCCTCTCCTATCTCTTACTAAGGTGTCTGGAGTAATCTCTTTCATTTGGCGCCTCAGGGTTTGCTGGCCAAACCCAACATATGATCAACTAATCTTTGACAAAACAGGAAAGAATATCCAATGGAAAAAACAGTCTTTTCAACAAATGGTGCTGGGAAAATTGGACAGCCACATGCAGAAGAATGAAACTGGACCATTTCCTTACACTGTACACAAAAATAGACTCAAATGGATGAAAGACCTAAATTTGAGACAGGAATCCATCAAAATCATTGAGGAGAACACAGGCAGCAAGCTCTTCGACCTCAGCCACAGCAAGTTCTTCCTAGACATCACCAAAGGCAAGGGAAGCAAGGGAATTTTGACTTCATCAAAATAAAAGCTTTTGCACACCAAAAGAAACAGTCAACAAAACCAAAAGACAACTGACAGAATGGGAGAAGATATTTGCAATGGCTTATCAGATAAAGGGCAATATCCAAAATCTATAAAGAACTTATCAAACTCAACACCTGAAGAACAAATAACCCAACCAAGAAATGGGCAGAAGACATGAACAGACATTTCTCCAAAGAAGACATACAAATGGCCAACAGACACATGAAAAATTGCTCAACATCATTAGGAATCAGAGAAATACAAGTCAAAAACATAATGGGATGCCACCTCACACCTTTCAGAATGGTTAAAATAAACAAGTCAGGAAATGACAGATGTTGGCAAGGATGCAGAGAAAGGGGAACCCTCTTACACTGTTGGTAGGAATGTAAGTCGGTGCAGCCACTCTGGAAAACAGTATGGAGGTTCCTCAAAATTTGAAATTAGAGCTACCCTATGGCCCAGCAATTGCCCTACTAGGGATTTACCACAAAGATACAAATGTAGTGATCTGAAGGGGCACCTGCATCCCAATGTTTATAGCAGCAATGTCCACAATAGCCCAAGTATGAAAAGAGCCCAGGTATTCACTGACAGATGAATGGATTAAGAAGATGTGGTATATATATATATACCACTGTATGTATGTATGTGTATGTGTATATATATATACACATACACATACATACAGTGGAATACTACTCAGCCATTAAAACAATTAAATCCTGCCACTTACAATGACATGGAAAGAACTAGATGGTATTATGCCATGTGAAATAAGTCAATGAGAGAAAGAAAATTATATGATCTCATTCAAATGTGGAATTTAAGAAACAAAACAGAGGGTCTTAGGGGAAGAGAGGAAAAATAAAACAAGATGAAATCAGAGAGGGAGACAAAGCATAAGAAACTTTTAATCATAGGAACAAACTGAGGATTGCTGGAGGGGAGGGGGGCTGGGGGATGTGGTAACCGTGTGATGGATATTAAGGAGGGCACATGATATAATGAGCATTGGGTATTATATAAGACTGATGAGGGCGCCTGAGTGGCTCAGTTGGTTAAGCGACTGCCTTCGGCTCAGGTCATGATCCTGGAGTCCCTGGATCGAGTCCCACATCAGGCTTCCTGCTCGGCAGGGAGTCTGCTTCGTCCTCTGACCCTATCCCCTCTCAGGTGTTCTCTCTCTCTCATTCTCTCTCTCTCAAATAAATAAAAAAAAAAAAATCTGAGACTGATGAAACTAATAATACATTATAGGTAAACTAATTGAATTTAAATAAAAACATTGAAAAAGTAAAAGAATAAAAAGGGGAACTTAGGTGATAAATCTCATTTTCCTCATGTGTATATTTCACCACAATAGAGCCTTACTCATTATTTTTGCAAAAATTTACTATTTCTAAGTAGAAAACATTATAACATCCATTTTTTAATTGAAAAATTCATATGTAATCCCAGAAAATAATCAGCATTTTGTAGTTCTTTTCTTCTCCCTGATTTTCTTGGATTTATGCTTGTCTGAAAATCGTGCTTACATTATTCATGGAGAACATTAATTATTTCAATTTGGTTGAATCTACCAAGAAGAGAAGCAGCCCAGGGTTTGTTATGCACTCAGTTTTCTATACAGAATGGAGAATAGTGATGGAGTGAATAAAACTGAGTTGCAGTCTTGATTGTTTGACACAGTAGGAGAAATATTCCTTCTCTTGCTTATGCCATTATGTTGCCCATAGAATCAATGCAAAATACTAGCATGACCAAAAAGTTTATGCCTGATGTGAGCTAATCTGTTCTCCAGCCTTATACTCTACTTTTCTTTTCCAGGTTCCTACACTCAAGCCATATCTGTGTGCTTTTATTTCCTGAGGCTGCCATGTTCTTTTCCATCTTGGAAACTGTTGAACTCTATGCTGGGAATGTTCCTTATTCTCAAAATCATTTGCCTAGTTCTGCTTGTATTTCTGATCTCAAATTAAATATAGTTTCCTTAGGCCACCATAACCTAGGTCATTACCCTTGAAATATATATTCAAAACTAGTCATCCTAATTAATTCTAAATTATTTGTTTATGTAGTTATTTGACTGAAGGCTGAGTATGCAATTTCTTTGAACTTTTGATATTTTACCTTCAAAACCTTTTAGATTGCCTTGTACTATAGAGAAATTCAGAGAATAATTGTTGGTTGGATACTAATAAATGATAATAGGTCACTGTATGCTTTACATATATGAAATATAAAAAAAGACTACATACACAAACATACATAAACTCAATACTCACAGAAAATCTATTACGTTAGCTTTGAGAGGTTGTTCTCTATGGGTCTCTCATGTTTCTGCTTTTCTTAAAGGGAAACAATGTCTTTTGTTCCGAATTATCTTTTTTTTTTTTTTAAGAATTATTTATTTATTTATTTGAGAGAGAGAGTGCACAAGCAGGGTGAGCAGGAGATGGAGAAGCAGGCTTTCCGCTGAGCAGGGAGCCAGATGCAGGGCCTGATCCCAGGAACCCAGGATCATGACCGGAGCTGAAGGCAGACACTCAACTGACTGAGTCACCCAGGAGCCTCCTGAATTATTTCTCAAGGATATTTGAGTAGAGTAGTTTTGGAACATATAGTGCCTTCCTCCAGAGCATGAGATAGGCATGCTTACTGTCCAGTATAATAAAGATAACATCTCCCTGCCTGAGCAAAAGAAGCAAACATGCTTATAAAAAGTGTGGTTATCTTAAACTACATAAAAATGAACAGATAAATGACTGCAATGAAATTAATCACTGGCAAAATTCATGTTTTCTACTCAGTAGAACTTTATCAACAATTCCCTTGTTGAATTTTTTAGCATTTTTATCTAAAATAATTGTGCCACTTTTATATGGAGAAGATAAAATAAAGTAGAAATATAAGATGTGGTATAGATATAACTAGCTAGTTAACTTATTTGTGCAGATAAACAAATTGAATAATTTTCTAAAGTACATTTTGATAATGAAATTAGAATTAGGTACCTAAAAAATAAATCAAACAGATTAATTTCTAAACATCTCATTTCTCTTTGTCCCATGTATATATAACTATAAACATTAGAAATAATTTATATGTCATCATAATATTTCCCTTATAATTAACAGAGTTCAAGGAATTGTTTTGGTTTTTTTTTTTTTAGTAGGTTACAATGTATAACCTTTTTCAGAGTCCTTAGTAAAATTTTCTTGTGCTTCTTTCAAATTGACATTAACATAACACGGGTGAGAGAGGTTACCGACTAAAGCTACTACAAGTCCTTATCAACTTAAGCATAGAGTTAATCAATGCTTAGTGATGGAATTCTGGGTATTTTGTGGGAAAAATATTGAATAAAATTAGGTTCCCTTAATCTGTATGTGTATATAAATTTTGTAGTTATAAGAACACATTGTCAAACATATTGGTCTAGTTATTTAGTTCCTTAGTGGTTATTAAGCAGTTTGTTGTTGTTTAGGCTTATTGTTTGTTATCACAAATGAATTCAAAACTAAAGGTAGGAAAAACAAAGAAACAAACATATGGACATAACATTGTGCCACAGAGGCAATAATTCCATCCAAATATACTTCATACCATTTTTAGAAGTCTGCTCGATCTGCTCTGATTGTGAGTCTGGAGTGGTCATTTTATGTCCCACAAAGAGTGAGATCTTAGCATTTTGTTTCTTAAATGAATCAGGCAAAGGGCTACCATATTACCTAGTTTGTGTACAAATACAACCACCTAAATACATAATATATAAAAATATCTTGGCCCAACAGTAAATACAATGTTATATTCCCTCAGAAAGCACTTGGACCAGCAGGTGACTTTTGATGTTGACAGGACACCATGAAAGTTACAATTCAGGTGGTCAGAATATGAAATCTTAGTCAATCCTCATGCAAAGCTGAGACTAGGAGATGAAAAACAGCTATTTGTTTATATGTTTTAACTGGGATTTTATGCCTGGATTCTTGAAGTTCCCATTAAATAGAGTGGAGGAATTTAATTTTAGTTGCCCCTAAATACAATGCCCACAGTAGGCATTAAATTAGTACATTTGCATTAATGGAAATTGTCTTTTGAAATGCCCAGTTAAATACAGTGGAGGTTGTATATAACTTTATTACTTGATTATTTTTTCAGTGTAACATCAATAAATACTAAAAGATTGACACTAGGGCAAGCAAAATTTGATGAGTAAAAATGAATTTGAGGAATCCAAAGAATAGCTCATGGCAACTGGATACCTAAATAAGGAGAAATATTAAAAATTTCCAATAGAAGCCTGACCACATCAAAAAAAAAATTCTGGGGGCACCTGGTGTCTCAGTTGGTTAAGCATCCGACTCCTGTTTTGGCTCAACTCATGGTCTCAGGGTTGTGATATCGAGCCTTGTGTTGGTATTGAGGCTCAAGTTGGGCTCTGTGCTCAGCAGGGAGTCTGCCTGAGATTATCTCCCTCTCCCTCTTCCTCTGTCCCTCCCCTTCCCGCTCTCGCTATCTCAAATAAATAAATAAATCTTAAAAAATTTCTGTAGGGCCAGTCATGATTTTGGGCCCAGTCATAAAAAATGAGCACATATGCAAAGCAGTATTAGTGTATCATAATTTCTTGATATCTTTCTTAGTTATCCCCTTCAGTTATATTTCTACATTTTAAAAATTAGGCTAAAATAAAAAATAACAACTTTGCCCTTATGTGAGAGAGGAGGGAAGATGGGGAGAGGGCCAAAGAGATGCTGGAGTCACAGTAATGTCAGACAGGTGAAACAAAGCCCCAGAATATATATATATGTGTGTGTGTATAGGGGCTGAAATATAAATAGAAAAAGTAATGTGTATAACTTTCCAAGTGTTCCCAGTGTTTTCTATAATAGCAATATCAGCAGTTACAAATATGCACCACATGTCATTATCTAACTGTAAATTTTCCACCCAAATAATTTAGACATGCATGAACCCACAAAGATTGATAGAATCATAGCTACATAGGTAGAGAATTTTAACTGTGTAATATTACCTAATGACTCAGAATATCTCCTGGGATTTTTTTTTCCTCATTAGAACAAGTTATCTGAGAAGCTTATTAAAGTTGCTAGAACTTCATAATTACATCCTAACACATTTTTCAAGATTAATTAGTACTTTTAATATACAGTAAGCATATTTTAGTAGCTTGACATGGAAGCACATTATTCCAATTAAGAAATGTTTAAAATAGAAGTGTTTTTAAATGTGTACTTTAATCTGTTTTGGTCACTAGACTGAAATTCTAAAAGTCTTCTGGTGGTATCCTTGTAGGGATTCTGCCACAGGAGGGGGATTAGAATGAGGAGAGAGAAGTCATGTCATACAAGACAGCCTTTAAGAAGCCAACCACCGGGGGTGGAATAAAAATAGAAGATGAACAAAATGTCAGATGAACTTCCACTTTAGAAGCAGTGCTTGGCTTGCTATGCATGATGCTTGAATGTTTTCATCTTGGTATGCATAGTGTTTGCACTTCTGTAAATTGTGTGTGTAGCTCTTTGTTGGAAGTGGTAGTTTCAGCTGAGGTTCTAAATTATGCAATTCTGTATCCCAAAATTTCTGCATATCCTGTCCCTTAATATCTAAATTGAAGTCCCAGTCGGTTACATCAGGATGTATCCTCCAGAATATTTCTGAGAACCCCTTGCGATCAGTTACATCTTCCTCTCAATTTTTGTTTCAAACGGCTCTTCATTATTTCTACCTATCTTCTTTATCTCCAGCCATGGCGTTGTGGTTTCTTTGTCCATCCTTTACCTGTGAAAATGGACACAGCCTTTTCCTTTATACCCTAAGACAGTGGTAACTCAAAACTACTGAGAATATCATAGGGAATTTATAAAATAGAAAAAAAAAGTTACAAAATTGGATGCCAGACACCATTGCCTCTTAAAGTGAAGTGTCCATTCTTGTTCCTGGGACTTTCAGTCTGATCCCAACTCCCTCCCCTCATCCCTCTCCTTAGCTTCTGCCTGCAGTTCCTTCTTAGCTCTCAGGGTCAGGGCTTTGACATCTCCTAAAACATTCAGCATATTTCCTCTTTTCTTTTTTTTTTAATTTTTTTATTCTTATATTATCCCCATACATATTTCCTCTTTTCTGTTCAACCTACACAAACAATTTTTTATGATAAAATCTCACTCAAAAACATCCATTCCTCCCTCAGGAAGCAACCTTTATTTAAGCAAAAACCTCATAATAATATCTCAACTTGAGGTATTTTACTAATATTGAGTGAGTTTTTTAAGACTCATGAGTGGATGATTTTCTTAAATGTGTGAACTAAAGGACTCTTCCAGATACAAAAAAGTCCAACGTTAATTTACTTGCTTCTTCATTATAACAAATCAGTAGCAACTTTAAATATGAATTCTCTTACTAAAATAAAATGTAGGATTTTGCTTTTGTGTGTAGCAAGGTAAGTAAAATAACTCTCACAATTCAAGTAGTACAACTAGGTTCAGCCTTCTGGTTGGAGTCGCTATGGGAGGTTGCAGTTCCCTTAAACTAATGTTTATTGATATTCTGCAATTTTCTAAGAATTGGTAGACACCAAAGAAATATTCAACCTCTGTCCCTGAGAAATTTACTCTGCAGTGAGATTTGATGAATTATAAAGCTGATGGAATCTTCAACTATCACACCCATACAGGGCTACTCAAAATGCAAGGTTGAGTCCATACTTTTGGTACACTGCATGGCCCTTCAGAAAATATTTCCCTTTCCTTGCTTTTAGGAAGTATTAGAAATCTTTCTAAAAACTTTAACTTTTTGCCTATTCTTTACACTTTATTTCAACATTTCTTCCCTCATCATTTATTCCATGTGCTTATATATCCATATTTAGAATAATGATCTCAATATTTAGTACATCAGGATTCCTATGGAGAGACTATCAAAATATAAGTGGTTAAGTTCTTCCTGAAACCTAGCGACTTTTAATCTGTGAGGGTATGGCCAGATATTTAAAAATTTCCTAGAGGAATTATGAAGCACACCAAACTTTGTGAATCACCTATTTAAGGACACACTCTTTTAAAAAAATAATTTAGTCACCCGACTCACACATTCTTTTTTTCCTACTTCCCTTCTATCATCCTCAGCCACTCTGAAAACCCTTATTGATGAACAGGCTGTATCTTGATTTCTCAGCCATCTCAATGATGAGATTTTCCTCATTTTATAGCATTTCTGAATTCGTATATTTATGTTTTGTACTTTTTCATCATTTAGAAGAGCTCTGCTGTAGAACTCCCTACTGTGAACACCTGTCTTTTTCCTTCCAGTCAACGCGCTGTCCCTCAAATCCGTTCCAGCAGGTATCCGGTTTCTTTCTCACTGCTCATCATGCATGCTGTAAGACTTCTTTCCAACATGACCTTCTATTCTCCAAGAAAGTCACAAAATTAGCCAATAGAGAAAACTGTAGGTTCTTGGGAAATTACAGCTGCCCCCTCACTACTTTATAGCAATATTTTTAATCTATCTCTCAGTAATTTCAAAATGTATTTCCCACTACAGGAAAACCAAAGTTTTCCTTGGACTTTAAGTGTTTTTTGTTTGTTTGTTTGATTGTTTTCTTGTATAGTCTATCTTTATTTTTCCTCTGTATTGGTCCCTTACTCATCAAAGACTAATTTGTTCAGATATCTTCTATACTCAGCAAGACGTACTTTCTTCAATCTATACTTTTACTCTCACTCAAGTTATTAGTCTAAAGCTTCTGCCCTATATCAATCCTTCATTTCATGGTCACATTTTTCAAAGGTGAAACCTATATTTATTGATTCCACAGCTTTACCATGGACTTATCCTGGACCTCGTGCAATAAGGTTTCTTTCTTCTTCCACTTCACTAAAGCTGTTTTCTCAATTTCCAATGATCAATTAATGTCAAAGCCTTTCCTCATCTTTAATTTGCCAGATTTCTCTTTATCGCCTCATCACCTCTCTCTTCATAATTTCTCTTTAAAACTTTTGTTTAATTAATAATTAATATTGTCATTTTACTATTCCTTCATTCCTCCTTTGCTAAATCTTTTTCTTATTCTTGCCCTCTGAGTATGTATAATCTGGACCTTATCCTTGGTTCTCACTCTCTCATTTGTTCATTGGATATCACATCTATTCTGCCATCCTCAGCTACCAGCTTTACATGTATAGGTAAAAATTACTGCACGATTGTCTTTTTTTCTTTCTTGTCATTACCATTACATATCTTACCTTTTTAGTTCAGTTTAAATACCACTTTCTTGCTGACACTTTCCAAATCACACACTTCAGCAAAGATTCCTCTTTCTACATTCAGAGAGCACATGATTTCTATACACTTGCCTGTTGTATAGGTAATATCAGGCAAAATACTAGTCTGGTAAGCCTCGCTGGACTTATATTCCAAAGTTTAATGTTAATATGGGAGGAATAGCCCCATGCTTAAAAACCCAAAAGCCAAGCGTTAATGGGATATTTATAGTGTGGCTATTATTTAGAAGGCCTGGGAAAACAGAAAAACAACAACAACAACAACAACAACAACAAAACAGTCGTAGCTTTCCTACCTACTTTGTTTCTGGGGATAGAAGAATAGGATGTTCCACTTTGGTTTCATAAGTGAAAAGATTCTTCTTTACATAAGTGATAAGCATTGTAGAAGTTATCTTCCTTGCTTCTGTCGATAGTACATTTATATGCTGGGGCTTTGGCATGTCTAGCATATGGTATGACTTTGAAGTCTTGCTCAATACCTTATTTTAATCCAAGCCTTACGGAAACTCATCGCTATAACATCACTTCAACATTTTTGCGATGATAAAGTGCTACTCACATTTTCTCTCCCTAGTCTACTCCACTGTCTTACTTTATCATCTCCTCAGACTGACATAAACAGGAAAATGTTCTGAAGAACTAACAGACATTTCTGTTACTGCTGTTACATTTTCTCAAAAATCTGTCCAAAGTATTTCCAACTGATTTGACTTCTTTGAGATCACTATTATTTATTCATTTGTTTCTTTGTCATACTTACGAGCCATATTTTTTTGGTAAAAGGGAACTGAAGTATTTTCACTGTTATCTAGAGAGATTAGGAAATTTATTTTCCCTGCAAAATCAAAAAGACACAATTTTGCTATGATCACCTTATAGTAAGCCGTGTTCCTGTGACACGGATGACTTGGAGCAAGGGCTAAAAATAAGTTACCAACTCATTTCTCCTAAGGCCATCAAAATGCTCATCAACAGGAAATGCGGAGACTTGATTAGACTAGTGTTATTATATTCCCATAACACTACTTCTTTGAGTCTCGTTTTCTTCATCTGCAAAAAATGAAGCTAAAAATACCTACCCATGAGGATTATTTTGAAGATTAAATGGTGTAGAATAAGCAAAAACACCCAGTCTGTTAACAGGGACTCAAAAATGTTTTTCTCTTCTCCCGTTCTTCATATTTGTCCATGTGTATGTGAATAAAGTCCAATTTAGAAAAAAAAAAACTGCTTTAAAAAACCAATACTAACATTTTTTTGAAGAATTATGTGTCAATTTGCTTATAAACATATGTAAATAAAAAAAGCTGAAAAACATTGAAATAATAGTATTAAATATCCAGATTAACTGCAAACTACCATGTGATTTTTACTTACCAAATACAAAGGGAGTGTTATTCAGGGTAAAGTATTCTCAGAGATTGAGATTTATCTTTTCCAGGTTCACTGTGGGAATTGTAATAGTTTACAAGCCAATAGCATACGGATGATGTCTCTTAATAAGCCAATAAAGAAATAACATACTCCAAGCCAATGATGGATTAATTACATGACTTTTCTGAGCAAAGGGGAAATCAAAGTCCAAATGTAGTTGAGGTATAGCTTTCTATTAGTTGGTTCTTGGTAGAATCAGTACTTCCAATTAAAAGCTGGGTATCAGCTGTTGGCGCTTAGGTACCTTGCTGCTGGGCACACAGCTGGTGAATGATGGCACCAGTGTTGGCAAGCAAGGTGGGTTCCTCTGCAGGTTCTTGCTCTGGAGGCCATTATACAGATTACACCACTCCCTCCGAGGCATAGCCTTACCAAGGCAGGAACAGATATCCCTTCTCTTCCTGAGCCTGCTGCATGGTTTAACACCACTGTTGACAAGAGTAGCCTGACCACAACAAGAGCAGGTGTGTCAAGCTCTTCAGAGAGCTATTTAAATTAGCAAAATGTAGACTGAATACTGGCAGCAAGTGCTCAGAAATTCTTAATATTTAAAGTTAAATGCCCATTACATCATAGTCACTCCTCTGCACCCAGTGACATAACAGTTCTGCCAATATCATCTTGACATGGTCTAAAATTCACCCTTAGGTCAAAACAACTTTCCTTAAGTCCTAAACAATTGGACTTGAAATCATTACAAACCAATATGTTACAGGGAGTCACTCTACCATACAGTCACTCACCTGCACTAAGGATTTGTTTCCCATGGACAGAATCAGAATTTTTGTTTTTTACTTGGATTCCTAATAGTTCAAACAAAAGTGGCCCCCTCCCACTACTAATCACAAGCTCAATAACTCGCATATCCATGATTTCTTCTCAGGAAACCCCCATTAATCCAGTTAGCCAAACATTTGCTTTCAATATGAATTTCAACACAAGAGAGAAGAGTAAGGAGGAACTCTTCACTTTCCCTATCACATTACAAAGAACTTATTGAAATGAGAAATGAGGCTTTCATTTAATACAGCTAAGTCATATAAAAATCACAAAAAAGCTGTGTACTTGTCTCTAGTCAAAAGTGTAAAATAAAAATTTGAGGACAATCTGGTTTACAATATAAACTCTTTTATAATTTATCTAAAGAAGTTGGTTCTCATTTTTATAGAATCTAAATATTAAATCTTTTCTGAGCCAGGCTACATCCTATTTCCAGGCAGCAAATAAAAGCATTCAGATTTTTTCTTTGTTTTTGCAAAGTTGAGATGAACTTTGAAAATTTCTTTGGGATGTTTTGTATTCATCTTTTTCTTTTTTAGTTTCTCCTTGTTTCATTTATTTATTTGTTTATTTTTGGTTCTTAAGTTTACAGCTGATCAAATATGTATAATTCAGAGGCAGGTAAGTTTTTCTTAAAGCCATAAGACTGACAAATGATAGATGATGACTTGTTTGGCCCAAGGTAGTTTTTAAAGCATAATTATATAAGCAGGCACTGTATTCATGAACAAGTCCAGCTAGCTGTAACAGGGAAATATTCGAAATAAATTCCTAATTCTTGTCAATGTTAGATAGTCATTATTTTCTTTGTTTAAAAATAGTATCTTTGTAAAATATATCATTTACTTTTTACTTTGTAAGCTAAGTATTTCCTTATGGGTAAGTAGTTGATATTAATGAATATGGGCTTTTTTTTTTTTTAGTTAATCAGGTATGTATTCAATTCTCAGCTCTGTTTCATATTATCAGTTGTGTACAACTAGCTTACTTGATTTACTTTGTTCTCAAGTGGGAATAATACATCTCACACAATTGTTATGAAGACAATATAAGAGACAACATACAAAAATTGCTTAGCATAGTGACTGACATATAGTAAGAACTTGATAATTCATGGCTATCAGTATAGTCCTGATTGTCCAGTTAATGGGAAAAAAATATATAGAGTAGATTTTTAATGCTTATCTATTATAATGGCTTAACACATTATATTTGCCATTTAATGTATTTGTACAATAAAATTACAGCATGGTTAGCTGATTTCTTCATCCTAGAATCTGTTCCTTATACTCATTTCACCTTATAGTTGGGAGTAAAGATTCTCTATCAATGAGACAGAACATGAAACCACTAATAGATCATTAGCTAATTGGCAATGGAGTGAAAGGTTAGTGGACCACAGGATGATGGAAACACAGGAATATTCATGTAACCGTTCATAATTCCCCATATGTGTATTTATTAAACAAATATGTACGTCAGATACTGCTTAGTTTGGGAGTTAGAGCAATGATCAAGAGAAAAAAGGCCCAGTTCTAAGTGGCTAAAACACTGTGTTGTAGATTGTATTGACGGTTTGTACTTTTTCATTCTTGTCTTCCTTTTAAGAGGATTACACATTCCCATTTATTGTCATGTGACTTGTCCATGTTCCCCATGAGAGGAATAAATACAATATAAAATATATGTGTATATATATGTTCATCTCATTGATTTTGGTCTTGGTCATGACTTGTTCTGGACAATGGATGTGAGTGGACATGGTATATGCAGCATGTCCAAGCAGTTTTTAATGTCACAAGTCTCTCCTTCTGTTACAAGAATACATATATTTGCAAAGTAGTATGATTTTAATTTGAGGCCTGGAATGCAATAACAAACCTATAACCTAGCCACAGACTGGCATAGAGCCTAATCCTGGAGCATAACTACAGCTTCCAGCAGTATTCATGCAATTTGATAGAGAAATAACCTATTATAAGCCATTGTGGCTTGAGATTGTTTGTTACAGCAGCAAAGCTGACAAGTACAGATAATAAATACACAAATAACCCTTCAGAAAGTGCTAACTTAGATGCAGACAATTAAGATGGTACAATAGCATAAAGATGTCTAATTGATAATTTAAATTTGTTGGTCAGGAAATGTCTTTCAGAAAGATGACATTTATGCTGAGATCTGCCTGGTAAGTCATCAGCTAAAGACAGAAAGCAGAAAGATTTTTTTTTTTTTTTTAAATGGGAAATCCATTGCAAGTGTCCTTGAGCCAAGAGTTTGATGCAAATGAGTTTGATGAATTCAAGGACACTAAGTCCAGTGTGGCCTTCTGAGCATAGTGGGTAAGGAAGAGAGTGACAAGACATAAGTGCATGGAAATAGGCAGACACCAGTTCATGTAGGGCTTTATAAATCAGGTTCAACAGTTTGCATTAATGAGAAGTCACTGGAAAGTTTAAAGCAGGAGAGGCATGTGACCTGATTTCCATTTTTAATAGATCACTCTGACAGCTATTTTGACAACTGGTTTGAAGAGGTCTAGAGTAGAAACTGGGATATATTAGAAACTTAAATTAATCCAGAGAAGATGTGGTGACTTGGTTGGAATTGGTGAATAATTTAAATTTCTCTCCTGTATACTCAGATTGGTATGTCCTCTAGATTTCTGGGCCTGTTCATTTTTTCTCTCAGTTAAAGTGATCCCAGAGAACTTTTTCAGGAGTGGTATGGTCTGCTTTATTTAAAATCGTCTGATTAATTTGGGCCAAATTTTGTCTACATTAAACAAGGTTAGATGTCCCATTAAAGGGGCAAAGTCATCTTATTTTATATTATGATTATGAAGCAGCATTTCCATAGGTGCTGCTGCCACCAAGATATTTTATTATCTGGGCCATATTATAGCTTGTTCTTTATCTCACCACGAAGCATGTTGATCAACTTCATCATTCCCTTTAGTATAAAATATAAAATAATGATTTTTATACTGTTTTAATTTTATTTTATTTAAAAATAAATATTGTCAGATTTTAAAATCAGGCTGAAAAACATTGAACTGGCAAGCTTGGTTTTCTGCTATATACTCTTTCTTTTGATAGCTTGTTTTTCAAGCAATATTAAATGCTTCTGATTTTCCTCATTTATCAAAAGATTTAATGGCAAAAATGGAAAAATGAAGGATAAGGCACACGGTATCGAGGCATCCGATGCAATTCCAAATTTCTGTGTTGCTGTGGACTGAACTGTGTCCTTCCAAAATTCATTATGTTAAAGACCTAACCCCCAAATTTGACTATTTTGGGAGATATAGAAAATATTTGCAAGGAGGTGATAAAGAATAAAGGAGGTCATAAGATGGTGCCTTCATTCATCCAATAGGGCTCGTGCCTTTGTAAGAAGAGACACCAGAGCTCACTCTCTTTGCCATGTGGCGGCACAGCAAGAATTCTGCTGTTCACAAACTAGCAAAAGCACTCTCATCAGAAACCAAATTTACCAGCACCTTGATCTTAGATTTTCTAACCTGCACAACTGTGAGAAATATTTTTTTTTTCCTTTTTTTCAAAGATTTTATTTATTGGACAGAGAGAGACACAGTGAGGGAGGGAACACAAGCAGGGGAAGTGGGAGAGGGAGAAGCAGGCTTCCCACGGAGCAGGGAGCCCGATGTGGGGCTCGATCCCAGGACCCCAGGATCATGACCCGAGCTGAAGGCAGACATTTAATGACTGAGCCACCCAGGTGCCCGGAGAAATAAATTTCTGATGTTTAAGCCACCCAGGCTATGGTGTTTTTTTATGGCAGCTTAAGTTGACTGATACATACGTGTTTTTGTTTGTTTGTTTGTTTGTTTTAATTTTATAATGTTATGTTAATCACCATACAGTACATCATTAGTTTTTGATGTAATATTCCATGATTCATTGTTTGAGTATAATGGGTATTAAAGAGAGCACATACTGAATGGAGCACTGGGTGTTATACATATGTGTTTTCAATAATTAATTGTTTTAACCAACTTTCTCTTTTAATGGTAAACACAGTAATCATCATAGCTATTTCTTTGTAGGCTCAGAAAAAAATTGACAACCAAAGGCTCTGATGACAAATTTATTTACCTACTTCCTTATTGTTTAACCTGATTTATTTACATCTGTACTGTGTTGATAATAATTTTAGAGATGAGAATGGGTTTTAGTATTAAAGACCATTTTGAAATTTTTTGTTACATAATAATTAGAATTTGACAGATTTCCTTTTATTTCTAGCTTTAAAAAATGCCAAATCCATAATATATTTTAATTTCTTTACTTCTGTATCCATACTGTTCTTTATGTTTTTCCCCTATTATTGTCATGTTTATGTCCTCATGTTACATTGGTTTTTAAAGGAGAAAATCTTCTCTTTCTTTGTGCTCTTCATGTGGCAGTTTCTTCAATCAGCTCACCCACAAATTTTGTAATGTTAACTCAGCTTTTAATGAATGCTAATCGATTTTTCCATAAGACTTTTAAATTAAATTCAGGCAGCTTAAGTTATGGAACTCTTCAGGTTGTATTTCTTTAAAAAAAAAATAGATCACTTAAACATTATTCCTGAGCATAATGTTTTTCTCAATGTCTCTATTATAGTCTTTTACTCAGTACTATTTTTCCTGAATTATTTTCATGTTTCTCAACAGCTTTCTTACTCTTTAAACAAAAAATGTTCTAAGAGTAATAAACAGGATTTTCCCCTATATTCTCTTTCTTTATTGTCATAAATCTAACAAACTCTTTTTACAATCCTTTCTACAAACAAGAAAGCCTCCAATTTTCATTTATTTTCATTATTGATATACATATTTCTTCTTCTCTTGTTATGATTATAAACCAAAAACCTAGCATTAAATTTACATAATAGCTTCAAAAATTATTGGAGATAGAATATTTGAGATAACCCATTCAACATATGCAGGTCATGGCTTTATTTGTACAAAAAAACATGTTGATTGACTTAGTAATACAGTATTTTTCTCTAAATACTACAAAACCCCATCCACTCCATTTCCAGAGAATTGCTTACACCAGAACCAAATGAATTGAGTAGAATTTCCCAAATCATCTGACATTTGAAAGACTATTTCTTTCATGACTCCATGCTGCTTCACATATATCTACTAAAAGCATCATAGACTCATAAGATTGCATGAATTAAATGAGTTAATAAATACAATTAACTTAGAATAGGGTCTGAAATAGAGCAAATGCATATAGATAGCAACAATCATTGTCTCTACCACATAGATCTTAACAACGACTGTGTCTACCACAATGTTGAGTAGAGCGCTAAATACATGGCAGCTTGTCAATAAATTCTGTTGAATTGATTCCTTACCTTTTAGCACAGAAGACAGTTTCATCTTTGGTTTTACTTCATAAGTTAGAACTATTAGAAATACATGAAGAATTCCTTTCATGTTTGTCTTCTTTCCACCTGGTTTAAGATCACCTGGAAAATTCATTTAGTTTACCATTTGAAAAATTCATATGAAACAATTCTATTAGATACCTTCTCATCCAAGACATCATTTAATTTAATAGATAAAATTCAAGGTCTGAAATTGAACCAAAAATATTCCTATGCACATGATTCAGTATATACTCTCAAAAGACAAGAAATGTGGGCAGAGAAACTAGTTAAGCAAAGGATTTGAACCTGAACATCCTAATAAGTCATATCAAGAAGTCTTTCCTTAAAGCCCCCACATTTTCATATCACTTTCCCCTATTTCATTTAGGTATAAACAAATTCATAAAAACAAGAAATTAGAGGTATAAAAGGCCTTAAAATTGTGTAATTCCATTTCATCATCTAATCGAATAAACTGATATTAAGGGATTTGACTATTTTTTTTCTTTTTTTCTTTAGCCTATGTTCTAGCAGAACTAGTACTAGAATATAGAACTCTTGGTTTTTGCGTTAGTGCTGTTTGCTTAAGAGCATATTGACTCATTAATACTGTCATATCAGCAGTTGCTGGGGAGAACTTGATATCATGATGTAAAACTGAATTTAACTGGTACATGAGTTAAAGTAAAACATGTAATGAGATAGCTAGACATGCTCTAACACTTCTTTCTGTGGTACAGAAGATTCCCATTCTCTTTCCTCCTGAACATTTTATTTCCTACCCAGTGAAGTGTCTGGTGCATAAATGTTGTTCAAAAATAATTATTGAATAAATAAATGAGGATCAGTTGGTTTTTTATGGAGGGGTTCTGAGAAAACATAAAAAGCATAATATACTAATAAAGATCTTTGTCATTTGCATGGTTTCCTTGCTTAGTACTGATCTCACCACAATCTATAAGAAAAAGACAATCCTAGAAGAAAAAATAGGTGTTTAATGAATGTACTCTATGTGTGTGTGCATTTTTCAAGCAGGCCTATAAGCATGCATGTTTCCATCTGGGCTCTGTATTTGCTAGTCCCTAAATCTCCTCTTTTCCCCACATATTCCCTGACTCACTGGGAAAAATAAAGCAGCTGCACCAGAGAAGTCTTTGGTCCCTTCTAGCTGTTGCATTCCCTGTGATTCTCATATGCTATACTTCTAATTAAACTCCTTGATGCTAATTAAAAATGAGAGTAGAACAAATGCCGCTAGCTGAACCCAGACGCTTTCGTTAAACTTAGTGAGTTCTTCAGGGCTGGGTTCTTAGATTTTTCTTCTAATTAGGATTTCATTGGCACTCACACCCTGTCATGGGTATTTTATCATCAGTTTCATAAAAATAATTCTGGATAATGGATCAGAAAATATATGTCTTCTCTAAAGTCCTCAAAATCAGAAGACTTCTTTCTGCAGTGCTGTGGTGTCCTAATCTGTGGTTTGGCATATGGTGTGATGCAGTGTATAATTTGGCATGCTATGTCTGTCAGCCTGTGGTAACCCCCAGGCATTTTATTTCTGCAGGAGACGATGATGATGGCAAGGACAGCATGTGGTGACCAACAGGAACATAATCATGTTAACTCCTGACTCTGCAAAAACTTAACACGTGGCACTGTTATTAGCATTTTCTAAGGAACCAGCATCTATTAAACAGACATTTGTTTGATGTGTTAGATTGCTTCTGGTTGTTTGGCTCTTTCTTCCATTAAATTTACCAAAGAATGCACTGTAGTGGTGTGAAATTGGAGGTCTGTCAACCGATCAGCGTCACCTCTGTGCTTCATGCACTAATAATTTCAACTAATATATGAGTTTGCCAGTTTTTCTCTTCTCCCCTGCAATTAGAAAACCAGTTTTTTCTTAATATTTTGTATCAACTGTCTATGGCATTTTTTTATTTCATTTGAAATAAAATATAGTATCAAAAAGACAAGCTTGTTGGGTTTATATTTTCCAGCAAGAATGATGTATGTAGTTAAAGGGATTTATAAATTTGAATATCCTGAATAAGGAAACATTAAGCAATCATTTTTTTTCTATCTTGAAAAAACATTTTTAAGATGGCTCAAATTTAGGCTTATAAAATGAGTCTTATGTTTATTTTTATTTTTTATTTTTTTAAAGATTATTAATTTTAGAGACAGAAAAAGCACGCATGAAGAGAGGGGCAGACAGACATGGAGAGAGAGAGAGAATCTCAAGAAGACTCCCCAGTGAGTGTGGAACCCAACACGGGGTTGAATCCCAGGACCCTGAGATTATGACCTGAGTTGAAATCCAGAGTTGGTTGCTTAACCCACTCAACCACCCAGGTGCCCAGTCTTATACTTAAAGAACACAATGCGATATTATTATTCCCTCGATTTTTAAAAATTTTTAATTATTTATTTATGTATTATTATTGTTTTGAAGATTTTATTTATTTATTTGAGAGACAGAGAGAGCACGCATATGAGCAGGGGGAAGGGCAAAAGTAGAGGGGCAGAGGGAGAGGGAGAAGAAAAGCAGACTCCCCGCTGAGCAGGGAGCCCTGACATGGGGCTCAATCCCAGGACCCTTACTGGGATCATGACATGAGCCGAAGCCTGAGGCTTGACTGACTGAGCCACCCAGGCATCCTTTATTTTTTTTTTTAATTTTAAAGAAAGGGACATAGATCCCCCCTTATTTTTATTTTTATTTTTATTTTATTTTACTTTTATTTCTTTAAAGATTTTATTTACTTTATTGACAAAGAGAGAGAGACAGAGAGAGAAGGAACACAAGCAAGGGGAGTGGGTGAGGGAGAAGCAGGTTTCCCGGGGAGCAAGGAGCCTGATGCGGGACTCATTCCCAGGACTGTGGGATTAGGACCTGAGCAGAAGGCAGACGCTTAACGACTGAGCCACCCAGGCTCCCCATCCCCCTTATTTTAGAGGAGGAAGAGATATATAGTCAAAGATCAACTATTACTTTTAAAACCTTTAAGTAAAGACACAAATATAATACCTAATGCTACTTACTGGCGAGATGATTATTTTTCTCTCCCTCTATAGTAATATATATAGCAACATCTTAGAAATGAAGCAACTTCAAAGTGTTTTTCTCCATATATTTTTCCAGTGAAAAAATTGAAGACTGGATAGAAATCACTTAATTTTTTTTTTTTTTTTGAGCTAACCTTTGTCCAGTCCACGGAGGGACATACAAACTTGGTTGAAACTACTGGAAGAAGGCCAGGTATTTTTAATCCCATTGGCAAAGGAAGGATTTCTTAATCTGAAGCTCTAGCAAGTGATAATAAAACTCTACATAGTCCCCATAGTGTAATTATGGAAGATCTCAATCTTCAGAACTCACTAAATCTAAACTATAAGTAATTTGTATAATTTATATAGGAATGTGGTATATTTTCATAACAGAAGTCTCCTTTTACCTTGAAAACTTTTATAAACAATTTTCTATGAATAAAGGTTAAATACTATATAAAATGAAGTCCATAAAATCTTTAAATTAAATGATCAAACTTTATCAAATACAGGAAGAGTTTAAAGAGATAAAATTAATTTTTGAATTTCTATTCCTAGTCCACTTTAGTGTTATGGGTCTGTGTCTCATTCACAATAAACATATAGTGGTTTGAGGCCTAGCTAGACATTTTCTAAAGAGAATACCCTTTTCACACTACCTCCTGGAAGCTAGAGTTTGAGCACAGTCATACTGGTAGGAGCTCAGGTCAGAGATTCAAGGTGTGAAACCTTGAAATGGTTCCCAAAGTCGAAGAGGTGAGGCACAGGTCCCTTCTAACCTTTATTAATTACAGTACTGACTTTTATTTCTACACCATAATGGGCACTTTCTATGGAAGACTAAACTGTGTAACAGAAGTCCGTAAGTCTGATTTAGTGTTTACTCAGAATACCTAGTTGCTCAAGGGCCTCTTGCCACCTAGGTGTCTTTGCAGGAGATTTAGTCTGAATGCCACACAGTTGTCAGAAATTCTATTTAACTTGTTTGCCATCTTATATCAAGTAATTCCTTATTTTTACTTTTCCTTATATCTTATCAGTAGGGAACTTTGGGAGCTATGTGTCATAGAGACAGAAGCTTGGGCTTATCTCCTGATCATTTACGGAAAATTGAGTTGGCTTTTCCATTCAGCCTCTCAAGTTACATAAAGATAGCCAAGCATATGCTTCCACTCAAGCATTACATTTTTAGACACCACCAAAAAAGCAAGGGTCCTTGAGAGATTATTTGTGGTGCGTGCTGTGCCTAGCAGCCTGAGGAATGGCAGAGCCCAGAGATGGCAGTGAAATGTGGTGTAGAAGCTCCAGCATCCTGAGAAGACTATTGTTCTACCTGGTTCTTCTGTGGCTATTCTCACCGAGGCCAGCTTCATCTTCCTGTAACCTTCCGGATGTTCTTTCAATAAATTCCTTTTTTGCTTAAGAGAGAGAACATTTCTTTGGTTTGCAATCAGGAATCCTGATGAGTAGAGGTAATGTGAAACAACCTTAAATAAATCAATAGAAGAGAAGCTATAAAAACTTATTTATGAAATTTCCCAAAGCAGGTTTGTTGCAGCCCCCAAATGGGATAGTGAAAAGAGGTATGCTGTGGTTCAGTAGAGAGTAAGCAAAGTGTCAGATGACAAGAAACTCATACCTATTTAGGAGAGGGCTGCTTGTGATGTCTACGAATTCAGAAAAAGACAAATATTTATTCAGTGACTTCTATGTGCAATGAGAGTGCTTCATGGAAAGAATGATGTCCATAATTAATATCAAATTTGGGTCATGTCTTGGTGTAACTTTGGGAACAAATTCCAACAGATAAAGTGGGGAGGATTCTAAAACTGACTTTCAGTTTTGCAGGGATTAGTACAGATAAAAAATCTACACTGTAGAGCTTTCTGCATGCATGAGATTTGTTTGTGTTTTGCTAGTTTAGCAATGTTCACTTTATTATATAAGAAGGAAGAAGGCAGGATGTCCAATCTCAAGAAGCTTGAGTAATCAAAGCCAAGCACATAGACAACTAAGGTACAAGCTAGAAAATGTGAAGTAATACAAACCAAAAGATCTTAAAGTACAATGGGAACTCATAGGCTGTGGAGATTCACAGTCAGAAGATCTAGACTGTGTCTAAGAGGATGGCAGAATTTAAACCTTTTGAATCTGGAAATGAAAATTGTATGTGCTCTGCCTCTGGTATGGTTTTTACATTTCTTTTAGTCAGTATGCACTATTGTTGTGAGTGCAGTCCAGTAAATCAGACACAGTGGGTTTTGAAAGTGTTAATGGCTTATTTGCAATCTCTTCCCTTTGGAAGTTTGGAAATAAAATGATATCTTGAATGATTGAAGGGATAACAGAATTCAAGCCTCACTATAAAACATATGGTTCGTTTAATATAAAATAATTCCAAATAATGAATCAACAAATGCTCTTGTTTTCATAATAGGCAAGCATAAGTTTTGCCCTGTCCATTGCAAAATAAATGTCTAAACATTAAGTGAAAAACCTAATAAGGCATCAGTAGAAGGAAATTAGTTATGTTGTTTTTATAATAAGGGTCTTAAAGTCAATAGCTTATTAAAATTCTCAGAAAGCTTGATTTGTTTAACTTATCAAAATTCTTTTCTTTTCAGATTTATTTGGTCTATTTATCAGTGCTCTGAGGCCCTAGTTCTGCAGCGACATCTTATGGAGTTGGTTGGCTTGCACAACCATTTAATAATGTCTGGCAGAAGTGATCATTATTCTAACAGATTAGATGCAAATAGGATCCCTGCTTGTGCTTTGAATGTGGAAGTAATTAAACCAATGCCACAACCACTTGTCTTTCTTCTCTGTTGTTGTTTATCTAGAATTTCTTCCATCATGGAAACTGTATGATTTTTAAAACACTCTAAAGTATGTGTGGAGATCTGAAATTCTCACCACATATTTCCAAGCTATGAAAGAAAAGGATAAAAGAAGCTGTTCAATAGTGAAATGATCAGTTAAAGATCACAGTACAGCTGGTGTTTGTTGGCAAGAGTTTCCACTTAAAAACTTGCAGCAGTGCAAATTTTCACTGATTGTGACCACCAATAGTTAAAATAAAACAAAACAAAACAACAACAACAACAACAAAGGAGATTGACGTATTTGAAACTTAGAGAAATAAACTGTGAAATTCCCTTCAGTATATAAATTGAGCTATGTCTTCTCCCAAGTGTGTTCTTTTGACAGGACAATACAGTGTATTAAATTCTAGAAGAGGAAACATGGTTCTTATTTCATATTTTTATGATTGGATTCACGTCTCAAAAGAGACCTCAATTTGAAATCCAGTTTATAGACTATTTCCACAATTTGCTAGAGGTGAAATAATTAAGGACTTTTAAGTCATCCCTAAATAATTTTTTATTTTTGTTACGTTTCACATTTACTATCAGATACGGTAATTGAGAGAAACTAGTTGGAAGCAGAAGCCTTGTGTATAGTAAGATTTCACTGTTAGATGAAACAAAGCTAATCGTGGGAGCACAAACTTTTAAGTAGTTTCCATGTGGATACAGAAAGTCAGGCCATATGAAGAGGAAAAATTATCAAATATATGACACTGAAAATTCTAGTAAATCTTGATCGGTCAGTGGATGAAGCACTGGTTCAAATACCGCATTCTACCTGAACGAGAAAAGGAAATTTCGTTATGTATCTAAGAGCACATTGTGATTCTTCTATGCTATCATGACCACTGGTGAGTAAAGAGCATGGTCAATCTTTGTATAATATTGGTGATCTTATTCACATACGAAAATTGCCAAGGAGCCTGGTTAATTAGGATTGTTTCCTAAGGGCCCTGGGCATTTTCATGTGTGCCATAAACACTCTTTGAAAATAATGTATTTTTCGAGGATCATGTGTCCAGTTGATGGGGTTTTGGAATATAGGTGAGGTTCAATGGGGTGGAGAGCCGACGACCAAGAAAGAATTCTTGAGATGTCTTTGGTGCCAAATTGTGGCTTATTAAAGGACGGGGACAGGACCTGTGGTCAGAAAGAGAGGCTGCACGGGGGTTGGGAGGGGTGGCTGATTATATACTATGGGGTTGGAGGAGGTAAAGGAAAAGGGAGATTTAGAATTAACTTTCATATGCTAAAGAGGACCTACAAGATACCCGAGGCCTTGCCATTGTCATTTGAGGTTTTTTTACCCCTCTAGTAAGATATTAACATGAAGATAGTTCGGAGCTTCCTGGAGGAACATTACACTCTGCCCACTTCAATTATCTGTCAATGGGCTGAGGTTCTAAGGGCATTTAATTTCCTTCTAGAAGCTAGGTTATTGATGATAAGAATGCTTTGTTCTTGTAGATTGCTAAGACATTTGTAAACTGAGGGAGACTCTATAAGTTAACTATTTGTTTTTCCTTTAGGGCAGCTAGGAGTGCCTGAGGAATGTCACATATATCCTATGGGGGAGGGGTTGTGGCGTGTCAGCTTCTGCTTTGTCCTCAGCTTGCCTTCTGTTCCCTCATCTCAGTGACAAGACAAATCTGAGAATCTACATTACAGAGATCATCTGGGGAATAAGAACGGCATGTTTTTATTTTCCAGGCCCATCAATTAGAGTAAAAGCTGATCCTATAACTTAAAATTGTATACTGCATTGTGAGACATAGATAATACATTCTTTTATTTAATTTTTTTAAAAGATTTTATTTATTTGTCAGAGAAAGAGCACAAGCAGGGGGAGCGGCAGGCAGAGGGAGAAGCAGGATGATGCTGAGCAAGGAGCCCAATGGGGGACTCGATTCCGGGACCCTGGGATCATGACCTGAGCCGAAGGCAGACGCTTAACCTGAGCTACCCAGGCGCCCCAGATAATACATTCTTTTGGAGAATGGTTTGTGCCTCACACATATCTATACCCAATAAGGTTTATTGACTTTAATTATTCAATTAAATTGGTAGAACTGCTAGAAACAGAAGAGTTAAAAGTTGGATTGGTTAGTAGCTGGAAGGTGAATTTGATGACTGATTTCAGTTATGTGATCTTGAGGGAGCCATCACTTACCCAAATGAACAATGTAGAAAGCAGTTAGCAAGGTGAAACTGAATTTAGGGTGTATGTGAGACAATAGTTAACTTAGATTTGAGAATACTCCAAAGAGGAGTGTTAGTTAAAGTGGGCTGTGGTAAACTCTTAAAAGATATATTATAGAAAGAGATGACTATAACACTCAGCCCAAATGGTAGACTATGACAGACATGGAATATTTGTGTCAAGACGCTGTATGTGGGGAGCCTGAGTGGCTCAGTTGGTTGAGCTTCTGCCTTAGGCTTGGGTCATGATCCCAGAGTCCTGGGATCCAGTCCCGCATCTGGATCCTTGCTCAGCAGGAAGCTTACTTCTCCCTCTGCCTGCCACTCCCCCTGCTTATGCTCTCTCTTTCTCTCTGGCAAATAAGTAATTAAAATCTTTAAAAAAAAAAAAGATGCTGTATGTATCTCCTTTGTAAAAGTACCACACCACTATTTCATTATTTTGAAGAACTAGAATTAGATTCAATATCCTATAAGAAATTTGAATTATATTCAATACCTTATAAGAAGAACTGACCCAATCCTAAGATGTGAGAGTAACTACAGGTAGGAATAGAAGCTCATAAATACTTACAGGCAAAGTAACATCTTTGTATACAGAAAATGAATCACATCTATACTAACATGAACATATGTTACCAATATGATCAATATAAGCATATAGACCTTGAAGGTCTGTAAACATTTAAATTTGGAACTTTAAGAGATAAAATTTATTCCATTTAAGTGAATAATTATGGAGAGATGACTAGGAGTGACTGGAATAACCACCATTATAAAAATCACAAGGAAAACTAAATTTGTTTAAAATGGCAGATAGGAAAGTTGTAAAGGAAATATATCATCACTTGAATAAAGACAAGCCTTTACCAACTAGCTTTTTCTTAGGGTGTAGGTCTGATGGGACATTTAGCTTTATCCATTTTTTAAGAGGTAATATAATATTGAATCAAGTGGAGGAAAATGACAGCTTTTTCTGTGCCAAAATATTTCTTAAAACGAACAGGAAGGCAACTGGAAGCAACACACATAAACTGATGGATTCCAACATTCTGTTTCTAATTGGCTAATTTTATATTAGCAGTTTTACATCTTTTCTTCTGATGTGAATCATCATGGGAGAAGAAAACAAGGCAAATGATTTCCTGGCTGAGAAAAACATCTTTGCTTCATTACATAATTTTAATTTGCTCTGGTTTCTATTCTGAACACTGAGAACTCAATAGAGAAAATGTTGCTTTTTAACACATAACTATGTGCATTTACATAACTACGTACATTTAAAATGTTAAAGAGCCCACTTCCACCCCATCCCATTTGTCAGATCCTGCTCCCCCAAGCCTTTCAAAGTTGAAATCTGTGATGCCTGTCAAATGCAGATTCAGTCTTATCAATTACTGAGATAGTCTTTTCCAGAGAACATAATGTATCAGCAAACACAGTCTTAACTTCAGTGGGCCTGGAGATAGTCTTGCAGCCAAAGTCATAGTATTTATCTAATTAGGTAGGAGTAAGCCACAAGTACTTGCGAAGAGCCTGATACTAATATTAACACAAATTTAATAAGAGCTACCACTTAATAAGTGTTTACAATATATGGAAACTCACGGAACATTTTCCTTACAGGGCTGGGAGAACAAAATTGAAGTACTAATCCAGTTATGGAGAAAAGTCCCCAGTAACAATTCAAAATTTAAATTGGTCTCAGAAGGCCTAGACACTGGGAGTAAGGGAGAACCAGAACCAGATCAGTCCTCACAGGGACTAACCCTTCAATTTGAATACTTAATCTTTTACTTGATTATCATGATTATTGCCCTTAGGCTAGTAGGCTGGCAAAAGCAAATTTAATCAAACTTCTAAAGAAGATAACATCATACAGAACCTCAAATTATCTCTACAATTTTACATTCACAGTGACCAGTAGAAAACTTAGCCAAGCATAAGAAGAGACAAATGCCATGACCACAAAGAAAAACCACGCATAAGAGAAAGAGGCCCAAAGAGATCCAGATAATGGTGATGAGTCATGAATTTTAAACCAACTAGGCTCAGTGACTTCAAAAATATTAAAAGGAAAGAATGAAAACTTTGACACAGAACTAGAATCAATAAACAGAAAGGAAGTAATGAAAATTCTACATTGAAAAATAATGTATAAAAACTTGAAATAAGACCTCAAAGGATGTTGTAACTGCAGATTACACACCACTGAGGAGAGAATTAGATAATTGGTTTGTAGGTCAGAAGAAAATATTCAAACTGAACAATAAAGAAAAAAATGAAATACTGAATATACAGTAAGAAAGTTATCTTACTTAAGAATAAGAGAAGTATGACTCTTAAAACTATTTTATTTGATATTTTACTGGATCATATAGCCAGTAAAATAAAGCAAAAATTTAAAAAAAGAGAAGATTGAGAAAAAGTTATGAAACTGTCAATTTCACATATGACATAAGAACATTCAAATAAAATACAAAAGAACTTATAAGTAAGTTATTAAAATTAATGCATACATTATAAAACATTGGATGCAAGGCCAGTAAAAGAACAGCATAAATTTAACCACAAATATACAAAACCTCTAAATGGAAAAATTTTAAACAATATGGAGAGAATCTTAAACAGTCATTGGAAAATATCTAATTGAGTTATAGATCGGACAACTCAATTTTATTTATTTATTTATTTATTTATTTATTTTAAGATTTTATTTATTTTTTTGACAGAGAGAGACACAGCGAGAGAGGGAACACAAACAGGGGGAGTAGGAGAGGGAGAAGCAGGCTTCCCGCGGAGCGGGGAGCCCAATGAGGGGATCGATCCCTGGACCCTGGGATCATGACCTGAGCTGAAGGCAGACGCTTAATGACTGAGCCACCCAGGCGCCCCTGGACAACTCAATTTTAAATGGCTGTTTTTTACAAACTGATTTATGGATGCAATGTAATCCTAATAAAATTTCCAGCAACTTTTGAGTGGAAATCAATATTGATGAAAATTTTGTCTAAAAATGTAAAGTATAATAGTACCAGGGTAAATTAAAGGAGTAAAGTACGAGGACTTACTCTGCTAGATCACAATACTTCATAAGTATACCCCCTAAAGTGGATTTCTTAATCATGTTATGATTGACAGTTTGAGTAGAATAATTTTTGTTTTGGGAGTCTATCTTGTGACTAGAGGATGTTTTTCCAAATCCCTATCTTCTACCAACTGCATCCTAGTAGTAACCACCCTCTCCAATTGTCACATACATACATTGCCAAATGTCCTCTAGAGAGGTGGAATTCATCCTTGGTTAAGAACCACTGCCCTAGAAAATGCATGTGTTCATGCAACAGAGACCATGTACAAGAATGTTGTGAACATATTTGATGTTTATATTAACCAAAAAATGTAAACTAAAAAATCCATAAACATTAGAAGGGTTAAAAATTTAAGTACATTAAAACTAGATTCCATAAAACACTGACACTAAGCTAATTACAATTATACGTAAGTATAAAAATATATTATAAAAACATATTTAGCAAAAGTCACCAGACAAAAAGAATACCTGCTCTATGATTCCATTTATATACATTTCAAACATAGACAAAGTTAATTTATAACAGTCTTAGAAGTCAGGATAATGGTTATCTTTGTAGAAGAAGGAGGAAAGAGAATTTATAAAGAGAGATTATAAAAAGACACTACTGGGTTCTTTGAGCTGCAAGTAATGCTCTAATTTTGACCTGGATTTTTATTACCAGATTTGTTTTGTACTAATATATCAAGCTCTATGATTATTATGTGAAGTTCTTTGTGTGTATATATTAATTCAACAAAACTTTTAAAATTTCTAAGTTCATCAAGTAAGTTAAGAAAGTAAAGGAAAAGAAACATAGTGGGGCACCTGGGTGGCTCAGTTGGCTAAGCATCTGACTTTGACTCAGGTCATGATCTCAGGGTTCTGGGATTGAGCCCCCACTCAGTGGGAAGTCTGTTTGTCTCTGTCCCCTTCCCTCTGCCCTTGTCTCCACTTGTGCTCTCTCACTCTCTCTCAAATAAATAAATAAAATCTTAAAAAAATATATAGAACAAGTGAGACAAATGGAAAATCAAAGAAAAAATTACAGGGAGATGTAAACATAACTATAATAGTAACTGCATTAAATGTAACTGAACTAAATTCATCAGTTAGAACCGAGTTTGTTACACCTTATTAAATAGTAAAACATGTTGTTTATACAAGACACACATCTAAAATAGCTAAGGAATAAATAGGTGAGAAAGTAAAAGAATGGCAAAATAAATCAAATAGTATTAGAAAAATCTAGGACATGTTAGATTTTAAGGCAGTAAGCATTATTAGAGTGCTATATATTACAAAATTATAACATTCATTTCATGAGAAAGATATAAATATTCTGATAAATTTAGATTATATTAAGCAAAGAGTGAGAAAACTGCAAGGAGAAATAAATGAATCCACAATAATTTTCTGAGTGATTGACGAAAGATAAAACAATAAAGTAAAAATAATATAAACAACACAAGTGACAACTCTAAAGTACTGGATATATGTTGAGAGAACATTATACCTGAGAACTGAAGGATATATATTCATTTCAAGCATTAATAGTACCTTTATAAAAATAATCCTCGGGCGCCTGGGTGGCTCAGTCGTTAAGCGTCTGCCTTCGGCTCAGGTCATGATCCCAGGGTCCTGGGATTGAGTCCCACATCGGGCTCCCTGCTCCGCGGGAAGCCTGCTCTCCCTCTCCCACTCCCGCTGCTTGTGTTCCTGCTCTCTCTATCTCTGTCTCTGTCAAATAAATAAATAAATAAATAAAATCTTTAAAAAATAAAAAAAAAATTAAAAAAAGAAAATAATCCTCATCATGATATCTCACATAGAAATGGGAATGATAATGGATGGCCATATAAGGTAATTTTTAAATAATGCTTTTTAGAAGTTCTATATGTGAAATGAACATTTGTATGTAAAATTTCTAGTTCATAGAACATGGTAGATATTCAATAATTGTTATCTCCCTCTCTTTTAATACTGCATTTATAAATGCCTGTATTTGTGTATTTTTCTGTACTGGCAATGAGACATAAATCTTGACGTGAACTCAGTAAAATTTTTAATCTACTCAACTTAAACTTCTAGTGATTATTTTATGATCTTTATGGGTTGAAGTAGGTGTTCTCTTCTGGATCTCAAAATGAGATTTTATATGTCTTTTCTTATAATTGCCACTTCCTTTTTGTTTTGTGGTCATGATTTTTTCATCATTAAAATTAGTTTTGGTGAATCTATACCTTCTTTTTATTTGTCATCATAACTTATTTCTATTTCCTTCATCATGCTCTAGTGAAAATAATACTGATCACAGATTCAGAATACACAGGTTTGCATCCTGGTTCTACCAATAGCTAACGCTGTTCCCTCATTGCTAAACCATAGTGTTGTTAACAGGATTGCAAGATCAATTTTGTTAAATTGTGCCTTGTCGACTCTAAAGCCATATAAAAGTAAGGTTACTAACTTTTACTATCAGGGCATGTATCTTCCTATAGGAGGAGTATGACTGCCAATGGTTAAGCATCTGCCTTTGGCTTAGGTCATGATCCCAGGGTCCTGGGATTGAGCTCCGTGACAGAACAGCTTTGGTAGCCTCTGGCTCCCTGCTCAGTGGGGATCCTGCTTGAGATTCTCTTTCTCTCTCTGCCCTTCCCCACTGCTCGTGCTCTCTCTCTCTCATATAAATAAATAAAACCTTAAAAAAAAAAAAGTATGACTGTCAAAAGCAAACTCCACTTCTGTCATTACTGACTATGACTAGACTGGTTTATGGGGAATTAAAAGAATTATACTATATTGAATTACTCAATATATTAGCCCTCTTGAGTTTGTACCATTATTCCTATTTTCAGATATTGATATTAAAAGTTTGAGAGGCTTAATGGATCGCCAAATCTCTGAAGATACTTTTTTCCCATTTCATTATGTCTATGACATGAACGTAAGAATTCAGTATTTTATGTCATGACAAAAATAGCAGCAGTAACTGGAATGAGATATCTTTTGAATTTAAATCTATTGATCTCTAATCATAAGTGATATAGATATAGGTATTTATTATATATCAAGATGAAAAAAGAAAAACTAAGATATGTAGTCGCCAAACACTTGGGTTGTTTCCGTAATTTGGCTATTGTGGATGATGCTACTATAAACATTGGGGTGCATATATCCCTTTGAATTAGGATTTTTGTATTCTTTGGATATAATTATGTAGTACAATTGCTGGATGGTAGGGTAGTTCTATTTTTAACTTTTTGAGGAGCCTCCATACTGTTTTCCAGAGTGGCTGTACCAATTTGCATTCCCACCAAGAGGGTTCCTCTTTCTCCAAATTCTTGCCAACATCTGTTGTTTCTTGAGTTGATTTTAGCCATTCTGACAGGTGTGAGGTGATATCTCACTGTAGTTTTGATTTGTATATAATAGAATATTAGTCAGCCATAAAAAAATGAAATCTTGCCACTTGCAACAACATGAGCGGAGCCAGAGAGTATCATGCTAAGTGAAATAAGTCAGTCAGAAAAAAAGACAAATACCATATAATTTCACTATTTGTGGAATTTAAAAAACAAAACAAATGAGTAAAGGGGAAAAAAAGAGAGAGAGAGATACAAATCAGGAAACAGACTTTTTTTTTAAGATTTTATTTATTTATTTGACAGAGAGAGAGAAGAGATAGTGAGAGCAGGAACACAAGCAGGGGGAGTGGGAGAGGGAGAAGCAGGCTTCCCGCCGAGCAGGGAGCCCGACGCGGGGCTCGATCCCAGGACCCTGGGATCATGACCTGAGCCTAAGGCAGACACTTAACGACTGAGCCACCTAGGTGCCCCATGGAAACAAACTCTTAACTATAGAGAACAAACTGATGGTTACCAGAGGGGAAGTAGGTGGGAGGATGGGATTAAGGAGGGCACTTGTGATGAGCAATGGGTGTTGTATGGAAGTGTTGAATCACTATGTTGTACACCTGAAAATAATATTTCACTGTATGTTAAGTAATTGGGGTTTAAATAAAAACTTTTTAAAAAAAGTAATTTAGGGGCGCCTGGGTGGCTCAGTCAGTTAATGTCTGCCTTCAGCTCAAGTCGTGATCCCAGGATCCTGGGATCAAGCCCCACACTGGGCTCCCTGCTCAACGGGAAGCCTGTTTCTCCCTCCCCCACTCACCCTGCTTGTGTTCTCTCTCTCTCTCTCTCTCTCTGACAAATAAATAAAATCTTAAAACAAAGATAATATAGTTTCATCATTGAATACTGTGCCATTTACCAGTAACAGCTATATTCTTGCAGTGCTCGCTCCTTAATCAGACAAACGATGACGGCTCTCCTTGTATGTGAAATGAATCCGTAGTTTAAAAGCACACAGGCCAAAAGGATGAAATACAATTCTAAGTCATAAAGAATTTCACAGTGAATTTCTCTAGCAAAACCATCCATTTTTTTTTAAATAATGCACATTTAAATATTTATTTATATAACCCAGTCTCTCAAAAATGTGTGTTCAAATCTTAAAAAGCATTAAGGAAATAAGCAAAAACATTCTTAAACTTGAAATAAAATAAATTGTATCTTAAACAAATGACCTACTGGTTAGGTTACCAAATTGTTTCAAATGCTTAGATGACTCATTTTGACGAGGGTTAGAGTACTTGTCTAAAAATAAGCAAAACTTATTTTATATTCTTATCGTTATTCGAAACTTGCTCTCCTGCTTTTTTCCTATCAATTCATAGATGTGGAGAAAGTAATGCAACTCAATTTTTTCAATCCAATGTTTTATATATTCTAGAGAACAGACACAGAAGATTCTTTGACTCCAGGGAGAGCATAAATAATGACAATAACTATTGAAGGCAGAAAGTTGGAAAATTTCTTGGCTACATGACCTTCCCAATGTGGTATGAATCATGCAAAATCCCACATAAAGTTAGAAACTTTCAGAGAATTTGGAAACCGAATTTACTGTCCAAATTATATTCCCTTTTCATTGTAACTACACTGAGTAAGCTGAAGATGAAGGGAACAGCACTTGGAAGAACGTGGAAAATCACCTCTTTATCAATTTTTTTTGGTCTTTAATTCTGGTGCTTCTCCCCCTTTTTACACTGGAATTTTATATACTTTAGCATCTGGGTTTTTTACAGAAATCATGGTACATGGATTCCTCTCTCACATCTAGCCTCTCGTAGAAATATTGAGGATCTAGGTGCCTGGGTGGCTCAGTCAGTTAAGCGACTGCCTTCGGCTCAGGTCATGATCCCAGGGTCCTGGGATCGAGTCCCACATCAGGCTCCCTGCTCTGCGGGGAGCCTGCTTCTCCCTCTCCCACTCCTCCTGCTTGAGTTCCCTCTCTTGCTGTCTCTCTCTCTGTCAAATAAATAAATAAATAAATCTTAAAAAAAAAAAAAAAGAAATATTGAGGATCAACTAAAAGTGACAAGTCAAACAGGGAAACTTGAAAAGCTAGATTTGTTCACTAGGGAAGACAATGCGAACGGAAGAGCTAACCTTATTTATTACCCAATGAGAGGAAGCTGGACTGTTGTTTAATTTTAGAATATCTCTCATTGGTTTCTAGATGCTCATCTGATGAACCAAGAATACAGTCTATATTATTCCAAAGCCATAAAAATTATCATTATGGAAATAATAGCTTGTGAGCCTAGTGCTATTTTTGGCCCTTACACATGGTATGATAAAAAAAAGCCCCAGGATAAAATGGGAGAAACAAGTCCCATTATCAGTGTTACCTTACACAGTCTATATGACCTGGAAAGTTACTTAATATTTATGGGCTATAACTATACCATAAAATGAAGTCAGGGAAGGCGCCTGGGTGGCTCAGTTGGTTAAGCGACTGCCTTCGGCTCAGGTCATGATCCTGGAGTCCCTGGATCGAGTCCCGCATCGGGCTCCCTGCTCGGCGGGGAGTCTGCTTCTCCCTCTGACCCTCCTCCCTCTCGTGGTCTCTGTCTCTCATTCTCTCTCTCAAATAAATAAATAAAATCTTTAAAAAAAAAATGAAGTCAGGGAAGGATTGGGCAAATTCTGGGGTCTAAAGCTCAAAACAATTACCAACTTCTACTCCTCACAAGTTGGGACTCCACTTTATACTTCCTCTTTTCCACCACTTTACTAGAAGATTGTCTGAACTTTATCAGTCCATTTTCTCTTTATTCATTTTTTCCTGATACCCTGCAATGTGAATTAGTTCACTCCACTGAAACTATAGTTTTCATAGATTCCATGACACTTTCCCCAGTATCCTCAGATGATCTTTAATCTGGGCTTCAAAGACTATTTTTAAATTCAATAATTACTTTTATTACACCTTATTCTTTTTTTTACATGTTAACTATTATATTGTAAGTAGTTTTGATTATCACTTTATCACTCCCACATTTCCCACAGAAGTGGCTGGCATGTGAAAGTGGATTAAGAATTGTTTGTTCAAGTGGTATCCCCTTTGGACTCTGGGGGTCTTTGGACAATTGAGCTTCAGTGGGACATGCAGAGCCCAATAATAATAAAAGTGCTCTTTTGTTAAAATAATAAATATGTTCTTTACATAACAAATATCTTCTACTCAAATTTGCTAACATTCTGATTATTTGGAAGAAATGTAACTCTGATATTATGGTACTATATAGTTCAGCTTTTACTGAAGACTCAACTCTCCTATTTTATTTAATATCGAAAGAGTCAAAGAAATACTTGGCTGCACGAATACCAGCAAATAAAAAGGAGACAACTGGCAAAATATAAAAAGATAGCATAGATTTGTAATGTACATGTGTGGTCAGAAACATGTATCAATTACCAGAAATTAGTGGAATTCTTTAATTATAAAAGTGATAGCTGTTTGGCTAACATAAACTCTCCCAACTTTCAGTCATAGCTCCCATAATACATTTAAGAAGACAAAAGAATGAGGGGAGAGTTAGGATTAAGAATATTTAAATTATACTTATATTAAGTAAAAGTGATGAGATTAAATTTGGAAACATTGTTATGTTGTATGCACAGGTCAACCTCTGCGGTAACATGGACAGTCAAAAAAGGATTAGGAAAGGTTCTTGACTCACTCCTGTTTTTCTCATTCAGCTTGGATGTTATTGTCTACACCAGGAGTTAGCCAGGTTTTCAGTTTGGGTCCTCTGAGAAGCAGATGCCAAGAAGAAAGTAGTTGGCAAATTACTTCTTCTTCACAATAATGTCAGTGAAGACAAAAGGGGAGAGGGAGCAGGTTTAGAAAGAAAATCTTCGGAGTCAGGTCTGACACTTGTGAAAGGAACATAGGAAGTAAGAGGGATTGTGTAAGAACCCTTAGTCTGAAGTGTGGCTCTGAGAAAGCCTCATCCAGGCTGATGGGAGTGCAGAGCTAAGATTGCTCATTAGAGGAGTCCCACATTTGGCAGGAGTGGTCACACTCTAGTACCCCCAAGGCTCTCAGTCATCAGCTGGAAGCTGACTGGGCATGACTTTGACAATGTGGGTTATGGCAGATCTAAAATTGCAATAGCTGGAGACTATTGAAGGGAGCGGCAGATTCTCTCAAAGGACATTCTGAGTAATGCACCTCCATGACTGCCAGACCAGAAAATTATAAATCTCATATGTTACAAACTTGTTTTGATCTGTTCAGAATCATCCATTTCTGTACATACCAGTTTTTCTCTCTCCATGAATTCATAAAAAACAATAAATCTCCCGAGATGCAATGCAAACAGATAATAGATGGAAATGTCTCTTGATACATGGCAGAGAATTTGCTATATGGGCAAAAATAGAGCAGAAAATTCCTGCATGATCTTCCTGTCATGTGATCTAATATGGAAAGCCCTGTATCTGTCAGCGATTCCTAGCAAAGTCAGAGATTATTCTCATCCTTAGCAAAGTCAGAGGATATTTTCATTCCTAGGAGGCGATCAGAAGTCCCCGTTAAGAAGAGGCCAGTAGAAGAAAGACCTCAGCTACACACAACACTTAGAGGCTAAAATCCAAACTCTTCATCTTAGACTATACTTGCTTTCATTTTTACCTGTTTTTCTGAGTTCATGTTTCATTATCCTCCTAACTAAGCTGTGGGCAATCGCTCTGTTTTTTGTTTTTAATTTTTCAAACAAAATGGAAGCTCTTTTCTACCCTAGAGACATTGCACAAGTGTCTCCTCTTTCTACAATATTTTCTAAGGCTTTTCAATGTGGCTGGCTCCTTCTTATCTAAAGGGTCTCAGAGACCTGCCTTGAATACTCTCTGTAGGGAAATACCCCATCTTCCTTTTCTTCATCACAGCAACGTGTGAGCATCTTTCGTAATAATTTGTATTATACAGTTATGTATGTACATGCTTTTTTTACATAGTACTTTGAGATCCATTAGGGCAGTGGCAGTATTTTTTTGTACATTTATTACATAGTCATCACATAGTAATACATATTTGTTGGGGAATTATGTAGTGGACTGATGAGTTCTATGTATATCTTAACATTTTTGATATGCATCACAAAATTCACAACACTACCTTCCAGAAAGGATGTAAAACTTTATATTCCTAGCATCAGTTTATGAGAACACGTTTTTCCTTTTCTTCCTTAACAATGAATTTTATGACTTTAAAAAATAATGTTCAAATGAGGAGAAATAATATTTATTGCTTTAATTTATATTTTCTTAAATTCTAGTCAGGTTGAACATTATTACATGTGTGCTAAAATTTGTATTTCTTCTGTGGTAAATTACCTGTTTGTGTTTTTTCCTCCACCCACCATTTTTTTTTTTTTTTTGGTATATCTAAAAGTATATACTGGATAATTTAGATAAGATATATATTATGTCTATAAAATAAAATTATATGAAACCATAAGAAAAAATGATGTAGATCACTCAGTGACATGGAAAACTACCCATAACATATTGAAATAGGACTTAGCTAAAGGAAGGAAGGAAAAGATAAAAGCATCAACCCAGCCCTCCCCTAAAAACATGTTCTTCTGAAATCCTTAAAATATATGAATGAATGTGATATATGCCTAAATTTCATTAGTATCCAGTGGATGACACTAAGCCTTACTTAAGTGATTAAACTGAAATGATTTAATATGTTGTTGTGGAAAACCAAATTTAAGAAAGCAAAACAGGGGTGCCTGGATGGTGTGGTCGGTTAAGTGTCTGACTCTGGGTATTAGCTCAGGTGGTGATCTCAGGAGGGCTCTGTGCTCGGTGCAGAGTCTGCTTGGGATTCTCTCCCTCTCCCTCTGCCCCTCCCTGCCCCGCACGTTCTCTCTCTCAAATAAATAGTCTTTTTAAAAAAGTGAAATAATTCTATATAAAATGATACAAGCAAACAATCTTAAGTTTCTTAAAGCAATAATGTAGAAAGTGCTTAGATTTTTCTGGGCCTTGGTTTCTTTTTTTTTCAACTTTCAAATTCAATAGATTCCTTTTGTGATTCTTCTGGTGTCCTGCCCTAATTATCTGTGAAACTTGATCCTGGAATTTCCATTCACTCACCTTTTCAGAATAGGTAACTCTTTCTCACACTTAGTCCCCAAATTTGTTGAATCTTTGACAAACTGAGATTAAAAACACAGTTATTTAATAGCTTCTATCTTCAAATTTTATTTTACCTGAGGCAAGCTGCCGACTTTATAAGGCTACTATCAATATATACTCTATAACAGAGGTTTTCAAAGTGTATTCTATGGACCTCCAGGGTTCCTGGAGACTCTTTTATGAGGTCTTAAAGTTAGAACATTTTTTATACCTGGATTAAGAACCTTTTTGTCTTTTTTTTTTTTTTTTTTTCCTTTTCTGTCGTGTTGCAATTTACACCCCTGGAACAGAAGCAATGGTGTATAAAACTACCGGCAACTTAGTATGAATCAAGGCACAGGTACCAAACTGTACCAGCAGTCGTTGTGTTCCTCACCATTGCACCCACAAAAATAAAATGCCAGTTTCCCTAAGAATGTTCTTCATTAATTATTAAGAAGTACTACTTTGATTAAATCTTAACCCTTGAGTACGTATGTCAGATCTCAGTGATGAAGTGGGAAGTATGCATACAGCACTTTTACCACACATCGAAGTACGCTGGTTGTCTCAAAGAAAATCATTCACGCAGTGATTTCAGTTGTGAGCTAAACTAGCTGTTTCTTTCATGGAATAGAAATTTTTCTTGAGGGCGCCTGGGTGGCTCAGTTGGTTAAGCGACTGCCTTCGGCTCAGGTCATGATCCTGGAGTCCCGGGATCGAGTCCCGCATCGGGCTCCCTGCTTGGCAGGGAGCCTGCTTCTCCCTCTGACCCTCCCCCCTCTCATGTGCTCTCTCTCATTCTCTCTGTCTCAAATAAATAAATAAAATCTTTAAAAAAAAAAAAAAGAAATTTTTCTTGAAAAAAAAAATATTACATTGTGATTACTCACATTTCAAAATTGGACAGATATTATGTCAAAAATTAGTGAAATGAGCCCACACTTCAAGTAAACAAATGAGAATTTGTTGTCAATGATAAAAATGAAAGCTTTGTATCAACCAACATGAGCTTGACATTCTTCCACACACTTTTCTGATGAGGTCAGTGGTGATATAAGTGAAAGTGATATTTTTATATTACATAATGAAATGTACCAACATTTGAAAGATCTGTATAACTTACTGAACAAGTATTTTCCAAATGACCAATACATGACTTAACAAAATAATGATGGGACATAAGATCTATTCAAAGTAGTAGATAGGCCAATTTATTTTAATAGACAAGAGTATGGAAAGTTCATTGATATGGTTCCATACTCTACATTTTATCTAAGTTTTAAGGAAGTACCACTTTTTGATATTTAGTGTAGTAGTGAAGAAGAATATCTTGTATATAAAAAGGCAATTACAGTCATTTTCAATTACATGTGTGTACAAATTTCCCCCCCCTGTACTTCAGTATAAATAGCATACTGCAGGTTGGGTTCAGAAACACATGCAAATTCACTTGTCTTCTATTAAACCAGACAAAAATTTGCAAAAATGTAAAACAATGCCACTCTTGTCACTATTTTTTTGTTTTGTTTTGTAAAATATAGTTGTTCTGTAATAAAAATATTTTAACACAATGGGTTTATTATTTTAAAATAAATACATAATTCTAAATGTTCTTAGTTTTAATCTTAAACCAGTAAATATCAATAGGTGGGTCCACATAAATAAATGTGTAAAAATGTAAGTTTTAAGTATGCAAATTTTTGTCCTGAGTCAAAAAAGTTTGAGCATCACTGTGCCAAAGAATCCCTCTAGTCACTACCTAAACCCTAGCCAGCCTTGACTGTGGAGCTCTACTTCAGGCAAAATTAGGTAATTGTATTTTGTTTCTTCTTCTAAATCTAGATTGTGTTTGTCTTGCTTTTTCTTCTCTCCCATCTCCCAGAACTGTGTAGCACAATTCTGAGACTGAGTAAATCTACCTGTTTCCTGGAAAAGCGTATTAAGAATGTAACTTCTTTAGATATATAAAAGTATGTAGATAAACAGAGGTGGTATTTGGGGATTTGTCAACATGGATCCTGCTTATTTCTCAACTGGTTAAAAAAACTTAGGTAAGGGAAAGGCATCCTGGTAATTGAATCAATTTATGCCCCAACATCTATCACATTAGTTGTGAATTTTTATAAATAATTGAAGGAATAATATATAGATGGAAGGGTTGAAGTTTCTTTCTGGTGTGGCCAGGATAGGTAATTTAGGAATTACTGGTCCCATAGTGAGTATAGTCTTTAAGGGTTTTTGATCTGTATATTCTGCAGCTTTCTCTGTTATACGATATGATTATTATTTTTGTCTGAGGCTCTGGCATGTGGCTCTGAAACTAAAATCATGGAATCTGATCTTGCCAACTTGCTACTACTTACAAAGCCATTATTTATGGGCTGGCATCTATTTTAATATGGACTTGAAGCAAGTCAGTGAATCACAAAAAATATATGGACTTCAGTAAAATGTAGGGACTTAGCAAAAGTGGGACTCTGAATGGCAGATGTTGCAGCTTGACCCCAGCAAGGAAGATCCTAGCCATGCTAGTAGACTCCACTTTAGAGACAGACACACATTCCTGAAGGGTTTCAGTAAAGGTACCATCCTGAAGACCTCAGGGTGCAAGCTGCTGCAGCTTGAATTTGAGCTTTGCAGGCTTAGCTTTTACTGTTTGTGGCAATGATTCTACTATATCGAAAACCATGTCTCTTCATGGACAGCCTTTTAGACATGAGAAATGCAGAACAAATATGCACCCCTTTTCCTGTGTTTTTTGTCTAGGTCTCAGCCTGTACTTTAAACTGTACTAAGCTTACCAAGCTTCTAGCTTCAAATGATCTACATTAGGCATAGGCGAGCCGGGCTACATCAGTTATTCAAATTCTGTTTCTTTTTCTTAAGGTCATTTTGAAGTACCTTAAAGGTCAAGAGGAAGAATTCTAGGGAGATGACTCCTCCAGCTCAAGAGGCATCATCATACTAAATGGTCACATAACATATAGACATGAAATTTAATTACTTTTGGCTTCACTATGGCTTGGTATTTTTGTGGTACACATTAGTTCCATGGATGCAAGAGCAGTATATTTAATCAATCAACAATTTGAAAAGAATTGAGTTCTGGGGTGCCTGGGTGGCTCAGCCGTTAAGCGTCTGCCTTCGGCTCAGGTCATGATCCCAGGGTCCTGGGATCGAGCCCCGCATCGGGCTCCCTGCTCCGCGGGAAGCCTGCTTCTCCTTCTCCCACTCCCCCTACTTGTGTTCCCTCTCTCGCTGTGTCTCTCTCTGTCAAATAAATAAAATCTTTAAAAAAAAAAAAAAAAAGAAAAGAATTGAGTTCTTATCGGGGCACCTGGGTGGCTCAGTCAGTTCGATGTCTGCCTTTGGCTTAGGTCATGATCCTGGGGTCCTGGAATTGAGCCTTGTGTTAGGCTTTCTGCTCAGTGGGGAGTCTGTTTCTCCCTCCTTCTCGCTCTCTCAAATAAATAAATAAAATCTTTAAAAAAATTGAGTTTTTCTTTTAAAGCTTATATGCCCTATCTTGAGTAAACATATAGAAACAACTCAATAAATTTTATTTAAAATCCGAGGACTAAAAAGGCAGTTTTAAAGGCTTTTAGCAACTTGAGATTATCTGTATCTAGGAAACAGGTTTGAAGGACATGTCTGTGCCCAGGAACGGCAAAAAGAAGTAGAGTTGTATCAAGTTGAGGGATATCAGTCTTGAACTAACAGAAGGTGACAAAGGAAATGAATAGTAGTTCTAGGAAGTATAGAGCAACATTCCTAACCAGAATGACTAAATTTTAATTTGTAAAATAAGTTATTGTTTTCCTGGGAATATGAGAAATATCTTAATACAAAAGCCTAGTAGAACACCAAACAGTCTGCAAGAAATTACTCCTTTAGTATTTTACATGCACCACATGCTCCCTAACCCTCAGTTATACAACAGTGAAGAGGACAAAGACCCCATCCTTAAGGATTCTATATTCTCATGTATAAATCCCATCAGCTGTATGAAATTTTGAAGTTATAAATGATATGTTGATTGGAAATATAACTGATCAAAGGCTGGTGGCAATAGGAAAATGGAGATGAATAGTAAAAGAGAGATTGCAATATGGGATCAAAGTCAGTTTCCTGGTAAATATTTATTAGAGTGTACCAAGGGCCCATCACTGTCAGAAACTGGTCATCAGGCTAGTATTTCTTAAGGTGAACTTTCCCTTAAGCTTGTAATATTCTCAAATCATATAAAATAAATAATGGCAGACTACCATTAAGAAATACGGTAATCATCTCTGAAAATGCTGACTTTTAGAAAAATATAGAATTGGAATCCTTTTATCTCTATAGACCAGACTATAGCAGAATTAAGTTTTTCAGAGTTTAATTTCCAATTGAAGGAATGCCTATGGTATGACAAGCATCTTGTAAGTCTCTAAGAACACAACATTGATAAGACATTTTATCTGTCCTCAAAGACTGCAGAGTATTATGGAGAGGGTAAAAGTACACCCGAATTTTCTAACAGTATGTTAAATGTTTTGATAGAGGTCTAGAGAGGATGCTATCATGGAGAGTCTTAATTACATGCACAGTATTTTCTAATGTGTTATAATTAAAAGCAGAGGTAGTAGTGTGAATATTTGATAGACAGGAAAAGTATAGGCATTGACCAATCAGAATTGACCTATAGGCAACTCCTAAGGACATCCTGGGGCAAACCTGATGCATGTCAATACTGATGGTGAATCATGGGCTACCATAATCTCTTTTTACCAAAAGAGTAAGATCTTGAACCCAGTAACTATTCTACTTATGGTAACTAAAGTAAATGCTAAACACAAAGAAGATATTAGGCAAATATCCATCAGCTGTGAAAATTAAGTATAAATAGGTGATGCTGACTCGAGCAAATAGCAGTGTCTTCTAAGTTGTGTGGAGTGAGGATTCCATTGTGTTTAAACTTCTATAATTCATTACTCAGATGAAAAAGCATAACTCATTGCCAAGCCATACTGCCTCGGGGCACCTAGGTGTCTCAGTAGGTTAAGCGTCTGCCTTTGGCTCAGGTCATGATCCTGGGTCCTGGGATGAGCCCCATATTGGACTCCCTGCTCAGCAGGGAGCCTGCTTCTCCCTCTCCCCCTGTCCATCTCACCCCTAACCCCTACTCATGCTCTTGTGCTTTCTCTCTCTCTCACTTTCAAATAAATAAATAAAGTTTAAAAAGAAAAACATACCAGCTCACCATTTTCACCTCTTCGTCATGAGTTATTAGTTGTCCAGAGATAATGTTATTAAGCATAATTATCAAACTTGAATTATACATTTTCAGTGCATAACTTTTTCAATAAATATGATTTTGTTGTGCTTATAGTCTTACTTAAATATTGTTGCAGGATTTTCAAGGTAATAAACATGTAATAATTTCAACCATAAGCCAATTGTCCAAAACACAAGCATTTTAAATGTCTAATCCTTAGTGCCTCAGCAAGTTTCTCTGCATCTTTTCCTGGCTTGTTTGCTTGTTGGCTTTGCTTCATAGTGTAGACAGTGGGTTTTAATCAATAGAGTTTGGATTCATAACCTGACTCACCATTACCAATTTAGTAACTTTAAGTAATTGCTTAACCAGCATATGCTTTAGTTTCTCCATCTATAAAATAGGGGCATTGGCATCAAAAATTAGAAATGTTTTGCTATTAAAAATGATAAGTAAGGCTCTTAGTGTATGCAGGTCCATAGTAAGTGTCAAATGAATAGTAGCTGGAAGCTATAACCAAGACTGATTTAAAAGTTCTTTTTGCAAGGATTTAAAGAACAGTGCTTAGCAAAATTATTTGCATTTGTTAGCATTTAGTAGTTCTTAGGTTTCATTTCTGCAACATAAACAAGTGTTATAAGGAAAAAAAATCCCTCAGAGTTTACCTCTTGAAGGCTTGTTGTGAACACAAAAAAATAACTCCCCTACCTTAGGAGAGCTTGTGAAGATTAATGAGTTGTTTTTTGGGGTTCAAGTTTTCCACATGCACAGAGTCCCCTATGGTGATGTAATTAATTGCACAACACCAGGGTTTTGTCATCCAACATTCCCGTGCCATGCAGCTACGATAAGTATTCTTTAATTAAGCCTCAAAATTCGCCAGTGATATTGCATAGTGCAGCTGGAGCACAGATATACTTCTGAGGACCCAAAGGTTTTAATACGCAGCTGGGGAAGCTTAATAATAGAATGTTTACATGAAGGCCTTCTGAGTTGGTGTCCAAAGTTTTTAAAACTTTCCATAAATACTTACATCTAAGGAAACAAAAATAACAAGGGGTTTAATAAACTTGTGTTTCTGGTTATAACAGGGGGCAACAAGGTATGCTCCCAGGCTGAGGAGAGGAGAAGAACCTTCTTTGGTGATTCTCTTGGCCTCCCAGTTTTAAAACCAGCAACCACCTAGAGCATTATTTTGCTGTGAAACATCTGAGAATGATCTTTCTCTTAGGGCTTGGGTACAAAGAAACAGGCCAAAAAGGGCTGGCCTAATCTGATGCTCATTTATTCTAGCTCTATCAATTTAGGAAGTGTTTGGTCTGTGTTTGGCTTGAACTGTTTCAGTGGGTGTTTCAATCATGGTTCGGTAACAAAATGAATATGTATATTCATTCGCAAGTTCAACGTAATGAGTGTAGTTTGTCTTATTCTTTGATTCATATTTAGTTCAAACCTCTACTAGTTGATACAAATTAGGGTGAAGTAATGCAATCTAGCGCAGTGGGTGAGGGCATAGGTTCCCATCCCCATCAATTATTACTCATGTAATCTTAGATAAACTACTAAAATTCCCTTGTCTTTAGTTTCTTTATCTTTATAATGGGAATCATAGTCATATTTTTTTTTTTCATAGAGTTGTTATGAAGACTGAAAGAAATAACAAAAAGTATTCAGTAAATTGGGCACATAGCAAGCATCCTATTCAGGGTAGTGATTGCCATAAATGGCAAGTAATGTAGAGAGTCGTTAAGTGAGGATAGAGCTAAGTTGAACTGCAGAAAACTTGTACTAACCCGATATTATGAGAAAATGGTAAAATCTATTAAAAGGTTATATTTCCATCCGGATACTCTGGAGAAACAAAATGAAGGGCAGCGTTTTCGGTCCTCATACACCTTTGTTCCTTTGCTCAGATCAGTGTTGTTTAATGGAGTTAGTGAATTCTAGGCTCTTAGAGGGGAGTTATGCTGGAAAGAAGTGATAAATATGCAGATGCTTGTTTGAAAAGTGGGAGGGGTGCGAAGTGTTTAATGGCAGAAATTTTAGAGGATAGATTCCAGTTGCTCTTGAAAGCCTAAAGAAAAGATTAGATTTCTGCAGGCCCCTGAAATAGAAATCAATGATGCCATCTCCAGATGATGAGAACTAGATGTAGTGTCTTCCATTCAAGGCAAAAATACATTTTTAAGAAAAGATTTTAAGAGAGAGAGAGTGAACAAGCAGGGATATCGAGAGGGGAGGGGCAGAGGGAGAGGGAGAAGCAGGCTCCCCACTGAGCAGGGAGCCCAATGAGGGACTCAATCCCAGGACCCTGGGATCACAACCTGAGCTGAAAGGCAGATACTTAACTGACTGAGCTACCCAGGTGCCCAAGACAAAAATACTTATATCCAAACTGGATATGTGCACAACAGAACTGCTGTCTGCCATGAAGATTTGCACATCAAGCATAACAGTGGTGACTAGTGTGACTAAAGAATAATTTGCCTGGATTTTATATTAGCATAACCCTAGAGAGGCCCCTCAAGTAACTGAAAGTGAGCCTTGGGAAATCAAAGCAAGCAAAAGAAATGAAACGAACTCTGGTTCCAAAAGAAATTGGTCTCAGACTGTACTTCCTTCTTTTCCTGAAACAAATAGTCAGGCTCCTAGAAGGGAAGAACAAGACTTCATGCAGGTAATGGCAACAGAAGTGGTAACTGCCTCTTGCTCTCTTGGGTTCCTGGTTCCTGAGACTGTGGAATAGTGCAGTGACCTCAAGGATGAGAAAAACATACATGAAGTTTTGGGTCAAAGGATGAGTTAGCTCAGTATATTGAACAAGAATGTGTATTTATTTAGTTGACGTGAAGCCAAAGATCGTTGTTCTCCGAATTGTTTCATGCCAACTGAACACTTCTCCAGAATCAAAAATTGTTTCCTCTTAGGCTAAACATTCTGGGTTTTAAGAAAGCATTTCTGAATAAAGGAAACTTTCCAAGTGAACCTTCTCTTATAAAAAGAAAGTGAAATTATTTTTTATGTCTACTGCCCTTCAATATTCTTACGAGACTGTCATTCACACAGCTCTATCAGCTTTCATGTGGAAATTGTCTTGGTGAAGATCTGGCTCAAAATAAAGACCTGGATAATTAGGCTCATGCCTACTGCATGCTGAGGAGAGGACATAGTGATACAGACTTTGGAATGGAGGTTATATATATTTTTTTCCAAGTTCAATTGTTCACCAATAAAAGAGCATGGCAGAGTAATCTATTGACATATTAAATCATGTTTTGTTCTGCATGGCTGGAACACATGAGAGATAAATTTCATAACATTTACTCAGCTTCTGTTTTCCTCTACCCCAATGTACCAATGCCAGGTTATCTATCATTTTTGAAAACTTCAGTTTACTGAGGAAAATAATAAGATTTGAGAATATCTGCAAAAACTCGAAATAACAAAAAATACAAAATAGAAATGCTAGACCCAATCAAAGTGATATAAAAACATTTGAGGTGGCTAGATTTATCTGCAACTCAAACTTAGCTAAAACATGAATTTGAGTACTGGAAAAGATAGGTAAAATGAAGAGAGGAGAGACAAAAGAATGAGGTTGGGGAGTAAGGTTAAAAGACAGAGAAGACAGGGCGCCTGGGTGGCTCAGTTGGTTAAGCGACTACCTTCGGCTCAGGTCATGATCCTGGAGTCCCTGGATCGAGTCCCGCATCAGGCTCCCTGCTCGGCAGGGAGTCTGCTTCTCCCTCTGACCCTCCCCCCTCTCATGTGCTCTCTCTCTCATTCTCTCTCTCTCAAATAAATAAATAAAATCTTAAAAAAAAAAAAAGACAGAGAAGACAAAATGAAATAGTGTAACATACATAGAACTGGGGACCAAAACTTGCAAATGGTAGACATTTAAAAATTATATGTCAAATGAATGAATGAAGTGGAAAAGATACGCAATAGATGCCATTCAACAAATATTTGTTAAATATTATTTTATTAATGAGTGATTCAAAGACATATGTGGTTATTTGATTACAAAAGAAACAATTTAAAACAAAATACTATCATACTCAATATTTCAGACTAATCATGGGTGCTGTAGGAAGTTCAATGAGGGTCTAAGATAGGTTCATAAAAGGCTCTGCTTTTATTCTTGCTGTAAGAACAGTTTATCTGATCATTACACTCTTTTATGTATTCTCCTATTTTATGCCAATATCTTGCCTATTAACAGCATCTTTATGGAGTCTAAGAAGAAGATATTGACATCTCCATGCAGTAGGTATAAGAAATATTATCTCAATAAGAAAGAGTATCTCAATTTTATTCAGGAGAGCTTTTAAAATAAATCATATTGTTAGTTAAATGAAGTCAATAAAAACTATTGAATTCATTATAGAAATGTCTATTTCTCCCCCATAAAGACAACCTTTAAAGAGTTAACATTATTCAAAACTGAATGCCTGAATAGTACTCATTTCTGATGGTTTTAATCCAGAATTTGTTTTCCCATGAAGCATATGATTTTTTTCCCCCACTTCTGGATCAATACAGCAATATGTCACTTCCAAACAGTACTTAATTTGCAGTTCGGGCAAATACCATGTTGCAATAAAACCCCCATTAAACAATCCCTGCCTTTCCTCATTCCTGTTTCTTCTCCAAATTATTACATAAAGAAAACCATATGCTCAGCTGATTTCCTCATACCTGTCCCTCAGACAGAAAGAAAAGTTGGTCTGAATGATTTTTTTATCTTTCTGCCTCATTTTCTTATGACCTGACTCTACTTGCCTGAAAATAGATCAGAGAGTGTATTAAATTAACTTGTGGTATTTTATTTCTGGCTGCTTCAGGAAATAAATTATCAAACCTGAAGTTAACTTACTTTTTACCTCTTCTTTTCTTAATATCCTTAAGGAAAATCTTCCTGCAATAGTACTTCAGATGGAAAGGCTTTATACTCCACCATTGACTTTAAATGTTATTTTGAGATGAGCATCAGCTGCCACTGGAATTCACTTGGCCCCTTTGTCCAGTTACATATCCAATTAAATACCATTTATTGAAGACTCAACATGTACCAGGCACTTACAGCTACTTTTTAAGATATACTTACTTACAACCATGTCTTTTAATTTCCATTTGCAATGCCCTGTAAAATATTTCAGGTGTGCTTAAAATATTTTATCACCAGAGGAGATGTGGTTTCAGAGTATCATAGCTTCTAGGTAGTGAGACAAAGAAATGAAAAATGAAATATAGTGTTAAAAGAGAGCTTAACTTTCGGTGATACTCCCTCATTTTTACTGAGGAGAAAAATAATGAGATAAAGAGTTTTAAAAGGTAAAATAAAATTTTCAAAAACCTTAAAGTATAACAAGTTTCTCTTTGATCAATCTTAGATATAAAGTCATTCATGTTGTTAGTCTCTGCTTGCACTGGGTTCTGTTTTTGATACATATTTTTATTGTTTATTACATTCACTTACTCTTCCAACCAACATTTGCGCATTGGTGGTTCAGTGGTAGAATTCTCTCCTGCCAACCAACATTTGTGAGGGCCTTTTGTGTGCCAGACACTGTTCTAGGCTTTGGGGATACAATGCTGGGAAAAAACATAAGTGTTCTCTGTCATCTGGAATACACACTGTAGTAGACCAGACAGACAATGACAAAATAGGTTAATTAATTGTATAAAAGAGAGAGATTAACCATGAACTAAGGCTGCATAAACATCAAGACCCTTCACCTGGACCAATTCCAAGACATGGGAAAAGCACTGGCAATATTTCACATGGTCCTATCACATCGTAAAGTTTGTAAAGTAAGCCATTTTCATGAAAATTGGCCAAGAATGTTACCTCTTTCTACATCAACTTTCCTGTAACATGTTTCCTTGTCTTGGCTAGAGTTAGACGGGCTGTAGGCATCCTTTGCTTCCAAGTAAGGGGAAGTGGAATGAAGGATCCATTGGGGTTATAGCACATTAAAAATGCAAACTTCTACTCACCAAACAACTTATTTTAGAGAATAAAATACAAGTAAATACAAGTGTGTTTATTTTTTTAAGATTTTATTTATTTATTTGAGAGAGAGAGAATGAGAGACAGAGAGAGAGCATGGGGGGGGGGTCAGAGGGAGAAGCAGACTCCCTGCTGAACAGGGAGCCTGATGTGGGACTCGATCCCAGGACTCTAGGATCATGACTTGAGCCGAAGACAGACGCTTAACCAACTGAGCCACCCAGGCACCCACAAGTGTATTTAAAATACAATGCAAATACACACACAAGAAAAATAAAATGCAAGTGTGTTTAAACACAAATAAAAATTACACACATATATATAAAGATACATAGATTGGTAGATAAGTAGATAGATAGGGATATAAATCTATAGAAGGCAATTCAATAGAAAGAGCACTAAAAGACTTGAACAAGCATTTTTACAAAAGAATCTAACCAAATGATCAATGAATTATGAAATCATGATCAGTCTCTCTAGTAATGAGTAAAATGTTAATTATAATGAAAATTTAGTACCCTTACATAAATAACAGAATTGCTAATTATTTTTTACATATCAAGTGTTGGAAAGGACATGATGACACATCAAGATACTTCATATGCAGTTCTTGAGAGTGAAAATTGTTATAACTAATTTAGAAAACATTAAAACTCAATATATGCATAATCCATGACTCACGAATTCACTCACATGAACATGCCCAACAGAAATTTATGAACTTCTGCACAAAAGGACAAGTACAAAAAAGTTTATACCAATTATTCTTAGAACAAAAAATTTGAACTAATCCAAATAACTATCATTATTAAAATAGATCAAAAATTAAAGTGGATTAAAAATTTCAAAAGAATATATAGCACATGCACTAACATGGTTACATCTAATTAATAATGTTTAGCAAAAAATGTATACCAAGAAAAAGGCTTTATTTATATAAAGATTAAATCCAGACAAAAAACCAAACACCTCTTATTAAAATCAGGATAGTGCTAGTATTGGAAAGAAATGACAAAGTTGTGATACTTTCAATACCGAATATTTTGAATATATCTTGTGCCAATCTGGTAAGTAATAATATCACTTTTTGCGTTTCCAAAATTATCAAGTGAGAACACTTTTTCATATGCTTACTGGCCATTTGACATTCTAATGAGGATTGAATAGTAACACTATTTGCCCAATTTTTATTTTGTTTTACTTTATTTTTTTAAGATTTGTTCATTTATTTTAGAGAGAGAGAGACAGAGAGCAGGGCGGGGGGAGGCGCAGAGAGATAGAGAATCTCAAGAAGACTCTCCTGCCTAACACTGAGCCCGCTATGGGGCTCAATCCCACAACCCCAAGATCGTGACCCAAGCTGAAAGCAAGAGTCAGCACTTAACCGACTGAGCCACCCAGGTGCGCCTTGCCCAATTTTTAGAAGTGAGGTTTGTTTTCTTTTTTGTTATTATCAGAATTCTTGTATAAATATTAACCTTTTCTTCTGCAACTATGTAGACACTCTTTTTACCCCAGTTACATGTTGTATTTATTTAAATACTTCTGATTTCTTGTTTATATTTCTTTTCTTTTTTTCCATAAAAGCTTAAAATGTGATTTAATCAGATCATAAATGGTTCCAAAGTTTTCATTACGACTAGAACACTCTCCCCTTTACAGGATAAGTTTCTAAATTTTGTTTAGTTTGAAAAGTTGTTGTTTTTTTTTTAACATCCAAATCTCTAATCTATCTTAATCGTGTATGTATATGTGTGTATATCATAAACATTCAATTGAATACACACATGCATATGTGCTTTGGTGAAAACATGTGAAGCTTCACATGTGGTGTACTAGAATGAGAGTCATTACCCGGATCCCTGTGATCTTGGTTCTAATCTCATTTTATTCACTACCTTGTTGTTAAACTTTAAGTCACTTTATAATCTCTGGTCTGTTACTTCAGCTGTGAAATGAGTTAGTTTGACAAGATTGCATCTAAGAGATGTAAGCATTTACTAGATAGGAATTGAATACTTTGGAAGAGTCTTGACTCAGTACTGGTAGTTTGTACATGCTGTGTGTGGCCCTGGCCCTGATCTCTGCTAGAACCTTGAAATCTATAACCTTCTGCTGTTAGAATTTATTCCCACCTCTACAACTAGAAGGAACATTAATATGCACGTTATCTATTTGAGGCATATGTATCATTATTTTTTTAGACCTTACTTCTTTTGTCTAAGTGGAATATCTGACTCCATAACCACAGCCATTGGTGATTTGACTAAGGATCCCACTTGATCTAAATACATTCAGTCTGTGGGATGCCTAGCTTCTTAAAACTTGCAGTTTGAATATAGAAGATTAATCTGAGAAATTAGTTTCATTCCTCTGGTAATTAAGGCAAAACTCTTCTTCGTGGATTATGTTTCTTGGGAGTCGTATGCAAGCTGTCATGGAAAAGAAAAGAAAATGGTACAGAGTAAGAGGGTGATGAAAGAGGTAGAATAAGGGAAGAGGAGATGAAGAGACAAGAGTCCCTGTGAGACAAGAGGTATCTTCCTTTCTCCTAGCTTTCAGTTTTAGATGAAGCATGTCTGTTGAACCTACGTTCTTCAGATTCCGTGAAAACATTCTGTACCCTTACTTTCTATAAAGTTTTTTATATGAGTGCTATGGATGTAATTATGTCCTTCCCAAATTCTATATCGAAGCCCTCCCAGTGTGATCATATTTGGAGATGGGGCCTCTCAGAGATAATTAACTTTTAAAACTTCCAAAAAAAAAAAAAGACAAAACAAAACAAACTATAGTTGCAATATGTTTTTAGCAACTAAATATGCTGAGTACTATATATATCATATTATTTTAATAATTTAAAAGACTGAAAATTATTTTCTACACTTCTATTTTACAGGTAAGAAAAGTAAAGATCTAAATAGCAAATCTTTTGTTCAAGTTCACATGCCAAGTGGGTAACAGAATTCAAACCTTGCCTGTTTGATTTCACAGCTATAAACTTTTCACTGGGACAGGTTGCCGTAAAACTTTTATGAAACACTATTAGATTTTCTGGTTCGGACTTTTGAAACATCTATATTAAGAACTTGATTTTAGTTGCTGGCAAGCTTTTGATATTCAGATGCGAATAAAGTCAAGATGATTTATGGTGTTTCCCCCCAAAACCTGGATGATATTTAATTTCTATTTTAGAGGAGATTTCAAATGGAATATGTTATACAAATAGAGAGTCTGGAAACAGACTCTCTTGTATGTAGTTTCTTCTAATTATCACTTGAAATTATAGCCTTTGAAGGCACAGAATATACTAGTGCTTCTCTCCCTGAATGTTCTTACCAATAGCCAGTTCTACATTCACCACCACCATTCAGCCATATAGAGCTGCTCAGTCTTTTATTGAGACTCGTGATTGAGAAGCCTCATGGGACTGTGAACCGCCAAGGAAAGAGAAAAGGATTAGTAGTAATAATAGGAAGACTGGACTAGAAAGGCTGATTCAGCAGTCTAGGAGCCATAATTTCACATCCTACAGTGCCAGCAGCAAGGGAACTAATTACATGGCAGTTATTATGGACTCCAGGTATATTTTTCATTTCACCTCAAGTTGAAGTAATCGTCTAAAGAATTTGCTATATAAAACAATGTGTTTGTTGCCAAGATGCACTGAAACATATAGGACAAAAATGTCATACCAAACTCTCCATGTAATAAAAATTCCCAAGGCTATGAAATTACTGCCTCCTCTCCCATTATTTTTTTTCTTTCTTTTTTTTAAATTTCTTATTGTCATGTTAATCACCATACATTACATCATTAGTTTTTTTATAATTTTTTTTTAAGATTTTATTTATTTGAGAGAGAGAGAGAATGAGAGAGAGAGCGTGCACATGAGAGATGGGAGGGTCAGAGGGAGAAGCAGACTCCCTGCTCAGCAGGGAGCCCTATGCGGGACTCCATCCAGGGACTCCAGGATCATGACCTGAGCCGAAGGCAGTCGCTTAACCAACTGAGCCACCCAGGCGTCCCAACATCATTAGTTTTTGATGTAGTGTTCCATGATTCATTGTTTGCATATAACACCCAGTGCTCCATGCAGAACATGCCCTCTTTAATACCCATCACCAGGCTTACCCATCCCCCCCCTTTTGGAACCCTCAGTTTGTTTTTCAGAGTCGGACTCATTCTCAATCAGTGCATTACAATATCCTTGTTCACTCTGATGCTTTATAGTACACCAGCAGGTAATTGTGCTTCTCAGTGAGACTTATTTTCTGAACTTTGGAGGACAGTAAAATGTCAAGTTCATGTTGTATAATGCATTTTTTTTTCATTTTTTAATATTTAAAAATCACTTTTTCCAAAATATTATAAAATGATAGCACCAATGACTTTTAAACTAACACTTCCTCATTCTTTAAGTATTGATTCTAACAAAATGTGAATTCAACATTAACATTAAATTTCTTTTACATCTTAAAGAGATATATTAAAAATTCTCAGTTAACTTAAGGTGTTCACGGAATATGCACTATATACAAAGATCTGAAATAGCCATTATAAGGCAGTGATATTTTTAAAAGACTGTCATAACTTCTGAAGATCTTAATAATGTATTGAAAGAAAGTGTATAAAACAATGAAAATAGATAAAAATGAATGAATCATAAATATGAGTAGTTCGTAGTATGTATACAGAACACTATGTGGAAGTAAATAAATTGATTTTTGGTTTCCTTTAACATTGATTCCTGTCCATTCCCCTACCCTCTTCTTCTTATGAACATCTCTCCTCATCTAGTTAAATTCTTAATTCCATGTCAGTGATCCATCTATCATCATACTCTTAATGATGGCTCTAGTCTCATGAACCTATCTATTTTCACAAATCCTTGGTTCCCACCCTTTTCATCTCAGGTAGTTACTTCAAATAGTAGCCATTTTCCTTAAGGTTCTTCATAAAGGACCATTTAAAAAAATCCATATCCAACTACCTCCTGGTTTATCATTAGTTACATTAGTTTTATCACATTTATAGCATAAACTAAATGCTAGGATTATAATTATATATGAAATTACATTCTAGGTAACATTGGGGTAATATCTAGAACTTATGAGCCTATTGTGGAAGGGACCAGGTAGTGGGTCACTAAACATGTCTTTCTTTGCCTTGCACAAGAAACAAATCTGCTCTCCTCAGCACCCTCCTTTGTTTTTAAATATGGTCCTGTACCTGAATGGTCACGTCACCGAGTTCTAGCCAATGGAATCTGAGTAGAAGTAATGTGTACATCTATCATGGCCATTGTTCCCCCTCCCATGTATATCTTTATTTTCCTTTTAACGTCTAAAACATCTTAGATGATGTCTTCTATTTTTTTTTTTTTTTAAGATTTTTATTTATTTAACGGAGAGAGAGAGAGAGCACAAGCAGGCAGAGCGACAGACAGAGGGAGAGGGAGAAGCAGGTTCTCCGCCAAGCAGGGAGCCTGATGCGGGGCTCGATCCTGTGACTCCAGGATCATGACCTGAGCTGAAGGCAGCCGCTTAACCGACTGAGCCACCCAGGCGCCCGGATGTCTTCTATTTTATTCCTGACATTAGGTTTTTAAAGTTTTCTTTATTTTCTTTGACCAGTTTTGTTGTAGTTTCCATGAGAAATAATGGAATCATTATACTATTTAATCATTATACCATTCCTATGAAATGGTTACTATTTTCCCCCATTTTACAGATGAGAAAACCAAGAGACTTCTTGTGAGAGAGTTCTCACAAAACTGCTTATGATGGTAAATTTGAAATCTTTAAATGAAATGAACAAATTCCGTTTACCAAGTCTGACATAAATAGTAGCTTTCAATTTTCACATATGTAGCTCTAATAGAGCAGTTCAATCTTTAATTAAGAACATTCTAGGGGCGCCTGGGTGGCTCAGTTGGTTAAGCGACTGCCTTCGGCTCGGGTCATGATCCTGGAGTCCCTGGATCGAGTCCTGCATCAGGCTCCCTGCTCAGCAGGGAGTCTGCTTCTCCCTCTGACCCTCCCCCCTCTCATGTACTCTCTCTCTCATTCTCGCTCTCTCAAATAAATAAATAAATCTTAAAAAAAAAAAAAAAGAACATTCTATGAAGAAAACTCCAAGCCAAAATTCTACCAAACATAAAAAGAGAAAAAATTTTCTAATATTACATAATCATTCGAGAGAAAATAAAAAGAGTGTACATGCTGCATTTCATTTTGGATAGCTACCATAATATTTTTGAGGGAAATATGACAAGGAAAAAAGTAATTAGCCATCAATATCTTTAAGGAAGATATATGCAAAAAATTCTTTTAAAAACTTACAAATCAAACCCAGAATTCTGTTAAAATAATAAAGGCATTGTAGAGTTAGGAGAGTAGCTATTAAAACAGAATGTATCCATGCAAATGGAGAGGTTCAAAAAAAAATGAAAAGATAATGTATAAGTTTGGTTTAAAATCTGAAAACCCAAGCAATTTGCATATTAACAAAATAAAGAAGATACAATATAATAAACTCAATATCCTAATGATTATATGATCATGTTCTATAAACATTTTCGAATGAAAGAATGATTGAATAAACAAACAAAAGGGATTTTATAAAACAACAGACTTTTAGTTCTCATAGTTCTGGAACCTGGGAAGTTCATGATCAAGGTCCTGGAAGATTCATTGTCTGGTAAGAGCCCACTTCCCAGGTCATATACTGCTATCTTCTTCCTTTTAAAAACTCACATGGCAGAAAGGGCAAGGGAGCACTATGGAGTCCCTTTTATAAGGGCATTAATTCCATCATGACATTATCCACCCTCGTGATGTAACTATTTCCCAAAGATCCCATCTTCTGATACCATTACATTAGGGATTAGACTTTCAACATATGAATTCAGGGCAACACAAACATTCAGGCCACAGCAACTGGTAATCAGGAAGGAAAATAGACCAGACTGAAAAGTCTTTGGTTTATAAATGCACTTAGAGAGACACTAAAATCCATGATTCTATTGTTCAAAAAGGTAGAATTATAGTTTCAGGAATCTTTACATTTGCAGTGACCCCAGGGTTTTCAGTGCATTTTGCCCTGCATGCTCAGTGACTAATGTGGGATTTAATGATTAAGGTACAATAGAATTTACTTTTATCTTCTCAACCATATGTCTGGGCATGCATATTGCATGCGAATAAGACTCAGCATCCTCATCCAATCTCTTCCTTGGCAAATATAGTTTTACTGCTTACTAAACTCGCTTTATGCTGCTTGTAGAGTAAGAGCAAACACATTAGATTGCCCTGTCCAAGAAATGAAAGTGACAGATAAAAAGATTTAAATATGAACTAGAGTACCAATAAAGGCGAACAAAATGCTTGCAAGAGGTGCCTAAGTAATAACATTTCATTTTGATAATGTTCAATGGTTTAGAGCTGAGGACAAGGGCCTCTGTTCATTCCAGGAAATGGAGTTAGTAAAAAGAGTCCAATTAAATGCTACTTCTCAGAAATAGGGGTCAATAATTCCTAGTCTCCAAAGGCTAGTTTTCTAGCCTGGCATGGACTGGGGTTTTCTGGCAGCCTTAGGGAAGAGAATTCTCCTTATTTTGAATTCTATTCAGCCTTCTTATCATACTGTACGTATTTCTGAAATCTTTCTTACATAAACGTAAATCTATTTTTAAAGGGCAAATAGCAATATTTATGAGAGATTATTCATTTGAAGAAGACATTGGGATTTTTCAAAAGATAAAAATCTCTGTGTCTGTAAATTCTCATGCTTTGAAAGTGTGTGACATATATACAGCAATAAAATATAAATTAATTTGTTTTGTCCCTGGAGATTTGGGTATGAGGTGTGTATTAAAAGAGGATAAAGGAAAATCCTAATCAAATTGGCATAAGGATAACAATGGGAAACAGACTTAGGTTCTAGTACTGGCTTGCTGTGAATTAGTTTATCATTAACTAGTCCTTTGTTACGCAATTCAAATTAATTGTTTTAATCTGTTTATCCAGTCAGTACAAATGTATATGTAGTCAAGTCATGTTGCCCCTGCTTAATCCCTCCAAGGGTTTCCCATCACATCTAGAATAAAAGCCAAATATTTTACATGACAGCTCCTACTGCTGTCTTCCTTACTAACTATGCTCCAGCCTCAATGCCTCTTTGCCAATCTTAGAACACACCCAGTCACATCCACTTTTTGGCTATTGATTTAACTCATTTGCTGTACTCTGTGTGTCTAGAATACTCTTCCCCAGCTTACTCCAAATTTGTTTGGACTTGTTCAATCCCTTTTTTCAGATCTTTACTCAAACTTCACGTTCAGAGAAAGTCAGACCTTATTTTAAATTGACTTTCTTTTAGCATTGTAGTCAATAAAGCCTCTCATACTTCTAAAAAAAAAAAAAAATGTGACTTTCTTTTAAATTGAACCCTCCTCCAACTTTCCCTACACTCATTGCTGCTATATTTCTTCTCCTTAGCATTTCTCATAACTTAATATGTCATATCTTTATTTACTTATTTATTTTTGCTTATTTTCTATCTCTCCCATCAGAACTTAAGGCCTTAGAAGTGGAGTGTACTATTAGAAAATAAAAAGAAACAAAAGTTTAAGTATACAGTTGTTTGAAAACAATTCAAAGTCAAATTGTAAGAAACTGAACTAAATATGATATACCCACAGAATACACTAGCATAAAACCATTAATATATTTAAAAAAAAAAACATTTAATGAAGTTGGAAATGCTGGTATAAAAATGCACAATTAAAAGATATGAGACAGATAGTTTATTTATTTTACATTAACCATTTTGTTTAAATCGCAAGAAAAAAAAAACTAGAGGCAACCAACCATGTGTTAAAACCATGTGTATTTCAGGGCTGACATTTGGAATAATTTACATTTCTAACATTTCTAAATTCTTTACAGTAGGTATTGTTTTTGTCAGAAGAAACAAGTAATTTATTGAAAGAAATATTCTTGGGTCTTTTAATATTTTGCTATTTGTATAACTAATACGTCCTGACGGTCTCTTGTGCTTTTAGTGCTTCAGTCGTTCTTTACCCTGAGGAAAAGCAATCTATTTATAGGTGCACTAAACCATTAATTGCGTAGGAAGATCTCTTCTATGCAATGTTCTCATAAAATGCTATAAAAACAAGAAACACTAACTTCCATAAAATATTTGTTTCTTTGAAGTCATTTAAACTTAGTGTTTTTCCTTGAAAAGCTTTATGAATAATTAAGCCCAGTCTAACTTGCCTGGAAAGCTCTGCCTGAACTCTAACATCATTAAGATTGTAACACTGTCACAATAGACCCATTAAGGCCATTTAAATTTGATAAGGAATGGATCCTGGACGATGCAGAAGTCAAAGAACTGACTACTAAGAATGATGATGTGTGGTATAAACATCCTGATGTCAGGAAAAACTTAATGTGCTCCTTAGAAATCGTGAAAGAAAATGCCTCTAAAAAATATACTGCAGGGTTTCAGGGTATCTTGATTATTGTTTCATTTTGGGTTTTTCTTTTCATTTTTAGTAATTTACAGAGAAGAATGTAATAATGTCATCATATACTGATAGGAGGAATGGGATTCCAATTGCATTTCTGTTCTCATTAGCTATGAGATTTTGAACAAATTATTTGTGATTTCCTAGTTTCAGAATCCTCATTCATTGAGTGGATAAATAACAGTTCTTAGCTGTATCTCATGCATTTTTAATGTTCATGAGATGTGCTAATTCTTGTGTAGTTCTTAACATTATGCCTGTAATAAAAATATATATTATTAATATTATTATTTCCTATTTCCTCTAGTTTTTCTGTATTGGAAAACCAAGTAAATGTATTATTTACAGATCAAGAACTGATCTGTTTTCAGGCTCAGAGAAACAAGAGGAACAGACCAATAGTTTTCTCTTCATTAAAAAAGAAGACCTCACTTAATGTTGAAATATATGTTTAACATCTATCCATACCTAGAGTTTCAATCAAGGTGAACCAAAATAATATAGAGATAAGATCTTTCTAAACTATAAAGTTCTGTGTAAGTATGAGAGATAATTACTAATATTACCAGGTTCTTGTGCAAACATTGCAATTAGTATTCAAATTAGCAAACATTCTTTGCAGTATAATAAAGAGCTTTAAAAGTTAGTGTCTTTTCAAGAAAGCATATATTTTATTTCCTAGGAGTAATTTACAAACTTGCAAAAGTTACTTGAATTTATATAATCAATCATTTTAAGAGAGATTCGTTTTAAGAGAGTCCTTTTTTTCTAATATAATAAGCTCCTGATGTATTGCTGACTTGAAATGGCATAACTTCTAATACTGAATCAATATCTTATTTTTTTCAAATGTACCTTTTCATGAACAAATATCTGCACATACTTAGAAATCAGTTTCCACTTAGAATTCATGATGGTAGAATATATTGGAGGAAAAAATCTAAGAGTCTACTTGCCAACTCAAAGCAATAGGAACATTGTTGCAGTGAATATAAATTAACTCTCCAGGGAAGGTTTTCTGACAGTAGTACTTACATGACTCATACTATCTCCTGATCCATGAAATGCATTGCACACCATCAATTTGCTACTTGAGTTGTCCTAAGGGGAAGAAGTTGTCATTCACTCACTGAAATAAATTAAGGTTATGATAAATTATTTTATTGGATGCATTATTAAAATTTCATTATTTTTGCAAATAAGAGTATAGTCTTATACCATTTTTATAATAAAATACTATTTAACATTTACACAATTCCATTAAAGCACTTAAAAAGACGGAGGAGCACTATGTCTTTGTCATATTTTGCCCTTAAAATTATGATGGGTAACTGAGATTAAGAATCTAAATAACTGGGACTGGTCAGACCTTGCAAGAGAAGCAAATATGTTTTATTCTACTCTGCCTTCTACCATATCATGAGTTGTTCATGATTCTGGTCTCCCAGACTAAGACTAATAAAAATACAAAGTGACTTAGAATAGTACTCAACAGTTTGCAAAGACTTTCACATCTATTTGGAGTAGAGTCTGACTTTGGTGGCTGGCCTTCATCAAGAATGACTCAGAATGCAAGTTGCCATGGCAGAGAGCAGAGCAATTCACCCTGTCTTCCTCAGACTATGTTGAAAGTTACCATAGAAAAATGAATTAAGTGTATAAAACATTTTGAGTTACCCAAACCTCAGAATCTAGTCATGAAAGATGGATTCTAGCAGGCTATCTGTAGTAAAAAAAAAAAAAAAAAAAAAAATGCACATGATCTCTTTTAGTAAATTAAATTTAGGTTTTGACATATTTACAGCTGAACTCTTTTTTGAAAAAATTACAAACAAAATTTTTATCAGCTTGAATTCCTAAGGAAAAGTGGTGTATACCTTACTTCTTGAAATTATTGAGAAGACTGAAGAAATGAGAAGCCCCGTGTCAGGCTTCATGCTCACTGCAGAGTCTGCTTGCGATTCTCTCTCTCCATTTGTCCCTCCCCCCACCTGTTCATGCTCTCTCTCTCTCAAATAAAATCTTTAAGAAATAAAAAAAAAAAGAATACCTTGTGAGCCAGTGTCATTGATATGAAAATCCATTGAATTAAAGACATTTGAGCAAGGGAAGAGCTCAAAGCAAACAGATTTAGAAAGATAGAACTAACAATGACTCATTGTTTCATGTAGTTATGGCAATCAAAATAATGATGAAACATTTTCAAGAAACTGTGTTTGCCAAGACCAACTGCTATCCAGATCAATTGTTATCTGCCATTTTTTTTTTTTTGCCATCATAAGATTAGTAGAGGGGTGAAGACTTTAGAATGTTAGGGTCATATTATGTTATTATAATAACTAGTATTAACAAATGATATTATTATCATGTAAATTTCTTGTAAATATATAAATAATAAATATATCCTAAACAAATTAACAAATGAATCATTCATTAGTCATGAGAATTTTAGAAAAGTTATGTAACTCATAATAAAAGACATGTAAAATGTGTTGAACAAGAATATTGAACCACCTGTTATCAAGGATTTAAGTAGTATTTATGCTTTAAAACATAAACGAGTTGTATTTCACATGAACTATAAAAACGAGAAGGTATTTTATAAAGACAAATAATTATGTAATTGGTGGTATTATACATAAAGGATCAGAAAACAAAGCTTCTAACAATATGAAATTTCAGGTATATGTAATCTTTGTCATTCTAGTCAAAAATATTTATTTCAATTCCCCATTCTCCTTGTAGAGCTATTACATAGATAAAAACAAGTCAGGTGCTTTTAGGAAATAACTCTGCATCACACTTTGAGCACAAAAATAAAGACAATTATTTTCACTTTTTCATAAAATACTAAAGGAAGAATAATCATTTCCATTGCCAAAAATGTCAGCAATGAAGCCAAGCACATAATAGTATAAATTTGGGAAAAAATTCAATGACATAAATTTGTTACCCAGCCAAAAATTATATAGAATTGTAGTTGAACATACTTATTTTGAAAAGAGTTCCGGAATGATGAATCTTAATAATATCAATCAGCATGCATTTTCAAAATACAAATCCAACTGCAAGTAAAAATCAAAACTTTTTTTAAAGACTGGAACTATTTCAATAGATACAAATTTGTTCATGAAAATTTAAACAGGATATTGTTTCAATGGAAAACTGATTTCCTAAGAAGTAGTAATAAGTATTCTCATAAAATTATGAACAGCTAACATCATTCCTAGTATAACTTTCTGGAATATGAATATGTTGATTAATTTCATGAGACACTGAACTTGAATTAGCCTTCTTAACGTCAAGAGTTTTGCTTAAAGGCCAATCCAGTAGTATAGACCAACAAACTGAGCTTTGAATTTCAAACTCCTATATGGACATTTTTCTTTTTCTCTGAATATTTTGTCTACTTTATTATGTTAGATATTAGAAAATATTTTATAATGTTGATTGACTTACATATTATTTTATCATTTTGATATAAAGATGAAAAATAGATACCTATTGAAAAATATTTTCAAAAATTTTCTTATTGTTGATTAATATATGTATTAATTTGTAATATTCATAAAATGGTACAATGGAACTGCAATTAACTACTATTGTCATGGAGGTCATAGGATAAGGTTATTTCAATGTAGATCGTACTCTCGTCATGGGCTTTACTATTTGTTCTAAATTATCTTAAGGAAAAGAAAGATGTAAAATATTTCAATCCTTTCTCTCTCTCCCTCTTTCTTTCCCTGTCTAGCGGTCATTCATGCAATCATGTCAAGCCAGTTTCCGCTTCTGTTAAACCAGTGAAGTTGTATATGTGCTAATGTTATTTCTATTAGAGACAAAACTGGAGTCAGAATGTCAGAGTTTTAATCCCCCCCTTAGCTCTTTGAGAGCAGTGGGTTTTTGGACAATCAAATCAACCACTCATCTTTTTTTTTTTTTTTTTTTTTAATGTGTAAAATGGGAGAGATACTAAAGCTTTTATTACATTATGGATATAAGATACATGAGTTAATTAATGTCAAACCTTTACACAATGCATGCCATATGCCTACCATTTGTTAAATGACAATGACTGTAAATTAGTATGGTAGCTACCCTGAGAATATAAGCGCACCAATCAGGATTTACAACCAGGCCTAATGCCACATCCCGTTATCTCCCCACTATACATCACTGCCCCCTGATTAAGTAGCTCATCAGTTTAAGAGTCCTCTAAAAGAGGTTTGCTGAAGGTGGTAACATTAAATTTGAGAATAAAACTTACCCAGGTCTCAGATTTGAACAGTTGTCTTTCTGGTACTGGAATTTGTTACCAAAGGCCCATCTAGTGTGTTTCTTTGGCCACCAAGCCAGGTAGGTTTTTTGGAGAACAGAAGTACTGATGAGACTATGTGGGGACCCACTCCGTCTCCCTGCAGACAGTCCCAGCTGGTGTAGCGTGTACTTATTGTTCAAATAAGACCATATATTTTTTTTTGACTTTTCATTATATCTCTCCTAGGAAATAAAAAATATAAATGTTGTTGTGTTATCTGGAGAGGGGAAAAAAGTTGGACCTGATATTTGAAAGAGCCAAATCCCATATGAAATTATCCTTACATTAAAATAGAAGCAATAGTTTATAACTATGAATATAAACCAGGTGTCTGTCATTGTTTTTTATTCTAATCTTATTACAGACACATGAAACTCGGAAGTTTATCTTAAATGTGTAAAACAAAACAAAAATCTCTTAAATCTATTTGTACAATATATAGTTTCAAGGAATGTCTTATAAAGACTGGCAGAATTGAAGATCAGAGACACAGAAAAAGAAGCTCTTTATCGTGTTGATTCTGATAATATGCTAATAATTCTTAGATTTCAGGTATTGGAGACAAAAAGGGCTTGAAAGGAGCATAAATGAGTCTAGTACGTACCCCACAAGGCTGTTTGGAAGGAAGCACTGGTGAGACCCAGCACTATTTCAATGCATTTTCTTGAGAACTTCACCAACAATTGAGTAAAAATTAATAGGATTTTAGAACTAAATGAAATAACATTTCTGTCTGTAATGAGAACCATGACATGATCAATTTTTATAGTCTTTTTGTAAGCTCTCAACATATTATGATGTAAAGAAAAGGACATAGAGCTTTGAAGATCTTTGAGAATAGCGTCTGAATCTCAGTATCCATATGAGTTACTTTAGGTAAGGTATTTTAACTCTCTTATCTGTCTAGGTATTGAGAGGAGGTAAAGGAGAGAGAGATATATAATTTGTAATTGCAAAGACTTGTAATTTCAGCACAAATTTAACTCTAAAATGGAGAGAAAAAGACAAAGAAGAAGAAAGGTGTGCCATGAAATATCCTTGGATCCAGGGAAAGGCACTCTTGTTGCCATGCCTTGTGTTCTAAACCTGCATATTTACTCCTGCATACAGCTGGGCCTTTTGAGGAAGTACAAGTTAACTCTAGTGGTTTGAAAATTATTCAATCAACAAATTTGAGGTAGTATAAAAAGGGGGACTATATCACCAACATCAAAACATGTAGAGGGACCATACAGAGAAGTGAAGTACACAGATCTACATAAGGGATGATAAAAGTAACAAAAGTCTCAGAGAAAAATAATAAAGAAGGAAATAGTAGTGAATTTCATTATTGAATGAAGAGTCTCATGGTTAAAACACACAATTGGAACAATGTGCATGTTTTAATTTATTAAGTATTTCACTCGTTATTTTCTAATAATATACCCTTACTGACCACCCATCATATCTATAGCTTTGTAGACCAAATTTGGGTTGGAATACTTACCCTAAGCTTTTTCACTGCCCTATATTCAAACCTATGGATGGTTATGTAGCTTTAGGGAATGTGAATAAACACACCTACGGTCAATATCTTTATTGGGAATATAGTCATACTGGCATTTCCTTTCAGGATTGTATAAGCTTCAGAGGTGCTGTATGTAAGGGACTACCACCATACCCATTATACCACCATACCCATTTTGTAATAATGATGACAATAATGACATTGATGATTATGATAATGATGGTCTGGAGGACAAGGAGGAGGATGCAATATCAATCTCCAGCACTGAGTCCCTTATATATCTGTGCAAGATGAAGTTCCCAACCTCAACAAGGTCATAATTCATTATAATGGGTCATATACACACACTGATGAATAAATCAAAACTCCAGTACTATAGATTTATGTGTAAACTGCTGGCAGCAATTAGAAAATTAGGTGCCAAACTCTCCAAAATAAAGTTTAACAGTTTGTCTCACAGATAATGTTATATTAGAACAATGAAGAAAAGACAGAAAGATAAATATGCATTTTTTAAAAGATTTTATTTATTTATTTGAGAGAGAGTGAGAGAGAGAGCACAAGAGGGAGGAGGGTCAGAGGGAGAAGCAGATTCCCCACTGAACAGGGAGCCTGATGGGGGGCTCGATCCTGGGACTCCAGGATTATGGCCTGAGCTGAAGGCAGACACTTAATCAACTGAGCCACCCAGGTGCCCCAGAAAGATAAATACGCTTTTATATATTTGGTACATTCTTTTATAACTCCTTGGAAATTCCCTTTTCATCACTTTACTGTCTGATTCCTTCACTTATGCCCTATGGGAAAATCTTAAACTCTGTTATAAATCTTGTCAATTTCCTCTATGTTAATTTACTTATATTACTTTCAAACTACAGCCCTGATAATGGAGGGTAATGTCTAAGTGCCATTCTAGTAAACAGAAGAAATAACCAAAACCATCTTTTTCTTTTATCTTTTCTTCTTTTTTTACTTAAATTCAAGTTAGTTAAATATATAGTGTAGTATCCGTCAGAGTGGAATTTAGTGATTCATCACTTACATACAACACCCAGTGCTCATCCCAACAAGTGCCCTCCTTAAAGCCCATCACCCAATTACCCCATCCCCCACCCACTTCCCCTCCATCAGCCCTCAGTTTTTTCTCTATATTTAAGAGTCTCTTATGGTTTGCCTCCCTCTCTGCTTTTATCTTGTTTTATTTTTCCTTTCCCTATGTACATCTGTTTTGTTTCTTAAATTCCACATATGAGTAAAATCATATTATATCTGTCTTTCTGTGAGTCAGTTATTTTGCTTTGCATAATACACTCTAGTTCCATCCACGTTATTGAAAATGGCAATATTTCATTATTTTTTATTGCTAAGTGGTATTGCACTGTGTATATATACCACCTCTTCTTTACCCATTCATCAGTAATGGACATTTGGGTTCTTTCCATAATTTGCCTATTGTTGATAATGGAGCTATAAACACTGGGGTGCATGTACCCCTTCAAATTAGCATTTTTGTATCCTTTGGATAAATGCTTAGTAGTGCAATTTCTGGGTCATAGAGTAGTTTTATTTTTATATAAACCCCTAACAGGACTTACAAAAAAGAAAAGAGAAAGGGAAAAAGAAAATTTGAACAGACCCATAACCAGCAAAGAAATTAAATCAGTAATCAAAAATCTCCCAACAAACAAAATTCCAGGGCCTGATGACTTTCCAGGGGAATTCTACCAAACATTTAAAGAAGAATTAATAAATATTCTTCTGAAGCTGTTTTCAGAATACAGATCTTTTACCTTTTTGGTTAGGTTTATTGCTTGGTATCTTATGGTTTTTGGTGCAAATGTAAATGGGATTGATCCTTTGATTTCTCTTTCTGCTGGTTCATTATTGGTGTATAGAAATGTAACCCAGATTTCTGTATGTTGATTTTATATCCTGTGACTTTGCTGAATTAGTGTATCAGTTCTAACAATTTTTTTGGTGGAGTCTTTCAGGTTTTCTACATAGAGTATCATGTTTTCCACAAATAGTGAAAGTTTGACTTCTCCTTTGCCAAGTTGGATGCTTTTTATTTCTTTTCATTGTCTGATTACTTTAGCTAGGACTAGAAGGGAAATAATTAAGATTAGAGCAGAAATAAATGATATAGGAATAAAAATAAAACAGCAAAACAGATCAACAAAACTAGGAGCTGGTCCTTTGAAAGAATTAAAAAATTGATAAACCCCTAACCAGACTTACGAAAAAGAAAAGAGAAAGGGAAAAAGAAAATTTGAACAGACCCATAACCAGCAAAGAAATTAAATCAGTAATCAAAAATCTCCCAACAAACAAAACTCCAGGGCCTGATGACTTCCCAGGGGAATTCTACCAAACATTTAAAGAAGAATTAATAAATATTCTTCTGAAGCTATTCCAAAAAATAGAAATGGAAGGAAAACTTCCAAACTTATTCATTGAGGCCAGCATTACCTTGATCCAAAATCAGACAAAGACCCCACTAAAAAGGAGAATTATAGACTAATATCCCTGATGAACACAGATGCAAAAATTCTCAATAGGATACTTGCTAATCAAATCCAACAGTACATTAAAAGGATTATTCGCCATGACCAAGTGGGATTTATTCTGGGCTTCAGGGGTGGTTCAATATCCGCAAATCAATCAACATGATACACCACATTAATAAAAGAAAGGATAAGAACAGTATGATCCTCTCAATAGATGCAGAAAAAGCATTTGACAAAATACAGCATCCTTTCTTGATAAAAACCCTCAACAAAGTAGAGATAGAAGTAACATGCCTCAATATCATGAAGGCCATATATGAAAGAGCCACAGCTAATATTATCCTCAATGGGGAAAAACCGAGAGCTTTCTCCCTAAGGTCAGGAACAGGACAGGGATATCCACTCTCACCACTGTTGATTAGCATAGTCCTGGAAGAAAACCATGACCTGAGCCGAAGGCAGACACTTAACTGACTGAGCCACCCAGGTCCCCCCAAAACTACCTTTTCCTATGCACTACTCTTCTATTATTCTACCAAAAGAATGTAACACATGCTAAATCTCACAGATAATTAAGCCCTACCAAAAATTTAAAATAGTTTGGGCTTAATTCATTTGATGTGAAATGATTAAAATAGAGAAAAATGTATGTGGGGTCTGGATTTTCCTCAGGCAAATGAACTGGAGTGAGAAAAACTAAAGCTTGACATTAGTAAGGTGAAAACTAACACAGTGCTTTGAAAAAAAAATCTACAAATTTCACTAATAGACTTGGAAAGAATGAAGTTTTGTACTGTGTACAAATGGAACACTTCTAATTTTACATGACATGTGTATAGAGTTTCAGGATCCTGTGACTAGAGTAGACTTCCAACAGAGATGATATTTCTATTCCTATGTAATACAAACAGTAGAAGGTAATCAATATGTACTTATGATAAGGATTTTTATCTTAATGCAAGTAAACAAAACTCCATTTGAAATATCCCATTTCGCTACCCAGGGTGCTTTTTCAAGCCACAGAGCCTTTTACACTTTCCTACTCAAGCCGTCCGGGCAGGTATTCTGTTACTGATACCTTCTGGAGAGCATTACCCCACTGAACACAGTCGTAGCTGGGCCCGCTGGTAACATAGCTCTGAGCTGGACAACTTTACATTCTCCAAGATACCTATACTTTATTCCTTCCCTCTACCTTAATGATTGATTCCTGTGGCTGCATTCCCTTTTCCAGACTGGTTCCCAGGATAAATTGGCAGTAGAGAAATCCACTGCCATCATGGAAAACTCTACCCTTGCCAGCTTATACTATGAATTTGCTTGTTTTTTCAATTCAGTTCACATAATATATGAGTTGACCAGTAACATATTTTATAAAGGTGTCACACTTTTAATAATTAAATGTGTAAACATTGAAAGATAGTTTTAGCTTTAGAACTATCTGTAGTATTATATCTTAAAACTTCTAAAGAATTTGAGATTAAATTACTCTCCACACATCTTTTATCAATGTAGAAGACTAGAACATAGAATATTTAAAAATTTTAACTCCACACACCATAAGAAATATAATCATTTTAAGAGACTAAATCTGTCTTAACTTAAATAGCATCTTACATTAAGCGTATGTGTGGGCTAATATTTTAATATTCCAATAGATATATTCATTTTATTTAATCCTGAAGTTTAGAAAATTTATTAGAAGTTGGATTTGCAAGTTCTATTAAGATTGTTTTGGGGGCGCCTGGGTGGCTCAGTCGTTAAGCATCTGCCTTCAGCTGGGGTCATGATCCCAGAGTCCTGGGATCGAGCCCCGCATCAGGCTCCCTGCTCAGCGGGAGGCCTGTTTCTCCCTCTCCCACTCCCCCTGCTTGTGTTCCCTCTCTCGCTGTCTCTCTCTCTATCAAATAAATAAATAAATAAAATCTTTAAAAAAAAAAAGATTGTTTTGACAATATCTTTATGGAAAAGATCTGCACTGAAGCAATTTATAGTATTTGTATAGAATGGCGGTATTATAAAAATGCATGTAATATATTTTGACAAATTCTATTTTTGAATGTTAAAATATAAGCACAAATACTTCCTGTACAAAATAGTTTTCTCACAAATGCAAAATAATTTTATTTAATTAGGGTGACAAATTTTAAAATTTTAGCAGTTAAGGGCTACCTTGAAAGATATATTTTCAAGCTTAAGGCTTTGTTCAAGCATGCAAGGTAACGTCATTAATCTCATAGTGCCACATGCATTTCATTAGTCACTTTCTTATCATGTAAGTAAAGTTCATCCTGTTGACACAAAATGTGTAAACACCTACAGGTTATACAGACAATAACATTTACCAATTTATGGCGGAGTCCTCCCAGTTACTTTTTAAAGTCATTAAGATTAGAAAACGAAATGCTAAAATATTATAAGAAATTTGGAATCATTGTATCGAAATGGGAATATGGGTGCAGTAGCTATTCAGTTAACTAGATTCTCTGAGCTAATATTAGGGAATATGAGCTACATTTTCATAAACTCCATTTCACATTTAGGACAGCAGAAATGAAATGAATTTATTCTTGTGTTCATATATTTAAATGAATAAAATGATTTTTTTTTAGGAAATAATGTTTCTATAGCTAATGACTGATTTGCTGTCCTAACTTTAATGAATAGCCAATAGATTCTAGTAGGGTAGGGGATGGGGAAATGAATAATTGTGGTTTTGAGTGTGTGTTATAAACCTAACATTTTTCAATTGAGTAGGGTACTTCTGACAAAAATCAGACCAACTTTACAAGTCTGGGGCAATAAAAATCTTATGTAATGCCGTGTATACGTACATTGGAAGCTCAGTGTTGCTTTTGCATTCTGGTGACATCTCCTCTTCCAATAATGTCAGAATATTTGTTTTTCTTTTTTGTTTTTTAATTCAGACCAGGGAAGGAAGTTTCTACTCACCTACTGTTGCAAAATTAAGTACAAGTTAAAGAATTATTAAATTAGCAAAGATTATTTTAATAAAAAAGCTCTGAAAACTACAAAGAAAGAAGTGAAATAAAATATTTTTATTCTAAAGCATTATGTGCAAATGTCATTTTTTAAAATTATGATGAATTCAAATTTAACTTTTTAAGCTTTTCCTCTTCACAAGAGTTTGATTACACAAAACAAGATTGTTTATCATTTGGAAGGAAAATGGTATCTGTCAGGTACATAGTATGTGCTGGGAACTCCATTATGGGTTTTGCAGATACTATCTCAGTATTTAAATCAAATTTAAATTATTTAAGGGAAGCAAAATTATTTAGCTTAGAGGTGAGAATACAAAAGCTCAAAAACTGTAATGCGACTAGTGACAGGAAGAGCTAATAGTTCTAGAACCACCTGGCTCACAATTTTGGGCTTTTGTGATGTTTCATAATGTTTATGCAAATATCCAAAGTTAAAAAATATATTTAGCAAGAGGCAGTGTAACAGGTGTCTTTCATATTTTATTTCATATTTTATTTATGAGCACATATTTATTTTATTGCCAATCCTGAAAAAACCTTGGAAGACAAAATCTCTGATCTTTGTTTGACCAACCTAATTCACTGTAAAATTTCCAATGATTATGAAGGGAAACGGATTTAGGAGGTATTATAATTTCCAGAATAAAATTGTACATCCACTCTTGGCAAATGCCAATAGTAAATATATACTTTCAGAATAACCAGGCAGAGAAATAGAAGGTTATGTCAAATAGTGTTTATCTTTTCTAAAGGAGACAAAGGCAATTCTGCTCAGCCAGCATATATAACAGAGATATCAACAACATTCTCCAACACCAAGGCACAAGCTAGCTGCCCTTCCCAAAGCCTTTCCAGTAAGCAAACGTGAGAGTGAGAAAGGATTAAAGGATTACATGTAAACTTCTAGAATTATAACACTTCTTCCTCCTATCCCATATATCATGTGAGTTGTTTTAGATATATAGCAGTGGCCCCTCAACTTGGCTGGGAACAACTCCTTGATCTATGAATTAAAACAAAGAGAAGAATGAGAGAGAGGGGGAGAGGTGGGAGTCAATTTAATTTCTGCAATAGGGCACAGGATACACAGAGATAGAAGGAACACTGCTCATCCATCAATCTATCATTCTCAGACACTGCAGGCTACAATAGACAGATTCAGGTACCTCCTGATCCTGATGCTGAGAGAGAGAACGGAAGACAAACATCCCTAGTACCTCGGAGGCAGGCTAACTAGAAATAGGCTTTGGAAGGGTCATAGTCCTCATCTAGCAAAGGAAAAATGTAGAAGGCAGATTAGGGATAGAAGTATGGAAAATAATGTTCAGTGCAGCCATATTAGCAACATTAGTTTCTGGTGTGACCTCTAAATGGTGGTGGCACCATACATTTTTTGATATATTTTTCTCAGCCTGATATTTGGTCTTTCTGTTGATCCTCCAGGCACCCCGGCCACTGTTATTTCCCATCTGTACCCTCACTGTGGCTTACTACCTTGTTCCTTACACTTATGCCTACAAATAAAGAGAATTTCATAAACATGTACTTTTGTAATTAAACTCACCCATATTTCTTTTTTTTTTCAATCACCCATGTTACTTATCATCATTTAGTAAATCATCTAGTAGGTCAAATTTTTATTACATTTTTTGGTCAGGTTTACTGTGTATAATTTACATACAGTGAAAGTTACCATTTTTAGGATACTTTCATAAACTTGGACAAATGCACACAACCATGTAACCACCATCATAATCAAGATATATAACAGATTTATCATCCCCAAGATATTACTTCTTGTCTCTTTTAAGCAATCCTGTTCAATTATCATCTGTACCTCACAACCTCTGATATGTTTTCTCCCACTATAATTTTGCCTTTTCCAGAATATCATATGAGTATCATATAGAATTTATCTTTTTGAATCTGACTTCTGTCACTTAACATAATACATTTGACATGTACCCATGCTCTTGCATGTATCAATACTCTCCTTTTATGGCTGAGAAGTATTGCATTTTATAAATATACCACAGTTAGTTAATCATTCAATAAATGAAAGATGTTAGGGTTCACTGATATTAGTTAGTATTATAATATATGTAGTGTGGCTATAAACATTTGTGTAGAAGTTTTAGTGTCTGCATAATTTTTTTCTTCCAATAATATAATACATGTGTATCAAATTTAGGTTTGAATTTTCATTTTCCTGATGACTAATCATTTAGTTTATAGGAGACTATGTTTTCATGTTCTTACTTCCTATCTGCATATATTCTTTGTGAAGACATCTGTTCAAACTTTTGTCCATTTTTTAGTTTTTCTATGCTTACTGAGTCTATAAATACATACATACATATGTTATATACATGAGTCCTTTATTAATTTTTGTCATGTAATTTTTTTCTCTGTGTCTTTTGTTTTCATCATCTTAACAGTATCTTTTGAAGAGCAGTTTTTTAATCTTGATGAACTCCAATTTGTCAACGTTTTTCTTTTATGGCTTATGTTTATGGCGTCAAACTATAGAAATATTTGAGTAATCAAAGGTTGAAAATATATTTTTATATTTTTCCTTCAGGAAGTTTCAGAGTTTTGAACTTTTACCTGAATCAATAATCCTTTTGAATTAATGTAAGATATGAACTGAGGTTCTTTATTCTGCATATGGAAGTCCAATTTTTTCAGCAACATTTATTAAAATGGGTTTTCTTCCTCCAACATTATTTATATCCAATTCACCATAAATGTATGGATCTACTTTCTAGTTTTCTGTTCCATTGAGCTATGTGTCCATCTTTTTCCTAGTACCACATTTTCTTGGTTACCATAGTTCTAAAGTAAGTCTTGAAACCAGGTAGTGTGCATTCTGAAATTTCACTCTATAAATTTCAGGCAGAAGAATCATTAAAAAACCATATCCAGACACATTATAATCCTATTGCAAAGGAAAAAAATAATAAGAAAAAAAAGGAAATACAGCTAAATTAAAAAATATAAGACACAATGTACAAAGAACAAAAATGTGTATGAATGATAGAACTCTTCTCTGAAACCATTCAATCCAGAGCCAATAGGAAAATATCTTTAACATGCTGGAAGAGGCTTTTCTTTCTTCCAGATAAACAAAAACTGAAAGAATTTATATATATATATATATACACACACACACACACACACACACACACACACACACACACATATCCGCATATGTGTGTATGTATATGTTTGTATATACATGTATACATATATATGTTGTATATATGTGTATGTGTGTGATCTTGGCCACACCAAAAATTGTTGAAAGTGTGGAACAATCTAAACACTCATACAGTATATTTGTCAGAATGCAAAATAATCCTGCTCCTTCGGAAAATGGTTTAGCAGTTTCTTATAAAGTTAAATATATATTTACCCTATTACCCAACAAACACACTTTTGGGTGTTTTTTCCAAGATAAACAAAAACATGCCCACAGATATATTTGTCCTCATATGTTCATCACAGATTTATTTATTAGAAAGAATGTGAAAATAGCCCAAATGGTTATCAACTAGTGAATAAATAAATTAATTGTGGTATATCCATACAATGAATACCACTGACCAATAATACAGAGCAAACTGCAGATAAATGCAGCAGCACCAGTAAATCTCAAAACAATGCTAACTAAAAAACAAACAAACAGGCGCAACAGAGTACATATTAGATGATTTCATTTATGTGAAAACCTACAAATTGTATGAGTGGTTGCCTGCATACAAGAACAAGAAAAGGGTACTGAATGTAAAAAAAAATGCAGAAAGAAATTTTTTAGATTGATGAAAATGTCCTATATGTTAAATTTATATGTGTATGTATATCTTAAAGTGTATCAAAATATATACTTCCAATTCCTACATTTCATTTGTGTAAGTCATACTTTAATAAAGCTAAAAAAATCTATTGAGTTGAAATGTTTTTGTCAAACATTGTCTTTTGTCTATTAAACAAACATTAATTATCTTTTTTCTTTTCTAACAGAATACCAATTTTGTTCACTCCCTAACTAGCAGCTATGTGCTTGCCCAGAGAGTTAGACCCACTCCAATCTCAAGCAGTTAAAACTTGATTGCTGTAATCCACTCTTATAAACACATTGCCCTTCCAAAAATTGTTTTAAGCATGAGCATGTGTCGGGGTGCCTGGGTGGCTCAGTTGGTTAAGCATCTGACTCTTGATTTTGGCGCAGGTCCTGAGATGGAGCCTAGCATCAGGCTCCCTACTCAGCCCAGAGTCTGCATGAGATTCTCCCTCGCCCTCTGCCCCTCCCCCTGCTCCTGCTGTCTCTCTTTCTCTTTCTCTCTCAAATAATAAATAAATAAATAAAATCTTTTTGGGGGGAAGTATGAGTATGTGTCAAAATCCTGGTCACTGGGAGATTATTGCAGTGTAGCTTCTTGTAAAGTTCTTTTTACTCTTTAAACATATGTCAAAATGGCCAATTTTCAAATATTTATGTATTGTTACCAAATATCAGTGTTTTTACTCTGTAATATGAACTAAATTACCTGACAGTTCTTAAAAGGGAAGGAATTATAAGCATATATGCACAAATTAAGGACATGTTTTTCAAACCATGTTGATTTGAAGCAAGGAAAAATATATAAGATCAAGTTACAGAGCTGGACATACTCATGCACATGAAACAGAAGTGATAGAAAATGATGCTTATCTTCCCAATACACTAGGATATTTGCCATTTTATCCTACCCTATTCTATTGTATTTATTTATGTCTTAATGTTGGTAATAACCCAGTAAATATATTTCATGGCACTAATGCATGATGACTCAGAATAAGAAAAACACAAAGTAGCGTGGTCTCATTCAGTAACTCTTAAACACCCAATCAAATATTTATGGTTTGTGTGATTTTTTAACCCACCTCTTTTTCTGGTCAGTATCATGAAGCATTAAATAAATATTTTATGATCTAAGTTTTCTTAAGTTGTTCTGTTACTGGATGTAGTAACAGTACAAATATTTTAACAGAGATATCAGTACATGTTAAAGGTAAAAAAGCTTCACATTTTAGATGATCAAAAACTTGAGGAGATATGATAATATACTTCAACTGCAGTATTTTAGTACAATGAAAACATTTATATTTTACACCTTTTAACAGTAACCTCTTTAATAAAACAGTATGATAAAAGGTCTTATAATTATTTACAATTGTTTTAATAAGCTTTAAGTAAATTCAATAGGCATTTCACTGTCTACAGTTTTTCCAGACAGTTAGTAAGTGTCATTAAATCATCAAGGGTTTGTACATATTGAGTCTAAAAGAACATCAATTTTAACCTAATAAACTATTTTGAAAACCAATACCATATGACTGACAATATATAGAAAATTATTCAAGGTATATCTCCTAAGTATTGATATATTCAGAAGTTGAGTTATCAGTGAATCATTGTAAGTATTGAAAAACATATGGTTGCATATGAATATCCATGCAATGTTAACAAAGACTTGAGAATAGAAAAAGTCCAAAGAACATCAAATACATCAAAGCTTGAATTAATTTATGAATATGAAAACGTGATTCCCAGCTGTAATGTTTTTAGCATTTTAGTTCTGTATTCAATGTAGATGAGTCTTACTTGGAATCAGAATCAGGCTTTCAGAATACTAAATATCAATTTCCCATGTCTTAAGTATGTCAGTAAATTGCTTAGACAATACATCTAATTGAATTTAATTTGATTACTAAGTCGACTTTAAATAATTCTAAAAAATAAAAAAAGAGAAGAAAGATGAAAAAAGGCAGAAAAGTACATAAAGTTGAGAAAAATATCATTAGTATTCTCACTCTCTGTTCCACACACGCCACCTTGACATCCCTATACATTTGCAGGAGCATTGGTTCCTAGGCCATGAAAAGATCTTTACAAAAGGGTGCCTGGGTGGCTCAGTCGGTTAAGCGACTGCCTTCGGCTCAGGTCATGATCCCGGGGTCCTGGGATCGAGTCCCGCATCGGGCTCCCTGCTCCGCAGGGAGCCTGCTTCTCCCTCTCCCACTCCCCTGCTTGTGTTCCCTCTCTCACTGTGTCTCTCTCTGTCAAATAAATAAATAAAATCTTAAAAAAAAAAAAAAAAAGAAAAGATCTTTACACATTAGTCTTTCACCTGTTAGAAGACTGCTGGTAAGATAAGCATGGAGAGAACATTTTAGGAGGAGAGAAGGGCATGCGTGAAGTATCAGAAATGAGAGGGCCCAAGGATTCAATAAGTCCTGGGTAGTTGGACTTAACCTGAACATAATGTGCAAAAAACAAAATCCAAATCCCTTCTATTCTTACCATCTCTCACAAGTATGGCCTTCATATAGTTCCCAGAGTATATCCAATTTTTACTCTTAGGCTCCTTTCTTTATGGCAGAAATTAACCCTATGTCAGTCTATGAAATAAGCATTTGCAGGGAGAGTTCATGTAAGCAGTTATTACATACATCTGGGGCTTAGGCATATAAATTTGGGTCACAGAAATATAAACAGGTTTTAAATGTAAAGGATTTAATGAAATATTTTGGGTTACTGTATATAGAGAAGAGTTTACCTCAGTGCTTTGCAACACAGTTGAGAGGACAAGTCTACAAATGGTATTTGGAAGGAGATGCAAGGATAATTGAAAAGTATATAATTTTAAAGGATCAGTTATGACAATTAATCAAGAAGGAACCAAATATTAACTGCTGATAGCTGAAATAAGATTAGAGTTAAGAATAAAGCATTGGGTTAAGCAAGAGATCTTGCTAAGACTGGTTTCAGTGAATGAATAGGTGTGAATATATGTCTGCCGTGTTAAAGAATAGGAAATGAAGACATGAAGAAAGTAAATTCAGACAACTGTCTCAAGGAGCATTTTTGTAAGGGGGAGAATTCTTTTACTGGGGAATAAGTTGTAGTGTGGACGTTTGGGCACAGTTTCACAGTGCTTAGTATCAAAAGAAAGAAGATAAGGGTGTTTATTACATGTATTTACTAGAGCTGACACAATTTAGTAAATAGTAAATTACAGATTCCAAAAAACCCTGCTTTATTTAGTTGTTAGTCTGTGATGGTTTCTTCAGAGCTGTTATATACTATTATGTAAATACCTAATCACTGACACACTGTGAGTTACTACTCAATCCTATGTAAAGACTCCATTAGAGTCATTATTGATTATTGTGTAAATGTCTAATTGCAGGCAATTTAAGATGGTTATTATTTACTTGATAGTTTTTAAAATAGGTATATGGCAGAACTATTCATGTCTTTTTAGTGTTCAAGACCTAACTGAGAAAAGAGTATATAATTCTGTTTATGTATGTGTATATAATATGCATAGCTCAAGTCAACATTATCATAAAATATTTTGAGTTTTAATAATGCTATATTTCTTCAATTATAGCTAGATGTCCTTTTGAAGTTACACAGACATGGGAAGAATTGATTCTCCTGCCTACTAGCTGGTTTTAGCTTTTTAAGTTCTCTCCATTGCCTACTTAAACTGGAAAATGTCCACCATAGAAATGCTCTTATTCCCTTGTTCCTTCCTGCATGTGCATCTTGTTGCCTTCTGGGTAGAGAAGATTATGAATCGTTCAGCTTACTCCTATGAATCTGCTTGAGCTGTTACACAGAACTTTCTAGATTGCTCCCTCTGAATTATTCCAACATTACTATATTCGGTATATGTTCCAATTGATTAAGCTATAGTTTTTCTTTAAAGTAATAATTTCCATGGTAAAATTTGTTTCTGGATGTACGCATTATTTAATACAACAAATATTTTCATGAAGAGTTGCCTGGGTGGAAATTGAAAAGGCAGATAGCAGTACATAATACCATGGCCAGGACAGATGTCCTTGACAAGACAAAAGACCTAGCAAAAGGCTTGAAAGGGGAAGGAACTTAAAACTTAGCAATGTAGATACTTGTGGTTGAGGGTATTATTCCAAGAAAACAAAACAAAACAAAACTGGCCATCAGTGCAAAGCCCCTAAGGCAGAAACGTATGGTGTGCTTCCAGAGGTCAAGGCCAGCAGGGTTAAATTAAAATACAAGGAGGTGTAGTAGGAGATAAAGTCAGGAAAGTAAGGATATGGAGGCCAAAGGACACTTTGGGCACATTTTTGGGCTATCAGGATTTTGCTCTGACAGAAGAGGGGAGGCATTCAAAATTTGGGATGCAGTGTTCTTTGCTGCTGAGAATGAACTGTAGGGACTCAAGAGTAGAGGTAGAAATACCAGTTATTACAAACAAGAATAGGAAAGAAAAATTGATGAATTGAGCAAAGGTTATAAAGGATTGAGAAATAGCATTCTATCACATTGGATGTGGAGTTCGAGAGAAAGAGAAGACATAAGGGCATTTTAATTGTTTGACCTGAGAGAGGGATTGGCTAGCTTTGTTATCAGCAGACCAGGAAGGCTACTAGAAGATCCACTTGGGGTGTGGATAAGTGAGAGATCAGTTCAAGTTTGTACATGTTGAATTTGAGATAATTGTTCAATATTTAAGTAGGAAATTCTGTAAATGAAGTTGGAATTTAAAAGAGATCTGAAGCAGAGCCATAAAATCCTGACATAAGCATAGAGGTGGCCTTTGAGGCCAGTGAACTTTACATATAATCACCAAAAGAGGGAGGGAGAGTATTTACAGAAGCATACCAAAGATTAGAATACTGGTTTTAGAACACTTCAATATTAAGATGTTGGGAAGACTAGAAAGAACCAGCAAATGATAACAAAAAGAATTGACAAGTGAGCTAATAAATAAAACAAGACTATTTTTTCCTCAAGCGCAATTAAAGAAAATATTTAACTATCAAATTCTGCAGGCAGATCATGTGAGATGAGAACTGAAGTGTGGACCATTGGATGGAGAAATACGTGAGCCAATGCTGACCTTAGCAAGAGTAATGGGAATGAAAACCTGATTGGTGAGTGTTTAAGTGGCAACAGAAGAACTGAAGACAGCAAAATCTGACTATTCTTTTGAGGAGAGTTTGTTAATACCTTTAGGAACATAGAAATCGGGTGGTAGCTGGGGGGGGATTTATTCTTTATAAAAAGTTTATGTGCTTGTTTTTTAATATGTAGTGATAATAGCATGTTTGTGCACGGTATTCATTTCCTATTTCTTTTATAACAAACTACCACAAACTTAGTGGCCCCAAATGACACAAATTTCTTACAGTTCTGGAGGTCAGCAGTGGCAAATGAGTCTTACAAAGGTGTTGGAAGGATTGGTTCTTTCTGAAGTCGATAAGGGAGAATCCATTTGTTTGCCTTTCCAAAAGTGTGGGACCCCTTGCGTTCCTTGGCTCCTGGCCTCTTCCTCCCTCTTTGAAACCAGATGCAGAGCACCTTCAAATGTCTCTCTGCTTTCATCATCACATCTCCTTCTCTTCCTCTGATCTCTTGCCTCCTTATTAGGAAGACCCCTGTGTTTATGTTGGACCCACATGGATAGTCCAGGATATCTCCCCATTTCTAAATCCTTAACTTAATCATATCTGCAAAGCCTCTTTTGCCATATAAAGTAACATACGCAGTTTCTGGGGATTCAGACATGGACATGTTGGGAGGCCATTATTCAGTCTACACCATACTCTGATAAAAATTATTCAGGAGGGAGGATAATTGTTGGTAAAGGAAAAAGGGAGAGAGTTGCTGGGACAATTTCTGGAGTTGGCTAGAGGCTGTGGCATGTAGTTAGTATTCAAGTGATATGTTTGGCATTAAACAGAAATTGAAGTAGTTCTCTGTAATAATAAGTAAGAAGGCAGCCGTGTTGAGTGTTAGTAGTTGTAGATAAATTGATATAGTAGAAATCACATCTTCTTAGATTAGTAGGGTCTTACTGATTACTGATCTGACTCTAAAATGGGTTGATGTGAACTGTACTGATTACAAGTTTTCTATTCAACACTTTCCAAATAGACAGGTTCAGTGACCTGTTAGTAATAAATTGATTAAGTAATAGCTAATAAATATTAGTTAATAATTCCTTTAGGTAATGTGATACAATACCAAAAAAGCGTTGCTTACCACCTCTGCCTGCTTTTACCTCCCTTCTGGGTTTCCTTATCATACCTTTTTCTGCACACTTAATATGAAATAGGGGACTCCTCAATAACAGTGCAGAGAAAGCATCTCATTCAGATTATAGCACAGAGGAAATGCTCAGTATGTGAAACAAGAAGAATCTGTCTCTTACATTTAGTAGGTTTTTGTTTTGATTTAAGTTGCTGGCATGGGTTTTCTTTCCCTAACAGCTAGAGAATTTGGAGACTGGGGAATTTTCTTCCTAATATTGTATGTAGTCTTGGTGGAAAAGCAAATGAAGTGGCAGTGCCCTACTCTTTTAGAAGTCTAAAAGGAGCTGGAGGCTACATTGGCCAGAATTTTCTTCTTGTCGTCCTGGTACGGCAATAGAGAGAAAATATAATCCAAGCTCAGCTAACTGAGTTATTTCCACAACCCACCACCCACCCCCAGGACTTACTTTTTAGCAGAGAGATTGAAGGACAGGTGAAAACAAAACAAAATACAAAAATAAACAAGGCAATAGCACTTGCGTTCATACCAGGAAAGGAGTCAGGCAGCGCCTGTTCTGTTTTCCAGCCTGTTTCTAAGTTAAAACCTATCCCCTAAATCCTACATGCCTCCCAACATGACATATATATTGTATATATATAGCTAAAGTTGGATAGAGTTCAATTTCCATTACTTAAGACCAAAGAACCCTAACTCATAGACTAATTTCAAGGGACTTACACTTCAGTCCTAGGGAAATAGGACATATGATCAGAAACTGTCTAAATGAGCACCTCTATCAGCAGGTACTGGCGGTAAATCAAAATGGAATTTGAGCTGGACCCTGAGGCAAGGTAAAATTGGATTCTTTTGAGTAGAGGGGGTGAATGTTACAGGCATGGAAAACAAGGGATGTGCAGTGGGAATTGAGAACGGCAGGTCTGAGGAGTAAAGAGAAAAGACTAGATTAAGCAAGGGTTTCTTCTGAAAAGATGCCAAGCCAATAGCATAACAAGTCTCTCAGAGTTTCAGAGATGACATTTGAATGCCAAGAAGACTGGCCAAAATCGTGTCTAAGTTTACATCATCGGCTCAGTATAGACAGAGGTGGCAATGCAGATCTTTAGGCTTGCAATACAAATTCAAAATTAGATATGAAATATATCTAAATATGTCTAAATGTATTGTGTGTGTGATGGTGTTGATGTGTGTGTAAGGAGGTTGTGCATCAATGAGATAAAGAGAGAGACTGAGAGAGATTCTTGTCCAAATCTCTTCCTTTTCACAAAAAGAGACCCCTCTCAACCAAGGAAGAGTAGTGGAGAGGATATTTATCAGCTAAGAAATACATGAGATATTTTCATTATTTTTCTTATTTTGTAGTTTCATTAATCCTATAATGTAAATACATTGTTATTTTGTATCAATAGGAAAACAAAACACAGAAAGATTAATTTGCTGAAATTCATGGAGCTGGTAACTGGAATAACCAAATTTTCCGAGGTTAAACATTGATTAAGATGTTCAATTAGATTCTATTGTTGGAAATTTCTATGGGCATAAACATCTAATCACATAACCTTGTGCTGGACCACGACTCAGAAATAAGATTGCAATATGATTTTGTGTTGTTTCTAATCCCTTCTGCCTCAAATATTCCTCAGTGTAAACCTATGAGGATAATTAAGGCAAATGCTGGAATATAAAATTTCTGTATCTATTAGTAAATAATTAAGCATGAATTAAAAAGAAAGAACTATGTAAGTTTCAATAAAATATTCCCACAATACATACTAAATGTCAAAAGTCTTTTTTTTTTTCCATAGGTAAGCAAAATGCCTGATTTCTTCCTGTTTAACTTAAACTGCAGCTTATTTTACTAAAAGCATATGTGAGTTATTATTCACTGTGATGTTTAATTAATTTTGTACTCCTCTCTTCTGATATTTCTTTATGGTGTCACTTGAAGGACACCATGAGATTTTTATTTTAATTAAGTCATGATTCTTTTGCAGTCCTAAACTTCGATATTCCCATTCAATTAATTTTGATTTTGTGCCCTACATGAAATATATATATTATTTTTTAAAGTTGCAAATCTTAACCTTATTTTCTGTAGGAATACTTTATATAGAAATTATGTTTATGGGGGCACCTGGGTGGCTCAGTTGTTTAAGCGACTGCCTTCGGCTCAGGTCATGATCCTGGAGTCCCGGGATCGAGTCCCGCATCGGGCTCCCTGCTCGGCAGGGAGTCTGCTTCTCCCTCTGACCCTCCTCCCTCTCATGCTCTCTGTCTCTCATTCTCTCTGTCTCAAATAAATAAATAAAATCTTAAAAAAAAAAAGAAATTATGTTTATGATTAATTTCTTCTGCATTACATTGGATATTTTTTCTTTCATTGAAATGCCCATAATCTACTTCCATTCAGTGAAATAAACAAACAGTATGCCTGGCTTATGAAATGCAACTTTCATTCCTGAGCAAAGGCTATGGACTTAATTAAATAAATTCAATATTTTATTTATTTTTTAAAGATAGATTTATTTATTTATTTATTTGACAGAGAGAGAGATAGCAAGAGCAGGAATACAAGCAGGGGGAGTGGGAGAGCAGGGAGCCTGATATGGGGCTCGATCCCAGGACCCTGAGATCAGATCATGACCTGAGCCGAAGGCAGACGCTTAAAGACTGAGCCACCCAGGGGCCCCTAAAGTCAATATTTTAAAAAGATTGTGTATGTGATTGCTGTGTATTGGCATTGGTGAAATGGTTCTGGGTTAGTTGATAGTTAATAATTTGAAAACTGAAATAATTTTATTAAAATGTTCCATATCCTACATTGGATGATACATGATTAAGAGTTATTTAGAACATCAGCATATGTGTATATAAGTTGACTAATTGTAAAGTAAAAAATACTTCTTTCTGGACCTATTTCTTTTAAGTGTTTTTATGAGATAGGGAGATTTACAGGTAAATATTTGGCATCATTCATTCTCTTTAAGAAGAGAAAGATAATCATAAGAACCACTGGCACTGTTCCCCAGTGAAAGGCAAAATAATTCAATAATGATTAAATATATGTGAACATATATTTTCTATAATCTTATTGAATTCACTAGTTGGCAAATTTCATTAGGACAGAAAGCCTGAGTGTGATGTTCATCATTATATCTCCACATGCTTAGTACTCAGCTTTACACATGTTAAATATAAACAAATATTTGCTTATAGTTTATATAAAAATTTTCAGAAGTGCATAAATTGACTTCTGGCAAATTCTGGCAAGGAGTTAGACCTCCTGTCCTAAACAACTGTAACACTTGAACAAATATACCAGGCAACTATTTGTAGTCACTGGACAAAGGCAGTATAGGACTCCTCAAAAAAAGGAGCTTTATGAAGTAAACTCTACATTGGCCTGCCTCTCTGCCTGTAATTGTTTTTCCAACTTCAGTGCAGGTGGCTGGACTTCAACAGAGCAAAGTGGGTCCACTGACAAAGGAGGCAGCCATCAGCATTCATCACTGCTGATGTGCCTAGAATCTGAGACACATGACACTAGAAAGAAGGGTGGTAGTAGAAAGAATTATGGGGGCTAGGGGCTTTCTCCAGCCATGTCCTGCCTAAAGTCTGGGCCTAGTGTTTGTAGGTCTTAGAAAAAAATGACTGCTCTAACACTGAGAGTGATTAAAAAAAAAAAAAAAAATCCTAAATGTTAAGCATTGCTGAAAGATACTGGAATTTCAGCTGAGCTAGAAGACAGACACCTTCTTAACACCCCTGGGGTTCAACTGGGACACCAAAAATCCATGTTTTAGAAGTAAGGACCACATCCTAGAGAAAAACTACTGTAGACATACTTTAACAAAGTCCAAAGGCAAGCCTTTACAAGATGTGCAGAGGAGAGAGAGTTTGTATATAATTTCAAAATCAGCAATAATTCCTGTATCACGAATCTATAAATTTCTATTATATAATTGTTACTACATAGTCATAGAGTCAGAAAATGTACACAATAGTCTCGACCAAAACATAAACAAAAACAAATTCTTCTTTGTTTGTTGACCTACTATGTTTTTTGACCACAGTGTACAGTAGAATGAATATCAAAAAGACATCTGGAAATGTAATTTTTTAAAAAAATAATACATCATGATCATGTGGGTTTATCTTATGATAAACAAGTTAGCTTCAATAATTTGTAATATTTATCAGTTGTGAGCAGGGACTGTTATTTTATCATAACTTTAAAATTGATGTTCCCAATTAATTTTGAGTTGGAACAACTTTTCATGTTCATTGGCCATTTCTTTTATTTTAAATGAGAATTTCCTGTTTATATGACTTATTTTTTGGCTCCATTTTATGGCATTTTTGTAGTCTGGAATAGTCTATAATCTGTAATAGTCTATAGTCTGAAAAAATACTTTTTTGTTAATTTTACTTACATATTTTATCCCAGCCCATTTGTGGGTTTTATATTTGTAATTGGTGGCTTTGACACACAGAGCTTATCTTTTTTAACGTAGCTGTGATTATTGATACCTAGTGATTTGGATTATATTTTCTGTGCCCTGCTTAAGAAACTCTGCCCAGATGTCATGAAGACATTTCATGATTCAAGTATTATTTGAGGACACCTGGGTAGCTCAGTTAGTTAAGCATCTGGCTCTTGATTTTGGTTTGGGTCATGATCTCAGAGTCCTGGGATTGAGCCCCAACTGGGGCTCTGTGCTCAGTGGGGAGTTTGCTTCAGGATTCTCTCTCTCCCTCTGTCCCTCCCCCCCCACTTGTTCACACTCTCTCTCTCTCATAAATAAATAAATCTTTAAAGTCTTGCTTTTCATAAAAAGTCTGTAATTTATTGAATGTTTCAACTCTTTTCTACTGACCTATTGGCTTTTTATTATGTACTGTACTAGTTTCCTATTGCTCCTATGACAAACTACCACAAAGTTAGTGATTAATACAACACCAATTTACTTTCTTACACTGCTGAATTTCGGGAATCCAAAATGGGACTCTGAGGGCTAAAATCAATATGTCAACAGAGCTACATTCCTTCTGGGGTCTCTAGGGCAGAATTTGTTTGCTTGCCTATTCCAGGTTCTAAAGGCAGCCTGCATTCCTTGGCTCCTTACAAACAGCAATTATATCTTTCTGGCCCCTGCTTCCACCACCATATCTTCTACTCTGATTCTTCTGCATCCCTCTTTTGCTTATAAAGATCCTTATGATTACACTGGACTCACCCAGATAATCCAGAACAATCTCCACATCTCAATATCTTTAACTTAATCCCATCTGCAAAAAGTCCCTTCTGCCCACAGGGAAACATATTCACAATTACAGAGATTAGGACATGGCATAATTGAGGGGCCACTTTTCTGTCTACCACATATATTTCCAAAAAAAAAGTTAATATGCTTTTATGTTCATTCTTCTCTTCTATGACTTTATTTTTTTCTATTTCTTGCCAAATACCACATTCTCAAATACTGTTTAGTTACAAAATGGTATTTGGTAGAGCAGGCCTATATGCCCCCCGCTCTACTTTTTTTGTCTAATTGAAATATTTCTTAGCATTCTTGGTATTACTATCATCCATATTAATTTTAGGATTGATTTTAAATAACTCTGGAAAAATCCTCTCTGAATATTGATTGGAAAATACTGAATTCAGAGATTATTTGGGGAAAAATTTATCTTTCTTGTGTGGACCTTTCAGACTCATGGAAATTATCCATGTATTTTTTATCCATTTCTATTTTTTTTAGATATTTTTTCTCCTTTAATAAAATTGTGTAACTTTCTCCATAATGATGCTTTCCCTCTCCTAATAGATTATCCTTAAATTTGCTATAATAGTTTTATTTTGCTATTCTGTTTTATGACTGTTTTTGATTGTTTGCTGTTGGTGGACATTTTTATTTTGTACATTTATACATCTTGCATAATTATAGTCTCAATGTGTATCTGTTGAGTATATTGAACACAGCTATTTTATGCTTTGCTCTAGGTGCTGTCAAATAGCAGTGAAGAAAACATATTTAAAACAATAAATAAATAAATAAAACTCTGCCTTCATTAAATTTAGATTTCATGAGGAAGGCAATGGGGAAAAAAAAAGTACAAGATATGGAATGTTGGATATTGACAGGAGAAAAATAAAGCTCAAAAGGGAAAGAAGGAGTTGAGAGCTGCTTTGGATTGGATAGCAACAGAACACTCACTGAGAAAAGGACATTTGAGTAGACATTTGGAAGAATTAGGAGAGATCCTAGGGAAGAGTGTTCCAGCAGAAAGTGAATTCAAAGATTCTGAGGGGGGATGATGCCTTAGGCATTCAAGGGACAGCGAGGAGGCCAGCATGGCTTGAGGGATGGCGTCAAAGGGAAGACAAATAGGAGATGAGATCTGGGATACAGGTGGTGTGGAACCTATCCCGTTGGACATTTTGAACTCTTGCAAAGAATTGGTTTTTGACTATAAACTAGGAAACTGATGGGAAGTCTGAGCAAAGGGGCTAACTGACTTAAGTTTTTGCATGTTCTCTTTGCCTGCTATGGTGAGGACATTTCACTGGGCACCCATCAACCTGATTTAGAGTTTGTTTCTAAAATTGAGGTAGGAGATGGTAGTTGCTTAGCATGGATTGTAGTAGCGATGGTTATAAGAAGTGGTGAGATACAAGATGTGTTTTATAATCATTTTCATATTGTACTATTATCTTAGATTTTCAAAATTGAAGTGGTAATTTTCTTACTCATTGCCTTACAGATTCTAGCCCCTGCTGGTTTGTAAGTTTTTAATGTGAAGTCATTTTTGACAGATAGTTCTTTTCCATGGGGGAACAAAATGTGACTTGGGTTGTGAACATGTTCTTTCAGAGATTCTGTTGTTGTCATTGTGTTGTGTTGTTTTTTCAGCCAAATGCCTTAGAGGCATCACTGTCTGGTTGATTTTCTCTGATAGTTTCTGGAACTAAGATGCCTTACAATTAGACTTAAATCCCATACTTAGCAAAAAAGAAAAAAAAAGTTTTTGTTTATTTCTTTGTTTCTTACAACATGTTTTTATTTGTATATCTAGTATTTGGGAGAGACAAACTTTGTGCTACCTCCCTGAAACAAGTTTTGCTAATTCTCCTTTTTTGAAGGTGAGATATTTCTAAGGTCCCACTTCTATGCTAAGGTCTTGATTTCCACTGTACCTCAGTGTCATAAAGCCTAATCTGTTCCCTTAGAACTGAGATTTTCATCCCATCCCATTTTCCTCCACCCTCTCCCATGCTGACTAGTGGCCCTGTGTTGTCAGCCCACAAACTCACAGATCTGTTGTTGGGTTTTCTCTTCTTTCATGACACCTAGGGATTTCTTCTTTTATATTTTGGATTTATTTTTTGAAGGATCACAGGCATTGGATTTTCTAATTTTTATAAGGGAAGGTTTTAGAGTGTGCTCAAATCAGAGTGGCATCTGAGACTTTTTTTTTTTAAGATTTTTTATTTATTTATTTGAGAGAGAGAATGAGAGACAGCGCGAGAGGGAAGAGGGTCAGAGGGAGAAGCAGACCCCCTGCCGAGCAGGAAACCCGATGTGGGACTCGATCCCGGGACTCCAGGATCATGACCTGAGCTGAAGGCAGTCGCTTAACCAACTGAGCCACCCAGGCGCCCCCGAGACTGGTTTTATTTTACATACATCTCATCTTTGAAAACAGTATTCACTACAGGAAAATGAAAAAAATTTTTCCTGTTTTTATGCTTCAGTCATTAACACACACACACACACACACACACACACACACACACACACACCTCCAGAAATACAGAGTACTTGTATGAAGAATCCTGCATGGTAGCTAGTAACAATACTGACTTCAAAAAGGGACTCAAAGCTCAGGGGCATCAACCAAAGATCCTTGCAAAACAATGACATCGAAAAGAAACTGATACTTAAATCTTACATATATCTCTGTCCTTTTTGATGTAAACAAAAGTAAATAAATGTATATATGTGTACATGCTATCTGATACATTTATTTTAAAAGAGGTATGTTTATAGAAAGGCAAGTTGCATGACAAAACATTTTGGGAAAGATTCTCCTTCTTATTTTTAAGATGATTCAGCTGATGCTTTCTTTATCGCCTTTGCCTAAAGCAAAGTAGGATGTAAACACTGGAAGGTTTAGTCAATAACAAAATGCTATCACCAGAATCAGGTTTTGGAGAAAGGTAGATAAAAAAGTAAAGTAAAGCCATTTGTACAAAGTTAAATAAGGTAAATAATGATCTAAATTGAAAACTCCTCAATAGAATGATAACACTATGAAGGCCAGAGTGTTTGTTATATCCCTGTCCTATCACTATGATAAGTGTGGATAACATTAGACATTCAATAAATATTTGATAATGAATGGGTTCTTGTATTATTTAGAAGGACTAGGATTGTGAGTATTAATCATGTTTTGAAAGCTAAATAATAAATAGGCTTTTAAGTTGTTTTCAATATCCAGAAACTTAGAACTATTAAAAGTAAAAGAAAATAAATAACATAATATAATGTTCACAATTGCCAGCTTCTTTTTACCTACAAATGCATAATTAATTCACATAGTAACACTTTTACATTTATTTACATTATGACCGAGGACAATTATAAAAAATGATTTCCTCTTGGGAAATAAATTATAGAAAGAAAAACATTAAAATATTTGTCTTTATGGAACTTTCAGGTTAAAAACGATGCTAAACTAGAAATCCCAGGGGAAAAAAAAATTCTTTTAAATTTACTCCCACTCTCTACCCTCTCAGCTTTTTCTTGAAAATCGTCATGATTATAATGGCACATAAACAAAGATTCACAGTCAAGCTATTGAATTGGTGAGAAATTTTCAGTTCTGTCATTTGATGAAGATGAAATGAGAACTGCACCTTGCATATTTCAGAAGGTAAACTCTCTTAGATACAAACATCCGTTTGGCTTCATAGGAGGTAAAATAGGCATTAGTCCAGTGGTGTCTTGGAGAAGGTTTTACAACTGCTTTCCAGAAAGATAAGCCCTCCTTTGTAATGCTTACATATTTTCATGTTGTAAACATTCCTACAGTGATCCCTTTCAAGTGTCCGGCGTGTCGTCCATGAACATGGAGTTGGGAAGAGGTATGCTCAGGGGGCTCTTGAAAGGCTGTGAGAGCTGTCACCATCTCCCCAGTGCTGTCTCTAGACAACTAGTCGGGAGCAGAGGCAGAGAAAAAGCAAAAAACAGTGCATGCAAGAAAATGTGCCTTTCACTTACTATATCTGAACTAAATGTCAATTCCAGGCAACCGAAGAAGATGAAGTTTCTTTTTCTACTATCAAAATAGCAAATCTTCATGAGAAGAATGCCTGCCAGTCACTGGAAATTGGGAGTGAAGCTCTACAAATTGCTCTATTCTCTGGCAGCACATGCGAAAGAGAAAATGTTAGAATTCTCCAGCGCATCAGGAACAGAGCTAAGTGATCCTCATCTTGTCTCTTAAAAAAAAAAAAAAAATCACATTTAGAGAAAACTCTTCAATAAATGGTAAGCAAGCAAATAAATAGGGCATAGGATATATAAAATTTACTGAACATAAGAAAAAGAAAAAAATACCAAAAAGAGATTATGCTTCTGGTTATGATTGCAAATAAAAAGAGAAAATATCTACTTGGACTTATTAATAGTTTTAAGGACCCATGGCTTTAAGTGACATAAAATCAAAATTGGAGAAGAATAGAATAAGATACCAGGACAAAGGCTTCATTCCTGTTGAAACCAGGGTTGATGCAAGGAAGTCCTGCAAGGTAACTATAATGTAATAGCAACATTAAAATCCAGTATTGAAGCCAATAGAGAACATAACTGAAACTTCAGAGAATCAAATTATGGGTGTAGAGTATACATCTGACAAATCCTATAAGAATGCAAAAGAAAAGTACAAAGAGATAAGAATCGTAAGAAAGGCTATCATTTTATTTTTTAAAGCCTGAATAACAAAGATCCAACAGGTGAATAATACACATTTTGAAAGAAGATTTTTAAAAGAACAGAATATATGAAACTTCCTGAAAATTGAGTCTACTGGAAGTGGTCTCCCTTTCTTCTTTACTACTTCCTTCCCTTGGCTCGTTTGAGAATTTGGCAGGCAGTGCTCCTCTCTTTGGTAGGATGGATGGGACAGGGCCCTGACTGAGGTGGAAACTGGCATAGTCATGACCAGCGGGCTAGACCTAAGGAAGCAGCACCTGTGGTGCGGATATTAGTTTCTGTACGTGTACAGAATGACTGAGCAGATAAAGAGGTGTTAAAAATGGGAACCATATTATTTTAGTGTTTCATAAGGGAGTTATAAATATAGAAAGATGGAAGGTTTCAATGAATCCTGTGGTGTTGGAATAGAATTTGAGAAGTGACATTATGAATGTTCAAACATACACACACACAGAAGACACAAAAGAGAAATATGGTAAAATGATAATGGGGAAGTTCTTGCTATAAAGTTCTTTGATTGATTCTTGCTATTTTTCTCTTGGTTTAAATGATTTCGAAATAAAAGGAAAAATTATTTATTTGGAGGAGAGATTTCCTGAAATAAAAAATTAGAAAAGATTAATTGAAAATATTTTTCCCCTTTTGCTTTAAAACATGCAGTAGTCATAGTTTTATTTAAGATAATTAATGTTTATTATGGAAATATTTTAAAAATACAGGTGAAGAAAGTTTTGTTTTTTTTTTCAAATTTTACCACTCACAAAACTGCTATTGACAAATCCCTTCTGTACTTTCTGTTGTTTTCCGGTGCTGTAAACATGGCATTTAAAGATAGGACTTTATGGTCATAGAGAACCAAATTCAACTGGAAACCAAATTCTACTACTTGTTACCAGTTATAGACTTATCTAGTTACTTAAACTCTGTATGTTTCACTTTCTTTATATAAAATAGAAATAATATTTATTTCATGGAGTGATAGTAAGAATAAATAAATAATAAAGCATGCTCCAATATCCCTCTTATAATCCTTTTAAAATCTGTTCCTCATAATTTTGCATATATAGTAATCTGGTCAATAGTTAAAGTTTTGAACTTCTGGTGAACTCTTTTGTAAGGCTAAATGTTCTACTTTTGGAAAATCATAACTATTAAAAATGCCTTCCTTAATCTGAGCCAAATTCATCTCCTTTTTGTAACTTTCACTCATTTTTCTTAGTATGTTACTTGAAAGTAACAGTGGATTTACTAACCTTTCAATGGGACAGCCATTGAAAGGTTAGTAAGATATGACCCTTTTCATGGTTAATATTCCCAACCCATCAGCCAGACATTCCAACATCACTTTTTTTCCCCTCCAGACACATTCTAATTTGTTGATGTGTCTCTTAAAATTTGTATCCAAGAGTCAAACATAATATATCAGATACTATCTATCAAAAAGATTGTTAAGACTATCATTTACCTTGATAAGATTACTAAAATTCTCTTATTTTTACTTTAGAAAATGTCCAGATACTTTATCATTTCTGTGCCAATGAATTATAAATAATATTAGATAAGGAAGTTTACAAATGGCTGGATGCAGGAAGGCAAGTTATTAACTGATTTTTCAGGAGAGAAACATGGGACTTTGAATGGGGACACTTGGCTGGGCAGGTGCATAAGGGTTGCTGAATTGCCAGGAAAATGATCACAAGATGTCAATAATTGCTCTCCAGCCTCCTAGACCTTAAGAATCCTAATAGGAATTTTTAAAGACCATTGGGGATGATTGTACTTTGTCAGAACAATCAAAGCAATATTCCAGTTCTGAAAGTACAAAAGAAAGGTGCATCTCATATGTACAGCCTCATTCACCTTGATTCTTGGGGTCATCTGTGTAATCAACTTTTCTGGACTTCAAATATTCTTTGTCTGCTCTGCAAACATCCCTTTCCTGCTTGTCAAACTCAATTGGAACTGAGCAAATATATCCAATTCCTTTCAATTCAGGAATTTTGTCAATGCCTCTCTTCAAACATGGTGCCCAGAATTGAAAAAAAGACTCTGGATAATTTTATTAGGACAGAGTAGTGGAACTATTACTTTTCATATCTAGGAAAATCTGTTTCTCTTAACGTAGTCTTAGATTTTGTTCTGTTTTTAGAGTGTGTGATTCCCCCGAAGTGCTTATGTATTTTTCAGCAAGATCCCGTTTATTGCTAAATCTCACCTGGGTTATTACTTTTCTGTAATGTGCTTTTCGTTTCCTTCCATTTTTCCCCCTTTTCCATTACATATAAAACTCCATTTGGAAAGGATGAAGGAAGATAAAACAAGAACAAGGAAGTAGGACCACAGCCTGGTGTGTTAGTTCATTTATTGAAACATTCATTAAACAACTGTGATGGGATTGGAGCTGTGTTAGGCATGACAGATACAGTGATGCATTACACATTTGTGGTCCCAGCCATTTTAGGGCTTTAAACTAGTAATTCGCAACCGTTCCATGAGATAACTTCAATGGTTTCATGGAGAGCTGTAATTCAAATGGGATTAGAAAAGAACTATAGGGACACATGAGCAAGCGAAGTCCAGTTGCGCAGTCATTGGTGAAGGAAGAAGCTGGGTGGGTTGACAGTGAAATCTAGAGTAAGAACCAAGCTGGCCCAATGTGTCCTGCAGGCTGTAAAATGTGGTTTAATTAGAGTGCCATTGTTTTTTTTGTTCAAATGATTTTAATCATTGGAATGCACACTTTTGAAATATGTAAATAAAAGGTTTTAAAACATGAAAAAAAGAAAAGACATACAGAATAAAACGAATATTGTGGAAATAGAATCGATAAGACTCAGTAACTCGATGAATCAACACTAAAGGAAGATAGCAAGAGAGAAAAGTCCAAATTCTATTTTTTTTCTGGAGAAGTCTCTGATTTCAAGACAGTTTTACCTTGTTTGGTGTACTGTTTGACTCCATGGTATATCCTCATGTGTTCGTTCTAATACTACTGCTGATAATATTAAATTTTAATATGGGACTCCTTTCAGAAAGAAAATAAGCTGAGTCTATTTTTCAATTGACATTTAGTGATAGTGCAGGCTACTTCAACTTAGAAAAGAGTAAGAGGGAAAAACAATATCATATACAAAATGTCCCATGTCAGTCTGTGCTGTTACTTGTTTTTGTGCTAAAATATGCATACAGGGCACCTGGGTGGTGCAGTCTGTTAAGTACCCTACTCTTGGTTTCCACTTAGGTCATGATCCCAGAGCTGCACCACTGAGCCCCTGGCTGGCTCCGTTCCCAGTGTGGAGTCTGCTTGGGAGTCTCTCTCCCTCTCCCTCTGCCTCTCCTGCTTGCGCTCTCTCTGTCTCTCTTTCTCTTTCTCTCAAATAAATAACACACATGAAATTTACCATTTTACTTATTTTAAGTGTACTGTTCAGTGGTATTCAGTATATTCGGATTGTTGAGCGACTATCACCACCAATCATCTCCAAATCTTTTTCATTTTCCAAAACTGAAACTTTATATCCATTAAACAGTAAGTCCTCCCTCCTCCTAGAACCTGATAATCACTTCTATTCTATTCTATTCTCTTCTATTATCACCAGGAATTCAAGGTTTATCCATATTTTTTTTTTTTTTAAAGATTTTATTTACTTGACAGAGAGAGACACAGAGAGAGAGGGAACACAAGCAGGGGGAGTGGGAGAGGGAGAAGCAGGCTTCCCGCAGAGCAGGGAGCCCGATGCGGGGCTTGATCCCAGGACCCTGGGATCCTGACCTGAGCCGAAGGCAAACACTTAACGACTGAGCCACCCAGGTGGCCCTAGGTTTATCCATATTTTAACATGTACCAGAATTTCATTAATTTTTAAGGCTGAATAATATTCCATTGTATGTATATACCACATTTTGTTTATCCATTTATCCACTGATGTACATGTAGGTGGTTTTCACCTTTGGGCTACTGCAAATAATGTTGCTATGAATATTAGTGTACAAATGTTTACTTAAGTCTCTGCTTTCAATTTTGGGGGGGTTATTAAATTCCTAGTATGGAATTGCTTGGTGTACAAATGTTTACTTGCCTCTGCTTTCAATTTGGGGGGGGTATTAAATTCCTAGTATGGAATTGCTTGATCATATCTCTATTTCCATTCCTAAATCCTCAGTGGATATAAATTTGTTTATCTGATTGCTTTCTGACTATCTTCTCTTGAATGTCTAATAGATATTTTAAACTTAAAAATATTTGGAACATCCCTTCTCTCTTCCAAACCTTGCACCAGTCATAATCTGTTTTAAGAAATGGCCAGGCCATGAACTCCAGTGACACTGAAACATTGGAACCAATCTTCAGTGCTCTGTTCCCTTCACAGAAGGGGCTTTATCAGTAAGTCTGCCCCTAAAATCACCAGAAATCCATCTACTTCTTCTCAAACTAATCCTGAATCCATTCACATTCTCTGTTTATACTTCTACTCTAGTCCAAGTCACACTAGTCCTATTTTCTCACTTTGAGTTTGGAAAGTATCCTCCCAATTGGTTTCTTTGTTCCTACTCTCCTATATTATTCACCTACGATCCATTCCCCACTCACCTTAAATGCTGCTGTAACTTTCCCTCAAACTTAAAAAATCCAAAATCTTTACTATGGCTCCCTGTATGAATGGGTACATTCATACATGTCCTCTTCTCCAAGATCATCTTAACTGCTTTCCTCTTTATTCTCTATGCTTTTTCAGACATGCTGCCTATGGGGTAATTAACAGAAACCTTTTTTAAAAGTTATATTTTTTTTGCCTTTGTTCTTCATTGTTTAGTTATCAGCTTTCTTCACCTTCTTTAATTTTTGGATGTTTACTTTTGTTTGGGTGGCAACACGTCCATGGAATAAATCATAATAAGGCAAGCCTGTCAATTTCCTTTTAATTTCTTTTATATATGTAATGCATTTGGAGTGAGTAACCCAATCTTGGCCAACAAGATGTTAAGAAATATACTAAGGGACTTCTTCTTCTTCTTCTTTTTTTTTTTTTTAAGTTTTTTTTTATTTATTTGACAGAGAGAGACACAGCAAGAGAGGGAACTCAAGCAGGGGGAGTGGGAGAGGGAGAAGCAGGCTTCTCGTTGAGCAGGGAGCCTGATGTGGGGCTTGATCCCAGGACCCTGGGATCATGACCTGAGCCGAAGGCAAACACTTAATGACTGAGCCACCCAGGCACCCCATATTGAGGGACTTCTGAGTAGGACTTTTTTTTCTCTCCACGGACAAAACAGAAATGAGGAGAAGAAATATTATTTCTTCCTATCTTGGAAACTGTTATATAAAGAAATTATGTTTTGAAAAATAGCAATTATCTTATAAGAGTATCAGTCTAAGGACAAAAAAAAAAAAAAAAACAATATGCTGGCAGAAAACATTTGGGTCATTAATAGTAAACGTCTGAACCAACTTGAAAAATTTTGGAATGTAAAATTAAGTATCTTTTCTTGCTTAAGAGACTATAGCAAACACCAGTTGCTGAATAACAAATCATCCTAAAATTTAGTGGCTTAAACAGCAATTTATTGTTGCTCAAGGCTCTACAGATTGGCTCTGTGCTTTTTTTGATTTGGACCAGGCCTGATTGATATTGACTGGGCTCAATCAAGCATCTGCTACCAGTGGGAGATCCTGCATCGTATGAATGGAGGTTTCAGTTCTTGGATTCCTTATGAAGGTGTCTGTGAGGATCGTGATCATCAAGACGGCCAGAAGGAAAGTAGCAAGCACAAAGCCATTTATTAAGGACAGGACACTCTCAAGACAGGAGTGCAGGAGGGCCCAGAGGTGGCAACAGCAGCAGGGTTTGGGTGCCTTTTCTTTTTTTGTTTGCATAGGTCTTGGCTCCTAGCTAGGGTGATCTCCTACTGAGGATGTTTCCAGTCATCTAAGGGACTCCTTCTACTGGACAGGAGGGGGAGGTTTTAGCCCTACAAAGTTCTTGCCAGAACTGTCATGGCCATCTTCACCTATGGTGGGAGGAGAGGGGGTCGAAACTGCAATGTAAATATATTATAATGAAGCTAGAAGTTAATTGTAGGACACAGGCTGGAAAGGGAGTGCATGCTCTGCACCTGCTTTTCTTGGTCTGATAATCCCAGGAGGTGGGAAACCACAAACAAGTGTTTACCACTACCCTTTCTTCTAGCTCATATCTAGCTAAACTGCCTACTCTGTCACACCCATGGTCATCTTATTAATAGGTCAGTTGCAGTTCAGCTTAGCTCATCTTGGCCCTTAGCTGTGGCAAATGAACTGAATCAACTAAGTTCCACGGAATTCTTATCCTCCAACAAGCTACCTCAGGCTTGTTCTCGTGGAAGTAACAGGATTCCCAAGAACATGAGTTAAGTGTCAAAGCCTGACAGAGAACTGGCACAAAGCCAGTTGGACCACATTCTCCTGGCCAATGGATGTTATAAAGCTAGTTCAGATTCACACAGAGGGGGAATAGACTCCACTACTTGATGGAAAGAGTTGGAATATCATATCACAACAGAGAAAGAAAGGGTGGAGGACGGCAATCACTTTTGTAATCAATTTATTAAGGTTATTGTTGGCTGTGGGGGCGCCTGGGTGGCTCAGTTGGTTAAGCGACTGCCTTCGGCTCAGGTCATGATCCTGGAGTCCCTGGATCGAGTCCCGCATCCAGCTCCCTGCTCGGCGGGGAGCCTGCTTCTCCCTCTGACCCTCCCCCCTCTCATGTGCTCTCTCTCATTCTCGCTCTCTCAAATAAATAAATAAATCTTAAAAAAAAAAAAAGGAAATAGTATCCCTTCTCATGGGCGCCTGGGTGGCTCAGTTGGTTAAGTGACTGCCTTCGGCTCAGGTCATGATCCTGGAGTCCCGGGATCGAGTCCCGCATCGGGCTTCCTGCTTGGCAGGGAGTCTGCTTCTCCCTCTGACCCTCCTCCCTCTCGTGCTCTCTGTCTCTCATTCTCTCTCTCAAATAAATAAATAAAAAAAAATCTTTAAAAAAAAAAAAAGGTTATTGTTGGCTGTGACTTGCCACAGAATGACCTCATACTAGCAACTTTGTATTTCTTCCCTATTTCTGGTCAGTTCTTTCCTTGGCTCTTTCCATTAAGTGATTCATTACATTTTTAAGTTTGCCATTTAAATGTTATTTCCTCAGAAGGACTTTCTGTATAATTTCTCAAGTAGCCCTATTCTTTCCATCACCAGTTATTCTATATCCCTCATATTTTATTTGTTCATGCCAACATTTTATGTATGTCCTATTTTACAGCAAGTACTTGATGTCTTTTGGTTGGTTGAATGAATAAAAGAATAAATGTACAATCACTGTAATAAGTGGAGTGAATTTTTATTGACCAAATCTGTTTTATGTGTTCAAGAGAGTAGAGTTTATTTTTATTAGTTTAGGAAAAGGTAATGAGGGAAAAAGAACACCATGAATCTCAATCCATTTTGTCAGTCTTTCATCAGTTTGTGTGTGTGTATACATATAATACATATGTATATATACTCATATAATACATATGTTTATATATATAATGCATATACATGTAATAATTTTATATATACATATGAATACATATATATAATAATTATTTTGACAAATTAGAAATAAATCCTGTGCTTTTCTACTTCTATGATATTGTCTAAACATTTTTCCCTGCATGGAATATATTTATACCATTTCTGATTTTCAATAATTTATCCTCTTTTATTGACCATATCAAATGCCATATCTTCCAAGAAAAGCTTTTGGCTTTCAACTAGGTATGCTGGCTTCCTCCATTAGATTACTCTGCTGCTCGCTTTGTATCTCTATTGTGGCACGTGGCTTACAATGTCTTTTCAGCTATCCTTTATTATGTCCATAGAAATTCTTATGCAAGATTCTGAAAGTCAGAGATTGTCCTATTCTTTCACTTACTATTATTTTCTACATGTATGTAAAATTTATCAATAAATATTTCTTAACTTAAATTAAAGTATGAGATTATTCTGCCATATATCATAGGATAGGTATCTGATTCAATCTTGAAACTAATTGTAAGATAAAATGCAGTTTTATTTTTCCTTATTGAATTTGACTCTGCTACTTATCACTTAAAGTCCCTATGTGACCTCTAAATGAACTGCTTACCTTTTGTAATTTTGCAACTGTATTGCTTGGGCACATCAGTACAATAGCCTAGATTGTTTCTTCCTATCAATTGTTCAAAGCTTGTTCCATGTCTCTGCTTCTGTTGGCTTTGTCTCCTTCACTGTATCTTATTTCCCACTGTGCTACCTTCCAATCACTGAATTCCATTCCCACTGGCTCAGTGCTGGGACCTCTTTTTTCCCAAGTTCCCAGAACCTTCCAAGATAAACACCTTCAATTACAACCACTCCTCACCTCTTCAACAGAGGCCCCTAACAATAAACAACTTACTCAATACGTAGTTGAAAACTAATTCTCAGATGAGCTTACTGTAACAGAGAACTGGGATGTAATATGGCTTTTACTCTTTGAACTCCCATTAGTTTCCACATTGTAGAGAAATAGACCCCTTAATATTGCCCATAAGTGTAACTTCAGCAGTGTGATATCTAGCAAAGTAATGTTCTGTAATAAATATATTTCATCATTGTACTAAGAAACTACTTCAATAGCACAGTAAATGAAACACCACTATGATGTCAACTTAAATGAATTAATAAACAACAAACACTTTGAGACACCAGAACATTTATTTTGTGATTTTGTTTTTTAATTATCTTAAGCCTTATCACATAATCTACAAATTTGTGCTGATGATGTATCTCCTCTACTTGAAGCCTTCGAACGAGTTGGCAAAAGTACCCTTACCAATCATACATATATGGTAATTCTACAGTTGTGTTTTTGAATAGCTGTTTAGAAGACAATCCTGAATTATAACTTAGTCTGACTTAGTGAAGAATTCACAAATTTGCTACTATATCTTGTCAGACTGAATTTTAAAAGCATCTGACCTTATCATCTATAAGATAATCTATAAAATATGAGAAGTGTTGAATGTTCTTTATTTAATATTATACATAAACCACCCACTAAAATTTCTTTCATTAAGCAAAAGGCAACATTTTAGAGGCAGAGAATTTTAATTACATTGGCATGGTTAAGACCAGAAAGATAAAGTGGACATTGCCAGCCCTTGCCTTTAACAGACTAACGAACACAACTTGAAACATAGCTGAGTCTTGCTGTTCTATGAGACAGTGAAGGGATTTCCTCAATATTGAAATATATTAATATAACCAGTCATCTAAATCTAAGATCAGTCTCCTGCAGGTTTAGACATGACATTTACCATCTCTGTGAAAAGCTGAACATTACTAATCAATTCCAATCACATTTTTAGAAGAGGAAAACAGTGACAATGACTTGCTGAACCAGAATCACTGTCAAAGTTCAAAGAGCTGATCATATTCATTTAACAACAAGCCAATCTTATTTAAATCAGGACTGTCCAAAAGAAATATTCTATCAGCCATCCTTGATCTGAATTCTGTTGTATGAGGCCAATTTAAATATGGTACACAAGTCATGAGACATTTTTGTTTTGTAATAAATAAAACAGTGGCCAACTATTACTCTTCTTAGTGGCTTTTTTGAGATAAGCTATCAAGTCTGTGCTTTCCGCTGTCTTCTTAATGCCAGTGAAGACCAGTTTTATTCCAGGGGTGTATTTCTTGGGATTCTCCGAATACCCCATCAGTGTCTCCTCTCCCCAGGTGCTGCCTTTGTTCTTGTTGGCATCCAGGTAAGAAACTCCAGGGGTCTGACCTGTCTTTCACCCAAATAAACCATAGAGATTTGGCCCTATCTTGTGCTTGCCTCCCTTTTCCACGGTATGGCACTGGGCACACTTCTGGACAAAAATCTTCTTGCCCTTGTCAACATCGCCCATTTTTAAATCATTCTTTTGTTGCACGTGAGACAAAGAAGCTTGCTTGCAACCCGGATGTCCCACTCTCTCGAGAAACACCAGAACATTTTAAATTTCAATTTGAGTATTTATATAATGTATTTAGAAAAATGTGCCCTTAAATTGTAAGTGGTTTTAAAGTTGAGGAGTTGAAAAGTAGGTTCCCAATATACACAATTCCAAGAAAGAGAGAATTTAGGAATTTCCATGTATAAATAGACTCCAAACCTAGGCAAAAAGATGAGATTGAAGATGTGCATTGACTTCCTCATTCTGTCTCTTGCCTTCCCTGCCCTACACCCCACACACTGGCCTACATACTTCTCATTCATGAAAAGTCTTCTACTCAGGACCTAATGAAGGTTTAAATGTATAATAACAATCTTATTTTTTCCATGTCATCCAAATATTATTTTGATACAATAGAAAGACAAACAGGTATTAAATATTAAAAAAAAAGATGTACCATGGAAGGATTAACAAGGGCTCTTTTGTATTTGGACAGAGAACTCATGGTTTCACCTCTGTATTTCTCCACAGAGCTCATTGTCTACTTGTCCTATTTATTAGGTGCTAGCTGCACTGTACAAACCACTTGAAACCCATAGTTGTGCTTTCTTCTTTATTACTAAAAGATGTGTGTGTAAGCATGTGTATGAGAGAGACAGACAGAGTTTGGAGAGGGTAGGAGAAGAAGAAGAGAAAAAAATGTTGAATGACTTTAACAAAATCTACCCCAACATAGTTAAATTGAAATGTCAGAAAAGTATAACATACTATAAACTATATTGTGAAGTTGTGAAAGAATAAAAAAGTCTATTTTGGAATAATTATTCTCTCTTCCTCCCAACATCTATCTCTCTTTCTCCCTCTCCCCCTCTTCCTTTCTCTCTCTCTCTCTCTCTCCTACACATACACACACACACACACACACACACATCACTCACAAACTTCCATTCACAAAATGGTAGACTAGAATGCCCAGAATAGATCTGATCATGGTGATACCTTGCTGGTGGTGTTACTGTTTCTTTGAAGTTCCTAGCAGTATCTCCCCTATCCATTGTTTCCCACAGAGCTTGATTACAACCTCTGGGAAGTTATTTCTTTTTCTTTCTTTTCCTTGAAGATATCTGGAGAAGGCATAAAGGTCATGGGGCATATAGCCTCCATGGGGATAGGAATTTTCCAGCCTCTTTTCTGTCCACAGAATATTGGCAGGCCAAAATTTTAAGTTAAATGATCCCAGTCTCTTTTAATCCAGGGTGGTAGCTCTTTTGGCAGTATAGTTCTGAAACTGTAATGGACTTTTGCAAATATTAACTTCATTACAGTAAACTGAATGTCTCATAGTTGCATCCATGATTCTTTCCTATATGCAAGTCTATCGCTAAATTAAATTATAAGTTCGTTAAATCATTGGGCTTTCACATAAGAGGTACATCCTTAGTTTCTTTTCTCTGAGCCCTTTTGTCCAAATGAAAAGAATTACTGGGTGTTGCTTATTTAATTGATTTCAACAAGATTACGAAGGCTACACTCTTAATTTTTTTAATCAAAAGTTAAGTTCTAATTGGCCTTTGTCACTCAAAACATGTCTCAATTTATCTCTCATGAGTTGGATATGAGATAGATGTAACATCTTTTAAAATCCTACAAGTCCCAGAATTTCTGGATTTTCTCTCTTATTTTTTAATATTTCTTGTTAAATGGCCAGTCCCTTTATACCTTATCTTTCTCTCAGAGTACTATTTTCAAATGTAAGTAATAAAGATTGAGGAAGAGAGTAGTTTGTTATTAACATGTCCGTGCATCCATTTGCTTAATCAATTGCCTTTTAAATGCTTGCAGGTAATCATTTTACCAAATAGTTTGTCTCTGCATTTCATTCAGCCTCTAATAATAACGTCCTTGCAGCCTAAAGCCAGACACCAAGGCAAAAACCAAACTGTTTAAAAACAGTTTTCTATTTCTGGGTACTAATTTATTAGTAAGCTTTTACTAATCTAAGCTGTGGCATTAACAGATCTGAAAGTTTCAGAATGTTAGTGGGAAAAAAAAAAATTTTACTTCTTTTCTCGTTACTTGTTAGTTACTAATGGTCTCCTTCCCTGTTCCTCCTCCTCTTTAATCCAGAGTCGGGAGTGAAAGAGGCAGCACCTCTAGTAGAACCATGAATTGGCTCTTCAGTCTTTTTACTCAATATTTTCAAGTGTTACTTTCATTCAGGTTCCATTACCTCAAGTGTTGTGGACTGAACTGTGCTCTCTCCCCCCAAAATATTGAATCCTTAATTCCCAGCATGATTGTATTTATAGATAGAGCCTTTAAGGAGGTAATTAAGGTTAATTGTCACAAATGTGGGGGCTCTAATCCACTATGACTGGTGTCCTTACAGGAAGAGAGAGAGACCAAAGATGCACGCACACATAGAAGAAAGGCCATACATGGACATAGCGAAAAGGCAGCTGTCTGCAAGCCAGAAAGAGAAGTCTCATCAGAAACCAAACATGCTGACACCTTGATTTTGGATTTCTAGCCTCCTGAACTGTGAGAAAATACATTTCTGATGTTTTAAGCCTCCCAGTCTGGGGTATTTTGTTATGGCAGCCCGAGCCGATTAATGCACCAAGTAAGTTACATGCTCAAGCCTGACAGCAGTGGGATGAGGAAGAATATTCTTCTCCAGGAAGTCAGTGGAGATTACGTGATGTTAGGCAGAAATATATGAACCACGTTAGTGGAGAACAGCAATCATTGTGAACAATAATGCTATCTAGTTTTTTGCTGGTTAATGGTGAAGAGAAGAGGCTGGTTCTAAACGTGGCTCTAGTTTTCATTCATTTGGTGTTTTAATTCTGACTGGCCTTTCTTATCTGAACTAGTTTAACGGAAGTTCTAAGCCCCTAGTATCTTTGAGCTTTTTAATGTAGTAAAAATGAAATAAAACAAACAAAAAGAGGGTTTAAAAATAAAAACTAGAAAATTATACTTTTAATGATTCAAAAGCAAAATTAAGAACACATTTCAAATCTGTAGTTATTAATATGGAATATTAACTGTGAAAATGTGAATTATAGATACACCTTTGATTGGATTAATGCATGGCGTCTCCAATATTAAAGAGTCTTAGATGCTGTGTTCATATTTTAATACTTAATGTGTTGTTACCTGTTCGTAAACATAGGTATGTAAATATCAGTCAGTTATGGTCCTTATCCTTCATGAAAGGTTGATCTTAAAGAAGAGAAAAACATCTTAAATTAAGACGATTGAATAATAAAAGCAGAAACAAGAGACAGGTAAGATAGATCTTCAGAGGTGGTAAAGATGGTTGTTTCAAGAAGAAAGGAATAATGAAAACTGAAGTAAATCATAATTATGCAGCCATCAAAAGGAATGAGATATTGCCATTTGCAATGACGTGGATGGAACTGGAGGGTATTATGCTGAGCAAAATAAGTCAATCAGAGAAAGACATGTATCATATGACCTCACTGATATGAGGAATTCTTAATCTCAGGAAACAAACTGAGTGTTGCTGGAGGGGTGGGGGGTGGGAGGGATGGGGTGGCTGGGTGATGGATATTGGGAGAATATGTGCTATGGTGAGCGCTGTGAATTGTGCAAGACTGTTGAATCACAGACCTGTACCCCTGAAACAAATAATACATTATATGTTAAAAAAAAATCATAAGGCTTTCTTTCACTGATTTAAGCAGAAGTAATGGGGTGCTATTACCTACTCCTCCATCTTAAAAAACCTTACACTGGTTTAATTCAGTTTTACAAATACTTGGGGGTAGGAGTGAGTGGTACGTCTCTCCCCCCCAGACACTTTAACTAGGGCATCAGAGTACCACCTGCTTTCTTTTTGTCCTGACCTTCCGGGCACCCTGTGGCATTGAGATGGTAGTTGTTTTAAGGCAGGGGGCATAAGAGGGCCACAAATAGTCTATATTTAGAAGGCCTAAATGGCCATATATTGCCATATATAAACGTGAGAATGTATATCTGATTATACACTTTTGCTATTTCAAAAGTTGCCTCTAGCATTGAGGGTTGTGGTTTGAAATCTTGGCATGTGAACAGAAAAGTCTTCATGAAACTATTTCAAAAGCATTGCTGAGGTTTAGTAGAAGCTCCAGATTCCCTCCGGATTCTCCAGAGGAATTGTACCTCTGTGTTTATCTGATTTCCATCTTAAACTTCCTCAATTGTTTTCTTTTGAAAAAAGATATCCGTCGCTGAAATGTGTTTGAAAACCATGCATGAAACTCTTTAGCTTAACATTCCTGATTTTTGTGATCAGTTTCCTCTTCTTTCCTCCTTGTATCCATCTGAAACAACCTTGAGACATTCCCTTGATTTCATTTGAAATGTTTCCTTTGTCTAGATACTTTATCCCACCTATATATAACCTCCTCACTTATATCACACCACTTATCACACTGTCCCACGTTCATTTACTTGACAGTTTGGAGAAAAAAATCCCAGGTGACCACTGAGCAGGGATGTAGGGACAAAACTGATAGTTGGGAACATGCTTCATGGATAGCAAAGAAGGTTTTAGGGTCTAGATAATAAGTAAGAAGTAAATATGTCTTCCATGGCCAATTCTCCACTAAAAGCATTTAAACCTGGATTAAATTGTGAGATATAATTGATGGTTCTAAAACCTCAGGAGCTCAGCTTTGTCTTGGCTATTACATATATTCTGCCTGACCTTGGCCCACATGGCTAGTAGTTTCAGCCTTGATCTGTGCGGTATTTTATGATTTCAAAGCAGAGGGGCTCAGAGACTGAAAAGTGAGGCTCAGAGAAGTCAGCACAATGTGGTATTAAAAAAAAGAGGAACCTTAAAACATCAATTGATCTTTCTTCCTATCTCTAAATTGAATAGTCACTAAATTATCTCCTGTTTCTCTGCATCTAACTAGAAATAAAATTCTATGGACTATATGGTTCTCTGACTAGAAATCTCATTAGAAATCTACAGGCAGAAATCTCTTCTTCATGTCTCTCATTTTAAGCCAAAGTTATTTCTAGCCTCAGTGAAGATAGCAAACAGCTGTTCATCTTTAAGCTCTCCATACATTTCACAACAACTCGATTAAACAGTTCTTCCTGTCTCTACCTTGAGCCGATATCCGATTATATTTTATTATTATTTTAGGATTGGCATTTATCTTATGCAATTAGTCTCGTTTTCATATTAATCCTGTATGTCTCTCCACAAGGAGTTTTGTAGGTCATAACGTAAGCCAGTGCATCATGAAGATGAATTGCTACGAGTAGGGGGAAAAATAGCAAAAAGTAGGATTGACGAATTGCGAAAGAAAATGGTTAGGTCAGGTTAGCTAATGAACCAAGAAAGTGAGAAAATATATTTACAGATTTCCCCCCCCCTTATGCATCTGTAAAGTATCTTCATTAAACAAGCTGGGCTCAGTAATGTGTAATAGGGAAAAAAATGCTGAGAAATATTTTACTTTCCCTAATTATCAATTTCACCCTGGCAACCATCTACTAAAACTACAAATAAAAAAGAACATGATTTGTTTCTCCTACAGTTGGCTGAATATAGTTACATTAAAAATAAGTACTATTGATATTAACTTCAGAAGATAAAGATCCAAAGCAGTGATTTAACCAGAAAGTGATTAAATTCTGTGGATATATACAATGGGTTCTGTATCTGAAAGATTTTTATATTGACTCTTGTTATGGACCTTGTTCTAAAAGCTCCCTAAATAAATCGCTAACCGTAATCCTAGGCAATGGGTAATGGAGATGCTCCTTTTACAGCTCAAGGGTAAAATATTTGTTTAAGAAATAGGTGTGCTAGACTTCCCTGAGACTCTTTTTCCATAATTAATGAGTTGATTAATTATATGTGTACTATGAACGATGGTGTCTGGATAATGATTACTGACCCATATGCAACTCCCAAACCACAGCGAACTTCAAAAATTCAATTACAAGGTCCAGATGCTGTATATTGCATATGTAAACTGTTTCGGGAAGGAAGATTGCATATTAATAACATCGTCTATGTGGGTTGTCTCTGCAGCCTAGTGACTATTTTGCAAAAAAGTTCTTGGAAAAAGCAAAAGGTATACAAAAACTGAACTGTTTCAGGTTTATTTCAGTCTTCAGGTACATTATGGCTTCACTCATATTATCATTAGTATTTTATTTTGATTATTGAAATTATCAATTATAAAAATTGATACTTTTGTTGGAGATTTCTGATTTGATTAATATCTTTCAAAGGTAAAAAAACATGCATTCTTGACATCCTAGAAATTATTGTGTCATTTTTATGTGCCTAAACTGACTTCCTTCTGATTCTGTAGAGTCCAGAATGGTAACTGGTATTTCTTAGAAAAATGCAAAAGCCAACCCTTTATTAAAAAAAAAAAAAATTACAAAACCAAAAACATTCATATCCATTAACTGACATGTACACAAATTACTTTTTTAAACACTGAAATTTAGTAAGTTTTATTATTCATAGTTTTTCATTCAATTTAACCATTTACCTATTACATTTACCGAGTATCTGCTAAGATCCAGGGTCTGCACTAAGTATCTCACATACAAAGTAAAGCTGCATGCCCTACTTGCACTCAAGGAGACAGTTCTACAAATTATATAGCTAATGAAGAGTCACAGTGGAGTTTACAAAATGTATAGAATCCAGGGCCCTATCCACAGAGATTCTGATTAAATTATATTGAGACAATCCTGGCAATGGGTATGATCACTGTCTGATGATTTTCATGTGATAGTGTCTTAAACATATTTTGAGATAAACCTGCCCAAAGAATGGAGAAATACTTGAACCTTGAGGTAGACCCAGCCATTCTTCTTCATGTGGTTACAGAGAGAGAAACACACACATGAGGGGAAACTATCAAAAACAAGTTCACCTCTCCTCTTTTATCCTTTTTTCTCTTCTACTTCAGCTCACATCTAATCTTCTTCCTTTCTATGGTTCCCTGTTGTTAGCCAAGGGAGTAAGATATTTAGGGTTGCATCCTAGACCAAGTGAATTAGGGCCTCTAGGAAAACCAAAGATCTAAGATCTGCTTTTTATTCTTTTCTTTTCCTATTTCTTTCTTGCTTTTATTAATCTGTGATTGGAGAAGCACTGGTCTTATAAAAGAACCTGGCTTGGAATTTTCATAGTGACATGACCTTAGGCAAATCAGGTAAACTTTTCGAGTTTGGGTTTGTTTTTCATCTGTATAAATGGGATTTTCATTAAAGATTTCCTAAGGTTTTTCCAGCTCTAATATTTTGTTGTTGATTTTAATTTTATTCAGCTTTATTCAGGTTCATTCTGATGCAGATTCCTTCTACAGGAATCCCTTTAAACAAAACCTTGAGTTCTTTTTTTTTGTTTTTTTTGGGTTTTTTTTGGATCTTTGATATCTTATTTTTTACATTTATTGTCCTTCTCTAAAAATGTATTTTCTCTTCTTTACCATCACTTCTTCCTCAAGTCTTGAAATCAGCTCAGATTGAAAGATATATTAAAGCCCATTGTTTCTTCTCTCTCTCTTGCTTGCATTTGATTTTTTTCCCTATAGAAGTCCAGAAAAAAATGAAAAATCACAAAATATTTTGTAGTCATTATTTTATATTCTGTTTCTAGAGTTTGTGATTATTCTTCATTCAGGGGAGAAGATATTTCCAAAGATGTCTACCTTTGCAAAAAAGAGGATAGAAATTTATTGAGAAAATGAAAATGTGGTGATCAGAGAAAACTGGGGGTTATTCAGCAGGTAAGTAAAAATTCTTTAAACACTTGGGGACAGAGTCAAAGGAATTGCAGAAACTCTTTTTACGCACAGGGTGACAAGAACTCTTGATGGGATAAATAAATACAGGCAATAGACAAGAGGATGAGATACCTTATTTGAGGTAAAATAAAATTCCAATTTAGATTAGTATAAAAATTAAAATAATGCTGATTAACTTGGTATATTTCTAGGAAAAAATATAAATCAATACCAAGAGTAAGCCACAATAAAAGAAATACACACAATTTACCCCATTCGATGAGGTGATTGTCCTAAAAACATCTGACCTCTAGAATACCCTTGTCTGCAAGAATACTGACCTCCAAATGTCCTAAGGCTGATGTAATGCCATGAAACAAATGGACTTTGCTTGTATAAGTAGGATTTTTTTTTAGCAATCCAAACAAAATAAGATTCCCAAAAGCAATCTGATTGATCAATAACTAAATCTATTAATAATGAGGAATTAGCACAACCTCGGCAGCAAGCACTTTCCAGGAATAAGTTGCTGTTCATCCATGGTGTGTAAATGACTCTTCCAAATCTGGTTTAACAGATGTCACAATTTTTTTTTTTTCCTTCTTTCTCCATCTGTCACTGACTCAAACTCTCCTTACTCCATTTCTCAGGAACAGCTTTCATCTGTTCTTATTTTCCTTAAATATGTGGTAGTCTTTGTTCATCGATTCAATTTTCCTAAAATATGGTTTTTCTAATGAATTTTACCCAAATTGACATTAAGAGCCTTGGTGAAATTAATGAGGATCTTACATACAAACACTTCATAATGTTATGAAATGTAATCATATTTACAACAATTTATAAATTTCTTCAGTCATTGTAAAGCATGTGTGTGTTTTGCTTTTGTCATCCAAAAAAGGGCACACCAGGATGATAACCAAAAAAAGAGGAAATTATTTCTGATACAGGATCCAAACACAATTAAGTCTTTTAACTCATGCATATAACAATCACTTTGTCTCAATCAGCTGCTGATTTTCTGTGTTACACAATGAATTACCTTCTTTCAATTATTTTCCAAGAAGCATTCTATTTTTGGCATACAATATTGATTTTCTTAAACAAAAATTCATGAAGGTACATCCTAAGCAAGCTTAAGATTTTAAATCTACTTATGATTTTTGAGCAGGAGCAATTAATTTTGGCTAACTTTGAGGGAACACTGGAATTGACTATAACATCGTTTTTAAATAACTGGTAGAAACTAAGTTGTCATACAAACAAAAATACGCATATGCATATGTATGTATGCATGCATTTTTCTTTTTTATAATGAGAGCAATGGGACTTTACAGCAAGATAAACTTATATTGTAGAAAATAATGAAAATAAGTTTGTATAATATGTGAATTGTAGCATATGAATGTACAGCCTGTTATAAGTGCATAATTAAATGTGTTTAACATGATGGATAATTATTTGTGTCATAAATATGCCTCCCAAAATCCTTCACAGAAAATTATTTTCTCCTAAATATTCTACCACAGTTAACGTATATTTTGCTCACTGAAACAGTATTGCTATTTGTTGTGTTGCTTGTTTACTTGAGTACATTTTAAACTGTGACACCACAAATAGCAATAGTGTATCAATGAACAAAAAAACTGAGACAATAGGGGCAACATCTATCTTTTTTATCATTTTATCTCCAATACCTCCTTCCCCTCATGAACATAGTAGTGGCTTCCTATCTGTTGAAATGAATGAATGAGAGGCGTGTGTGGTCATTGTGGGTCTTGGCACAGACATGCTCAATCCTAACACCAGCAACCTGGCTCATATTTGCTATGTTTTTCCTTGCAATGGGATAAGTGTTTCAGGAATTTCATATCGTGAAAAGTCCAGTTTATCTACCCTACTACCTCAGACACGTGAACACCATCGACTGTATGTGTCACTGCAGAGAAAGTTTGACAAAAGGTTGATAGCTTTTCCCTTAGGAAGTAATTTGTGCACTAGTCAGAACACTTACGGATGGAGGATAACCTCTGGGAAACTTCCATTTCCTTTTGTGAAGTCATTCTATTTTTTATGTCATGACTCTGGAGGGTCCTACTGCCTCTCAAACTACTCACTAGCCCTTTCTAATTTTGTTACCTCTAAGTCTTTGTAATTTGTCAACATTTTAGGGCATTACATCATTTCCTTATACTTTATACTTGATCCACTTTATTTTATATTATTTGTTACAAACCTTCATGACTACCTGATAGGACCCATCATATTGGATCCTCTGCAGTGGCATGATTTTGACTTAGACAGATCTTAACTTTAAACTGTCTAATGAGAATATTTTGACAAAATTCTAAGACTTATCTGTAATACTCACATGTTTATCATTTTGGTCTTATATACTGCAAAACTATGTTTAATTCATCAGTATGAGAGTCAGTTAATTAGCTTTAACTAGTTGAATATAAAGTGAAGACTTCTTACCATCTTTAAATATGCTCTTCTTTTCCAGGTGAATTAGGATAAAGCATTTTCTGTTGAAAATCAAAATTATAAACCTGCTATCCATAAAATTACTATTGTATTTGTGGGGTATTTATGCTTGAAAGTACTTGAGATATATTGGGAGATAAATATAAAACCTCCTTTAAGAAACATTTTGGGTCTGAAATTATTCCCAATAGAAAAATGAAACAGGGGCGCCTGGGTGGCTCAGTCGTTAAGCGTCTGCCTTCGGCTCAGGTCATGATCCCAGGGTCCTGGGATCGAGCCCCGCATCGGGCTCCCTGCTCGGCGGGAAGCCTGCTTCTCTCTCTCCCACTCCCCCTGCTTGTGTTCCCTCTCTCGCTGTGTCTCTGTCTGTCAAATAAATAAATAAAATCTTTAAAAAAAAAAAATTTAAAAGAAAAAAAAATGAAAAATGAAACAGTTAATGTTGTAGCATTTCTAATAAAATTATGTTTTATGAGTAAAAGATTTGGAGAAATGTACTAGTCACCTGATTTCCATATTTCCACCAAAATAAAGGATGCTACACTTATTGAAATCATAGTTGGTTTTTACTGAGCGTGTTGCAGTGTTGAGAACTGATTGTATATTTATAAAGCTTTCTGTTTGTGGTTTCTATCCAGTTAGTCTTGAGATCTTTAAAGGCAGGGGCTACATCTGTATCCCCCATATCAGTAGCATATCCCAATAACTGTTCATTGAATGCTTCTTGTCTTAAATGAGAGGCATTGTACAAAAACATTGAGAAAACGAAAGGGTTGTTAGTTTTAGAAATAGAAAGGTAGAACTGAAGGAATTATGATTACGGAGGAATGTTACACAGTATCATTTGTAATATCAATTTAACATGTACTTAATGTTTAGTAGGAATGATACATTCTCTTACAGTCATTTTGAAGGTAAAGCCATTTTTATTTAATCAGATTCCATAGCATACCACATTTCAGATGAAACATCTTATCTATAAATGTTTCTTTATCATTTGTCATCTTTTATCCCTTATCTTTTATTTTGTCTTTTATGTGGCAACTTGAATGAAGTCACCAGATTTTTAAAAATATTTTATTTATTTATTATTCTAGAGAGAGAGAGCAAGAGAGAGAGCACGAGTGGGGGGGGAAGGTGAATGGGGGAAGGGAGCAGCAGAGTCCCTGCTGAGCAGGGATCCCTACTTGGGTCTTAATCCCAGGACCCAGGGATCATGACCTGAACTGAAGGCAGATGCTTAACTGACTAAGCCACCCAGATGCCCCTGAAGTCACCAGATTTTAGTCATTTTTATGACTAGCTCCTAATCAGTTTACCTGTCCAAGCAGTCACTTCACAAATATTGCTTGAACTAAGTTAACTAGATAAGTTACAAAATATAATTAAAATTTTATTTTTTTAAAGATGTATTTATTTATTTTATTTTATTTTTTTTTTTAAGATTTTATTTATTTATTTGAGAGAGAGAATGAGATAGAGAGAGCATGAGAGGGGGGAGGGTCAGAGGGAGAAGCAGACTCCCTGCTGAGCAGGGAGCCCGATGCAGGACTCGATCCAGGGACTCCAGGATCATGACCTGAGCCGAAGGCAGTCACTTAACCAACTGAGCCACCCAGGCGCCCCAAGATGTATTTATTTATTTTAGAGAAAGAGAGAGAGAGAGAACATGAGTGGGAGGGGCAGAGGAAGAGGGAGAGAGAATCTCAAGCAGACTTCCCAATGAGCATAGAGCCCAACATGGGGCTCTATGTCACGACCCTGAAATCCAAGAGCTGGATGCTTAACCAACTGCACCACCCAGGTGCCCCTAATTAAAATTTTAAAATAATTCATGGACAATCACTTTTCTTGATCTGTTATTTGATATAGAACTAAGAGAAGTTTTCCATTATTTCAGCAGGGCATTAGTCTATAACTTGAATCGAACAGAAAATTATTAAAGAAGAAAGTATTACATTCTCAGAAAAATAACTATGGAATTGGATGCATTATTAAATGTTTTAATCTTCTAGCCCATATTTTATTTTCTTTCTGTTTTCTTACCTTCATACAGATGGTAGACAGTGAATAGAAGACAAAGTTAAGAAACTTTTTCCTATACTTTTAGTAATAATGGCTATTAATCTACTCCATATGTGCATTCAGGTTTGTCTCATTTCTGAAAGCCTGCCTTCAGGTTTTCAGGGCACTCCAGATATTTTTGTTTTCTGCCTATCACTTAGCTCCGGTGTCTTCTTTATTGCTTGCGTTTGTCCTTAAGTTCTAGTCAATTATTATTCATGTGGCTGTACTTGATCATTTAACTTCCTCTCTCTGTGTCTCAATTTCCTCAAAATCAAAAGTTAAATATCAAATACTAAAGTGCTAGTCCTAGTCCACGTGTTGCATGTATTCAGTATTTTATGCACTCAATATTACTTTGTATTTTCATCTTCTTTCAGAGTAGTAGACCTGATCTAACATTTATATGTAAAGTAAGAAATAGAATAGAAGCTTCAATTGATTCTAGTTACCATAATTAACAGAATTGTCAAAGTATTTTCCCAGAAAGTTAAAAATATGACTCTCCTGTGAACATGCTATAAGCACATTTAAAGATTGCTTTCAACTCATTGATTAATGAGAGAATCAGGAAAAGGTGAAACTGGTTCAAAAAACATTTTGTGGAACTGCATGTAAAGATGTTTTAGGGGAAAAATGTTAAAGTAAGATCAGAGGGATAAAATACAAAACCCGTTAATGTCCTACAGAATAATAAATAATCTTTGGGATTTTCTTTTCTACGGAGAGAAATCTGTAAGTTCACACGTAGCTTCACATTGCAAAATTTACATAGATAAACATTTCTTGCAGGTGTGTATATAAAGCAATGTCCCCAGTGAAAGTTCCTTCTATAATGTCTTAGCATTTTCTTAAGTTTTTTAAAAATTTGTTTTAACACAATCAATAAATTCTTAAATTGGGCCTAATAAAAATACAATGTCTGCCTTTTCCACAAGTGTCTATTTGGAATAGATCTTAACTACTTCATCTAAAAGAAAATAATTATCATGGTTGTCTCTCAGGGTTGTGAATGACAGACCTGGATCTCAAAATTAAAATGGCAAAGCAGAAACTGACACCAGAATGAAAGAACACATCAAGACAGGAAGTTTATAGAAGTGTAGGGGAGAAAGACTTTTTCTTTCTTTTTTTTTTTTTTTTTGTTTAAGATTGTATTTATTTATTTATTTGAGAGTGAATGCACGTAGGGGGAAGGGCAGAGGGCAAGGGAGAGAGAGAATCTCAAGTAGACTCCCCCCTGAACGCAGAGCCTGATGCAGGGGTCCATCTCATGACCCTGAGATCATGACCTGAGCTAAAATCAAGCATCTGACACCTAGCCGACTGAGCCACCCAGGTGCCCCAAACTTTTTCTTTCTTACCTTCTAGGTTCTTTGACTGGTCTAATAATTAAATGGACATAAGACAGATTAACAGGAAAAAAAAAATAAATTTGTATGTATGAGGGGCCCAAAAACATGAGCTCAAAGAAATGACCAACATAGGCATAACATTCATTTTAAAGAATGAATAATTTCGTGAAGACTTCACAAGACAAAGATGTTTTGGCTTGGGGTAGTAAATTAGTGAGGAAGTCACAAGCTTTGTTTATGTAGCCTTCCTATCCCTGCTTTCAGGGGGACAAAGGAGTGTCAGAGTGTCCTTGTACCTCTTTCTTAAATACTTTTAATTCAAAATAACCAATATGCCAAAGTGGCATATTTTGGGGTGGCATTTTTGCTTCCTTTCATCTCTGTGGAGGAATGTGGGAGAAGCAGTTGGTCAGTACAATATACAAATCTTGGTAAATACATAATAATACATCAGATCTATATAAGGCATTTTGACCAAAAAAAAAAAACAAAAAACCTCTTTACTAGAGACTTGGGGATAAGAGGAATGTGCATATGAACACAATATCTTACCTGAATCGCTTTAATCTCACTATTCCAATAGAATCTATTGACTGGCTTCCCAGAGCATTGTTTATCAAGGTCAAAGCTAGGTTACTGCCAAGTAAGGCATTCCACACCTGGAAGGCAGTGTGTAAGTCAAGCCCTACTAAATGGCTGTACTAATAAATATATTTAAATGCATCTACATATTTAGAAACATAGTATCCTGTGTATTTATTAATTGTTTCGAGGCCTTAGAGCTTGTGCCACTAAATTTTAGAACATACGATTTCTTCTGTATTACTGAATCTAGAAAGAAAAGAATATAAAAATAATGAAAAAGTGAAATAAAACATTTTATAGTATAGAGTAAAAGGAGGTATTGTATTAAATTTGGTGTAGTTTGGGACAGGTATGTCATACCTAGTTTAGTTGGATGCCCTGTTGCGCTTGATTGCCTGTATGTTACCATAATTAGAGGTGACGGTGTGGAACATTTTAAGTCTTAAAAAACTTAAATCAGGGGCGCCTGGGTGGCTCAGTTGGTTAAGCGACTGCCTTCGGCTCAGGTCATGATCCTGGAATCCCGGGATCGAGTCCCGCATCGGGCTCCCTGCTGGGCGGGGAGTCTGCTTCTCCCTCTGACCCTCCCCCCTCTCATGCTCTCTCTCTCTCTATCTCATTCTCTCTCTCTCAAAAAAAAAAAAAAAAACTTAAAGTAAATTCTTTACATATCAAGCAGGGAATTCCAAGTCAAGTGGTTCCTGTTACCAAATACAAGTGAAGAAAATCCTAAGTACCTTGGAAAAGGGAAAGCTCCCAACCAAACACTGTGCTATTGTGGTACTTTAATTATGTCAAGAATTTATAGTCATAACAGTACTGATTATTTCAATGCTTAAAATATACAAGCAAGTTCAAGAAATCATTTTAAACCTAACAGGCTTATGCGAAGTCCTGCTACATAATCAGACTTGGAAGTGGTAAACTGTAGATTTCAGGGTGATGTTGATACTCAGTCTTTCCCCCAAGGCTTTCTTTGCAATTTTGCTTGCTTGAGAATTTTCATCATATATAGGTAAGTAAGCATTTAGAGGATTTTCACTTGGGATAATTCATTTTTATAGTCAGACTCAGTATGTGTGCAAGGATTGACTATCTAGTCTGACATTATCAGAAGTGAAAAAATGTTTTTATTAGCCAGGGGCTAAGCTCCATAAAATCTTTGTTTCAAATACATTGTGAGTCACTATGCATTTCCTAACTACGCTTAACATAAACTATTGTATTTTTTGGTGACATGTTCAGTGTAAAAAAAAAGTATCTTCTATCCTATAGATCCAAATAAAAGATTGCTATATATCAGAGCAGAAAATTAGTGATTAGTTCATCTGTTAGAATATTTGCCAGTGACCAGGTTATTTCTATGTCGAGACTGATTTTACATGTTAAAAAATAAAATATTACAACCCTTTCCACTGGAGGACAGTTTTAAAAATAAATGTATCCTAGGGCGCCTGGGTGGCTCAGATGGTTAAGCGTCTGCCTTCGGCTCAGGTCATGATCTCAGGGTCCTGGGATTGAGTCCCGCATCGGGTTCCCTGCTCAGTGCAGAGCCTGCTTCTCCCTCTCCCTCTGCCGCTCCCTCTGCTTGTGCTCTTCTGTCTATCTCTCTGTCAAATAAATAAATAAAATCTTTAAAAAAAAATAATAAAATAATAATAAAAATAAAATAAATGTATCCTACTGATGCCATTAGTTGAAATATTAACTAGCAGGTGTTAAAAATGAGATCTGGAAGAACTATACAATGTTAGAACTAAAAGATATTTTTATTTTATTTTATTATTACTTTTAAAGATTTTTATTTATTTGAGAGAGAGAGAGCGAGCACAAGCAGGTGGAAGGAGAAGCAGTAAGGAGCCGGATGCCTGGCTCTATTCCAGCCGGGAATCTGGGCTCATGATCTGAGCCAAAGGCAGATGCTTAATTGACTGAGCCACCCAGGCATCCCAGAAGAGATTTTTAAAAGCACTGAGTCCACTCTGTCATTTTATTTATTTATTTTATAGTGGAGTGAATACACATTTAAGCAGGAACAAGTAAAGAAAATTTCTTAAATTAGAAATTTAAAAGATGGATATGGGAATCTCTACTAGGTAGATAGATCTGAATAAATTCATAAGACTCATATCATGAATTTTAATAACTAGGCTTATGACTTTTAAAAAGTAATTATTAAAAAGAATACAGTAATTTTTGCTCCCCCTATGCTCTCTTGTGTTGACTTTGCTTTTTTTCCTTTTTTTTTTTTTAATTATGTTCATTTAGCCATGATGTAAGTACATCGTTAGTTTTTGATGTAGAGGTTTTTTTCATACTTCTAGTTTTAGATGCCTTTCATTTTCATCTGATGTTCTTTCATCTTCATCTGATGTTCTTTCCATAATATCTTGTGTTCTGAAACGTTATTAGTTATATTTCATCTGTGGTAATATATATCTCAAGACATTTAGTTACCTCAGATTATATGATTATAATTAGTAGACTGGAACAATAGTGTCAGCATCTTGATTCCTAGTCTCCAAGCTGTTCCCTCAGACAATATTGAGCATTTTATTAAGAATTGGAGAGAGTTGCAGGGTAAAGAAAAGACTTGAAGATCAGGCCCAGGGCTCCATGTAACAGTGTCACAGTTTGAGAGTATTAGAAAGAAACTTTTGGGCGCCTGGGTGGCTCAGTTGGTTAAGCGACTGCCTTCAGCTCAGGTCATGATCCTGGAGTCCCGGGATCGAGTCCCACATTGGGTCCCCAGGCTCAGCAGGGGGTCTGCTTCTCCCTCTGACCCTCTTCCTGCTCGTGCTCTCTGTCTCTCATTCTCTCTCTCTCAAATAAGTAAATAAAAAATCTTTAAAAAAAAAAAAAGAAAGAAACTTTTGTGTATAGAAGCTAATTGGCCCCATGGTGGTGTATGGCCCTCATGTTTAACAGTAGTTGCCCTACATAGCAAGATTCTTGGGTGATTATCTTGTTTTGAGATTAATTGACTTCATTAATTTATTAATTTGTTTATCTTTATTGAACTTTTTTTTTTTTACTATTCTGAACTATGTTACATATGAAATATTGGGAATTCATTTTAAAAAATCAAAGTAGACTAACAGCTGATGGGAATTCCATATGATATTTAAGAGTAACAGAGAAGTTCCTTATTAAAGAAGGATCTAAAATATCAGAAATAAATTTAATGAAGTTCACGGTCTTTTCAGAGTATGTGGACTTGGGAAGAAAAGCTTAATTGAGCCAAATGGACCTAAAATAAAATGGTGATTTTCAAGTTTCTTCTTCCTCAAAGATTTTTCTAGTCATCTTTTGTGTGCATCCCTAGCTTCAGTCCATTACTTGCAGTGTGTTACTCTAGTCATCTCTTCCTTGTTACACTATCCAAACATACTTATTGATATGTTTTTATTTAATTAACTTACAATTTATTGTCCAAGGTCATAGCCTTCTGAAGAAGGCTTCCTACATTAGAGCCACGATGCACTTCTTTTTATCCTAGATGAGTGTACTTTCCATCTATTCCCACATCTAAGATAATAGGTGGCCTTGCCCTGAAGCTAAAATGTCTTCTTACATCATAAGCCAAAGAGCCAAGGGAAAAAAATAGATGAACTTTTAATACTGAGACTATGGGGTTCACTAAGCATCTCAGATTCTTATATAAAATGTAAATTCTGGAGTCAATTCAAGATTGGAATCCAGATTCTAACACATACTTGCTATGTGATGTTAATTATAAAGATATTCCTGGAGACTTAACCATACCTAAAAATGTGGGGATATAATAATATGATGGCAAGTACTGTTGTTTTATCTGCTGAGATAATGTATAAAAAGTATCTAGCACAGTGTTTAAGATACAGTAAAAGTTCAATAAATACTAGGTATTCTCATCACTAATTAGTATTTTACCCTATAGGTATACTATAGTTTTGGAAAGTGTATGCAGTAAATGTTCAGCATCTTTTTCCTACTTTTCTTGTGGGGAATAACCCGTTTCTAAGTCTCAGCCAATGAGGTTTGGATGACTTTGATCAATCCTCAAATTTCAGAAGTTGTCTCATGACCCAGATCTGACCAATGCATGCCACCCATCTGGTTGTGACTGATTGGTCCAGATACAGACGTGTAGCCCAAACTAAGCATGAGTGTAATTCTGTCTGTGTCCTAGATGAGAGAAATAAATTGCTGACAAGATTAGTTTATTTTCTGTCCCTAAAACTAGCAATAATTCATTGTGTGTTCTAGAGTTGTTTTATATCAGCTTATAAGTTTCAACGATTAAATTTTTAGGAATATTTTGATGTGGTTGTTGAACACAGTAACTATTAAATGTAAGAGTACGTGAATTTATAATTAAGTAAATTATATTTTATAAAGGTAATAATTTCTCAAAACAGCACTTCCTAATCATTATACTACCTTTTCTTGTTACCTATGCTGTTGAAACTATTTATGTCTATTTACATTTGTATTGTGATAACAGTCTATAATGGTGAGCAAAAGCGCGTTTCTCTCCAACTTCATGTTTAGGATCTCAGGTTGTAGCTTGTAATTCTGTCATGAAGAAGGTATTCACACCATAGAAATAAGCAAATACTGCAAATCAGAGTTTTGATTTATTATTGTGTAACACCTAGAGTTAATAGAATAATAGGGAATATGTTACTAATGTGCCTGGGTGGCCATCTTCCTGCTCCGTGGAGAGTCTGCTTCTCCTCTCCGTCTGTGCTCTCTCTCTCTCAAATAAGTAAATAAAATCTTTAAAAATAAATAAATAAATTTCACTTTCATTTTATACTTCACATAAATTAAAATAGCAACCATTCATATTGGGACTATAACAGTTGATTAATTGCAACCAACTAGCTATGGACTTAAGGGTTTAGCAAAAATTAGCAAAATGCTCTCTGGAAATCAATTGGCTGTATGGAATTTATAATAACTCACACATACATTTTGTCATTTGTCAGTTGTGTGCTATGTATCTTTATATTAGTAAAAAATAATAAATTTATGTAGTATATATTGGCATTGTTTTATTGTTTCAGAGCTAGTTGTTAAATATTTACTAGCACACATAGGTTATATTCTAATCATTAAGTTATTTTAGTAGGATTTCTAACATATGTTCCTGAAAGAAACAGTTACTTGTACCTGGTAATAGCTGTTGCGAGTGATAAATTCTAGCATGTGGAATTAGATTAATTGATTGAAGTGGGATGTGAGACAGGAAATAGTCTTTTATTTCCAATGAAGAAGTTAACATTACCTATGAAATGAAATAGCTTATTGAACAGTCACCTGTTAAAGTTTAGATATCAGATCTTGTTCTTAATAGAGATGTTCTAATATGTCTATTATAAAATATCAGACTGTTTGTAAAAAGGAAAAATATATGCCTACCAAGAGAGCTTATATCAAACCAGGTGAAAATCTGATAACCATGTAGCTTATAGGGTTGGGAAAGCTTAATTCTACATTTTAAACTAAAGATTATATACAAGGAAAGTCAGAGAGGACACAGATACAACTAAAAACAAGATTGGGATCTGGGGAAATGTGGTCCTCTTCCTCCTTACTAGTTCATCCTGGTAACCTTATACCCATGCCTGACAAAATGACAATTACTCAAACTTTATGGAGCCTGCTTCTGGGAAACAACAGGAGGTAAGAACAGATTAGTTGTACCCTTCTTCTGGCCTAATATTTCACATTTCCCTAGGACAGAGAAAAATAAGGTCATGTATACAATGGGGCAAATAGAAATCAAGTGGTCAGAACTTCACATTTTTAAGGTGTTGAATTTTAAGAGAAACCACAAGTCTGATCAACAAAAGCCTATTATTGCCCAACTTCTAAGACAAATTATAGGACTAGGATCAGAAACCTGTTATTGTTGGTTACTACAATATGGCACATCTCAGGAAGAAAACCTTACTTTTACCTTTCCAAAATATGATCAATGAAAACCAAAGACAAGGTGGTGAATCTCCTCAGAGAGCAGACTCAGGGTCTGTCATACTAGCTGACCAAAAAACAAATTTCTCCAACAGGCAAGGAGTTCAAGGAGGATACAGTCAGCACTAGGAAAACGTGATCATTCTGTGTGTCTTTCCCTTCTTCCCTTTGACAAATGGGAAACTTCATTTCAGATAGTTTATTTTATTTTTAATTATTTAAAAAAATATTTTATTTATTTATTTGAAAGACAGAGAGAGAGAGAGCACGTGCATGAGCCAGGGAAGGGGCAGAGGGCCAGGGAGAAGAAGACTCTCCGCTGAGCAGGGAGCCCGATGACGTGGGGCTCAATCCTAGGACTCCGGGATCATGACCACAGCCAAAGTCAGACACTTAACTGACTGAGCCACCAGCCACCCCATAGATTTTATTTATTGTATCAAAGTAAGACTCTCTATTTTATTATAGGATTAAGTAATCAGTTGATGGAGGATAACCACACACATATATATACACATGTTCATAAATACAACTATGTAGCATGCATATCATATATATCATAGACTATTACATACATACAATTTACAAAGCCATCTTTCTTAAGAAAGTAGATTCTGTTCTACAGAAGATATATTCAATTTGCTTAAAAAATGGTAAATACAGATATGCAAAATGGGAACAGTGAATTTCTCTGTGCAGGATAGAGAAGATATCTTGAAGTTCTGGGATAGAAGCAGGAAGACATCTCAGATTATATTAGATAAGAGCACAGAGAATATGAAGGAAGAAAAAAGACTGGGAGGAGAAAGGTAGTATGAGTTTGGAATACCAACCACAGGAGTTAAAATTTCCAGTAACAGGGTAGATAAAGGAGTTTATATGAAGAAGAATCTTTAATATTCATATCACAGTTATTTCTATAGCTATGACATCTTGCCAATGTTTTCATCTCTCTGATCTTCAGTAAGTTTTATGAACACAAATGTCTTTATGTGTGCATGTATGCATGTTGGTGTATGTGTGTAAATTATTATATGTAAATCAAGTAAGAGACCATACTCAGTTAATGTAGTGAGATAAAACATCCAGGGAAAGCTAATAAAAATGCAACTAATACAATTAATTAATTTAGCAAAAGCAAGAATCCAAGGACAGAGATTAAAAAAAAAAAAATCAAGACCCTTCACATTTATAGAAATTTGGGCGAAATTTTTCTATTCCACAAATGTGGAAAATAATGTATGAGTTAAGCATTTTGACTCGATAATTTATACATAAATCAGGCCCCAACAGAAACTAACAGTACGCTGAGAATAGCATAATTCACCGAGGGTTTCTTTACAAAGGTGTGGGCATGGGAAAGGTCAGGGGAGAGATACCACAAAAGATAGTGAAATAACCAGTCACTTCTTAGTAGCCACTTCCTTACCACCATTAGGTCTCAAAATCAGCATTAAAACACCCTGTAGAGTCTGTGTTTTGTTCCTATCAATGACTGAAGGACACGGCTTTTAGGGAAGAAGGAAGGGGAAATGACATTCTCACCTCAAGCTTTATCCTTTAGATCTCCCGCTAGAGCTCCCCCCAAATCAGAAGTCAGAGGACACAGAAGCCATCTTATCTATAAAGGTCAACATTTGGATGAATAAGGTGGGATGGTGAAATGTGGGACATGGATTTGAAAGGGCAAATAGAAGGTGTTTTTCACAATTTAAAAACATTAGCTTCTATATGGGTAAAGTTTCCAAAAATATAGACAGAATGGTCTCTCTGAAGTAGCTAGGACAATGTCTGGCTTGCAATAGATGCTCAGAAAATATTTGTGCCTTTCCTCTTTACATACTTAAAATTTGTTTTTGCAGTAAGAATGCATGAGTAGAAGCATCAAGGCCCCTTTTCTCAGAAGAAAACTTTAATATTAATATATTAAAAGAGCTCTGCAGCTGGGGGCTGTGTAGATTGTTATAAGACACAAACTACATTAACACTGTTAACTGAACTATGTATGTAACTCTTTGTATACTTAAATTTTTGGTGCTCCTTTTTCTTTTATATACCCTTTGGGTGGCATTCAAATCAGAGTAAAAAAAAAATGTAAAAAATATATATTTTTCAATGCTGAGGAGCTTTGGCAAGGAAAATAGCAATGGTGGGTTCCTACAATGTCCTGTGTCATTGATTTCACCCCGTCAAAGGGAAGAGTTGCTCAGGGATCTCAGCTAAATCTCATATATAAATAGCACTGAAAATGAAACAATCAAATTATTAATGCCAAAGTCAAACAGAATCCACTAACAATTAAAAGGAATAAGGGCTTTACCACAAAGATTTCTTTTTTATTTCCTAAAAAAGATTAAAAAATTGATTGAAGGGGTGCCTCGGTGGCCTGGTGGATTGAGCATCTGCCTTTAGCTCAGGTCATGGTCTTGGGGTCCTGGGATCGGGCCCCACGTCAGGCTCCCTGCTCAGTGGGGAGTTTGCTTCTACCTCTGCCCTTCCCCATTGCCCATGCTCTCTCTCACTTTCTCACTCATGCTTTCTCCCTCAAATAAGTAAATAAAATCTTTTAAAAAATTGTTTAAAAAATTGATTGAAAACATAAAAGCATAGTTCACATATATCTAAAAAAAATGAAATCTGGTGCCTTAAAGAAAAAATCTATATTGATATTTTGGTGTATGTTTTCTCCAGAAATAAATGAAAAATAATTTTACAAGACTAATTTACCAGAAATGTTAAAATCCAGCATCATGAAATTGTTTTTGAGGTGAGGGAGGGAGAGGATGGAGTATGTTGATAGGTTTACCTGTGTACAATTATCAGGACTAGAACGATAATGATATGAACAGAATGCCTCCAGCCAGAGCCACTGGTATCACAAAAGTCTGCTTACCTCAAAACAATATAAATATATTTTATTTGGGGCGCCTGGGTGGCTCAGTTGGTTGGGCGACTGCCTTCGGCTCAGGTCATGATCCTGGAGTCCCGGGATCGAGTCCCACATCGGGCTCTCTGCTCGGCAGGGAGTCTGCTTCTCCCTCTGACCCTCCTCCCTCTCATGTGCTCTCTCATTCTCTCTCTCTCAAATAAATAAATAAAATCTTAAAAAAATATATATTAAAAAATAAATAAATAAATATATTTTATTTAAAATAGTATACATCAAATGAATTCAACAGCTTCCATCTTGTTATCAATTACTTCATAAAAAAACAAACAAAACAAAAAACCCTCAACTATTTAAGTAATGATATACCATCAACATGTAACTCCCTACACCAAATGTGTGCTTCATCTTTTTCTTTTTTTTTTTTTAAGATTTTATTTATTTATTCATGACAGAGAGAGAGAGAGAGAGAGAGAGAGAGAGGCAGAGGGAGAAGCAGGCTCCCAAGGAGCAGGGAGCCCGATGCGGGACTTGATCCCGGGACCCTGGGATCATGACCTGAGCTGAAGGCAGACGCTTAGCCATCTGAGCCACCCAGGCGCCCCTGCTTCATCTTTTTCATATCAACAATAATCACTATTAATTATTCATCTTTTTATAGCTGTCATTTAATTTTCTGGCAGAGTTTTCCTGAAAGGTATTAGGGAATCAAGAATGCTTTTCAGTATGGGGCGCCTGGGTGGCTCAGTCGTTAAGCGTCTGCCTTTGGCTCAGGTCATGATCCCAGAGTCCTGGGATCGAGCCCCACATGGGGCTCTCTGCTCAGCTGGGAAGCCTGCTTCTCCCTCTCCCACTCCCCCTGCTTGTGTTCCCTCTCTAGCTGTCTCTCTGTGTCAAATAAATAAAATAAAATCTTAAAAAAAAAAAAAAGAATGCTTTTCAGTACTGGTACTAAAGAAGAAGGACATCATAAAGAAAAAAAAGGTAACAGTGGTAATAATAATACATTTTTTAGAGTACAAAAATAAAATCAAAAGAAATAAGTGGATTCACGGTGTTTGTTATGTAACAAAATGTACAGCTAAGAAGTAAGTAAAGTCTTTGAAAAGGGTAACAGTGGTAATAATAATACATTTTTTAGAGTACAAAAATAAAATCAAAAGAAATAAGTGGATTCACGGTGTTTGTTATGTAACAAAATGTACAGCTAAGAAGTAAGTAAAGTCTTTGTTTTGTTTTGTTTTTTAATTTGTCTACCCCCTTGCAACCTCTTTTGCTTCCTGTAAAACGCTGCATTAAGGATTAGCATTCCTAAGAAAAGAAGATGTTGTGCAGAGTTTAGATAGATATCTGTATGATTTCACATCTCACTTTAAAAGAGAGCGTGCCAAAGATCAATAGAAGTGCATTCCTGAGGGAATCTGATTGCATCAAACTGAGCGCCCCAGAGTTGGAATGATGTTCACAATCAGCCACCTGTGTATGTCTTATTCTGGAACAGACTGGTGAGAAGGTGGTCTGGAAGCATGGTGGGCAGTGAGTAATCCCATCACAATAAGTACTTGCAATTAAATAAAATATGACTTTTACTATGCTGCATGTATTTGTTGGTTGGTTGGTTGGTTTTATATTGCCCGATTATCATAGTATCATAGTCTTTAGTGAGAGAGGTGCAGGTCAATATCCAATTTCTTACTTGTGGGTGATCAGTTGGGCATTTTATTTTTTTTTCCTGAAAAATAAACATTTTTATTAATTAACTAATATAATACTACTTTTACTCTATTTTTGGCTGTATACTCTTTGTTTTTCTGGGGTTTTTTTGTTTTGTTTTTAATTTTATTTTATTGTTATGTTAGTCACCATACATTACATCATTAGTTTTTTGGGTTTTTTTTAAAGATTTTATTTATTTATTCATGAGAGACAGAGAGAGAGAGAGAGAGAGAGGCAGAGGGAGAAGCAGGCTCCCAAGGAGCAGGGACCCCAAAGCGGGACTCGATCCCAGGACCCTGGGATCATGACCTGAGCCGAAGGCAGACGCTTAACCATCTGAACCACCCAGGCACCCCACATCATTAGTTTTTGATGTAGTGTTTCATGATTCATTCTTTTTGTATAACACCCAGTGCTGGAACAGTTATACCTCAACTCATATAGTATGTATTCTACTTTAAATATTTTTGAAAATCAAATTTTTTAAATATATTGAAAACCAGCAACATGTTCACAACATTGTGAACCAGAACATGGTAGGTAGGTGGTATGTGAGACTTCACATTAACTCACAGCTCAATAAGGTTATAAACAAGTGTGTAGGAATCTGAAGAGAATGGCGAAGTGGATATCTTGGCAACCTGGTGGTTAGCGAACGAGATATAAGTAATTCTTGTTTCAATTACCTATGTTTCCAACCTATTCAGCAAAGAGTTAATCACAGAAGAAATGAGAGAGAGAAAATGGGATCTCTTTTTATTGTTTAGTATTTATTTCTGCTTGATTCATAGAATAAAAATATAGAAAACAAGCTTTCAAAAGGATACTTGGTAAAATATAATCTAGCTTGCATTAAATTTGAAAAGCTAACTTGACATTAAAATTATGTTTAATCTAAAATGCTTTCCATTTAGGGAATTTTTTAGATGGTTTGAGGAATGAATATATATCTGTACATAATTATAACGCTAATTATATGAGTCACAGAGGTAAATTCTGCTTAAACAAACTAAAGAAAAAAAAATCTGATGTTTTGTTTTCTTGCTTTGCAGTTCAGTCCTTTTATAATTGAATTTTCATCAATGTGAAAAATACATTTCCACAGACTTTTTAATTTAAAAAAAGTGATGTGATTCTACTTTTTAGTCACTGATTTAAAAGATGTTTTTGAGGGGAAAAACAAGTCTTATTTTTCACTCAACACAGTATTTTCTTCTTAAAATTGTAGTTCTAGTCTGATATCCCAGGAGACACTTTTCATTCAAATATCTTCAAGTTTGGCAGTACCAATCCTGAAATACCTGAGACTGAGGATTTAAAAATTTCTGATTTTGAATAGGCAATTAATTGTTTTTATTTTTTTAATGTCCCTTTTTAACATCCAAACCTTATTGCTTTGTGAATTCTTTGATGAAGACTGAATGCATAATGCATGGCTAAGTTTTCTTTGGACAGGTAATACCTCCTTTTTGATTGATTAAAAGGAAGGAATGCAAAATATTAGTATAACATTAATTGAAACATAAATATTTTAGTTATTTGATAACCATTATAAAATTATTTATATATGAAATTAAAACAATTTCAGAGCACAGATTTTACTGACCACAGAATTTGTAATGCATTTTGAACTCTGCAAAGTATAAAAATATTATCTTTCCAGAAAATCAGATATGTCATTGAGAATTTCATATAATATGCCGCCTTAAGAAGAGGTAAAAGCCCCTGACATTGTTAAACACTGCAAAGACAGAAATAACAGCTGGTACTAATGCAAATTGGCCAGAGTTTGTTGATATAGATGAACATGGACAGATGGTTTTCAGTAAGCAGTATCATCATTGGTTTCCTATTTAACAGAAACGAAGGACTGTATATTTATGATGGCATACAAGAAATCAAGAGAATGAAGCTGTTCAATTTTCTTCTATCACTTTTCTTCATCAAGTAGAGAAACTACTATGAGAGTAACTATTGGGTGCTTACTACACATTGCATTGTGGAAGTTGTCCGTTCTGACTATGTTATCTTACCCACAATCATTGCCCACTACAGTTTTTTTTTTTACCCTTACAGTGAATGTGGTTGCCCTTAGTTTTTAAAAGGCTTAAGTCAGAGACAGAGACAGAAGAAGGAGTTGTGTTATTTGAAGGTTGTGAGTGCAAAATAGGGGAAACTAGTGTATGCTAGTATTTTACTTTGACTTATCTGGGTAGTCATTCAACCAGAATGGCTATTCAGGGATAAGAAGTGCTTGGTGGGAACAGAGATCAGTAAGACAGAACACGTTTCCAAAAACAGAAGAAGGAGAAGAAAATATAAAGCTCTGTGGTAGAAACCCAGGAGAGAAGATATAGGAGCAATGGAATAGGAAGATAGATCATTCTGGGAAAGTCTGTTTTATCCTAAACTGACTTTTAAGTATTTACTTGCATGGAAACATCAGAGAGGGTCAATAGCAATTATAATATGAAAGTCTTGGTAAATACACAATTAACATCCTTCAGATAACTTTTTTAAACCAATTCCAATTTAAGGTTGAAGTATCAAGACTCCCAACAAGTCTGTAAGAGATCATTGCTACTCACAAAATTTGAGAAAAACAATAATTCTAACTTGTACTTTCCAATAACTAACTGGTAGTATCTTTCCTATAGTTCAATAGGATCAGTTTTAAGGAAAGACGCTATTATAAAACAAACAAACAAAAAGTTACCATTTTAAATATGTTATTATTTAATACATTTTAAATACATAATTTGCATACATTTAAGTACATAATTTTGTAAATGCATTATTATTTCATATTACATTTGTGTATGCTCAAATATAATAAACATGCAAATTGAACTACTAGCTGTTGCTTTAAGAATAATTTGGTGCCTTGTAGGTGATACTCCTTCCCCTGAAAGGTAATCACAATAAAATCAATTAATCCTTAACTCAAAAGAAATGTGAAGAAGAACATCAGGATGTGATTACATTTCCTATATAATGACTTCAATCAAGACGTAACTACACTGCTGAGTGTAGCTGAAATCGCATTAAATTACAATTTACTTAAGGAGATTCAAGGGTCCTTAAATTTTCAAAATATAAATAAAATCTAACTCAATATTAAAACCCTGATTTTCAACAGAAACTGTTTTCACAGTGTATTAAAAGGATTAGAAATACTACAATTACCTAACTTAAGCCTGCTCCAGTTAAATATTTTTCTGAACCAAGAAACCAGTAACACATAACATTTCTGCATGTAACATCCCTACACTTAAATCTTATTCTTGCCACCAATGGACTAGTGAAACTGGAAATTTGAACCATATCCTCATTTTTCAAATAATGAACCATTGATTTTTATAGTAGTTAACTTTAAGATTGCTCTATCATCCATTTCTCTGAACTTTTTCTTTTTCCATTTTCCTTCTGAAGTCCAAAGTAATCGTGTAGATGGCTACATCAACTTTGAGAGCAGACCTAAGGAAGAGGTTTAAGGAGTGATCAGTGGACAATTATCCTGGTTCCTTTTATAAAATTAGAAGACCTTAGTTTTTTTAAAGAATTGTTCCAAATCTTATTGATATTTGCATGTCTTATTTATACCCTGAACATGAAAACTTATATATATTTTTGGCTTTCTACAAACTATATTTTGAGTTCCTTTTGTACCATATCATATTTATTGTTACATATGACAAGACATTTGAGAAGGAGTGACATACAACCCTTACTCTTTTCATTCTTTCTCACAAAAAGATTATAGTGACAAGGAAGATGAGAAAAAAAAATGTATATGTAACATTACTAAGCTGTGTTCTAATCCTGATTCTACTGCTGACAATAATTTTGGTCTCTCTTTGAAGGAGAAGATACCTGTGGCAATTTTTAAATATGGCTGTAAATACTTTGAAAGTCCTCACATCAAGGGGTGGGCACCATGTGTCTTTTCCCTGAAGTCAGACCAGCTTGTGGCTTTAACCAATAGCATATGGCTGAAGTAATTCTGTGTGAATTCTGAAGCTAAGTCATAAAAGGCCATATGCCTACTTCCTAGAACACCCATTTTTGGAACCTTCAGCTGCCAAGTAGCTCAACTACTTTTTTACTTCCATGCTGTGAAGAAGTCTAAGCAACATGAAGAAGCCATATTCAGACCCTCTTTGTTAACAATTTTGAACCCAAACGTTGAGTCATCCCTGCCCAGGTGCCAAAAATACAAGTAAAGAAGCCTCCAGCTAATTCTATCACTAGCCATCCAAGACTTTTCAGAGGCCCCAGAATTTGCAAACTGTGGTAGAGTCACTGCCATGTCCAAATCTCTGATCTGCAAACTTTGTAAGGATAAGAACATGGTGGTTGTTTCATGCCACTAAATGTGAAGTTTATTAAGCAGCATTAGATAACAGAAATAATAGCAGGTGAAATGTTCTTTCTTCCACAATTTGGCAGACTTGTCATGAAGGGAAAAGAAGAGAAAATGTAGCACTAAGCAAGCCTGAGTACAATTTAATAGCTGTGCTCTTTGGCAAGCAATATATAAATCATGGGTGATTTTGTAGTCTTATGGTAGAATTAAGTGAAACAATATAGTTGAAACAAGCATGTATTAAAAAAAAAAAACAAAAAAACAAAAAAACTTAAGTTTTCTTTTTACTTTCCCTTATTAAAAACATTTCACTCTGGGGTGCCTGGGTGGCTCACTTGGTTAAGCGACTGCCTTCGGCTCAGGTCATGATCCTGGAGTCCCAGGATCCAGTCCCACATCGGGCTCCCTGCTCAGCAGGGAGTCTGCTTCTCCCTCTGACCCTCCCCCCTCTCATGCTCTCTCTATCTCATTTTCTCTCTCAAATAAATAAATAAAATCTTAAAGAACAAAACAAAACAAAACAAAAACATTTCACTCTGTTTTATTAAAGGAGTAGCATGTTGCCTTGAGATAAGGTCAAACTATATAAATTAGAAAGAAATTATGTCTGTTTGTGGAAATTAATGGAAATATCATTGAGCAGGAGGTATTTGTAATGCAGTAATAGACATAACAAAAATTTCAATTCAGTTTAAAAAATAAAATGGCTGTATGATAAGAGGGATATATGCTTTGAGATACAATAATGAATAAAAGAGCTGCTTTTCCAGTCCTCAAGAATTTGGAGTCTAGCAGGTTGATGGGAATTAAAATTCTTAGCATAATGAGTGTTAAATAAAGAGAAGTTCAATGGCTATGGGAATATATAACAACAAAATTTACCCTTGTCTGAGATCACAAAAGGCCTCCTTGAAAAATTAATAAATAAGCTAATTTGAAAGATGAATAGATGATAGTTAATAAATATTGGAGAAGTGTTCTAAGAAAAAGAAACAGCATGAGTAAAAGCCCTGAGGAGAGAGAATGCAGAATATTCTGGAGAAATCTAAAGAGGACTAGTGTATCTAGGACATATAGAACAATAAGGGCTTGTAACTAAGGAGGGAGGAAGGGACCCTATGATAAAGGGCATTTAATACAATTTTAAGGATTTGGAAATTTCACTTAGGGACAGGGGTAGGTCATTGGAAAGATGATAGGCAAGCAAATGACTTCAGAATTTTGTTTTACAATCTTACTAAAGGATTCATAACCCATATTACTCTCCAGAGTAGAAATCTTAGAGATTATCATACCTTTTTTTTCCTTTTGATGCTTATCATGCTCCTTTGTTCAAAATGTTTGGGCAATATCCTTCTACAGTTATACAAGAGACATAGGATATCGGTTTCATGATTGGTACTCTCATGGCAAATTAAGAACTTGAGAAATATAAAACCATTTTATCACCCACAATTCAACTGGTTACACTATTTAAATGTATAACCATATTGTTTCATGATTTAAAAAAAAAAATTCTAAGAAGTGAGCCTACACTCTTAAACTGTGTTCCAAGTGTAGCAAGAAATTCTAGTGGAATATTACTACATTTACAGAGATTCTGGTCATTTTTGGAAAAAAAAAAAAGTATAGTGTATAGCTTCACATGACAACTACTTGGAAGAAGAAAAGAGTCAATTAAATACATATGATATAGCCTCTCATACTGCTTTTAGTCATAATATCTGCAAATCTAAAAGTCTTTTAGTCTTGGTTGCTATCTAATGGATGTTTATCTATTGGACCTTGGCACTATTGGAGACTTCAACTCACATAAATCTTACCTCTTTGTCCCATAACAATTACCTCCAGGATACTCAATAGAATAAATACCCATCCCATATCCAAAGTCCAGATATTCTACCTAACTCTTTCTGGCCCCATCCTTAGGCCATATTTATACCATTGATACACTTCCCTGAGTACAATATTCCTTCCTGAAAACAAAACAAACAAACAAACAACAAAAGCCCACTTATTCCTCACTCTCCTGCCTCTGTTCCCTGTCTTGTCAATTCAGTTTGCTGGTTCCCAGTTCATGAGAACTTGATAAACCAACGCTTGAAATACTATACACTATTGCTTTCAATGGTGCCTGGTGCCAGTGCTTTCCTTTAATCCTCGGTTCGAACTTATTCTGATTATATCTTCTTCTTTTCAGCCTACTTACTACCAAAATTCATCAGAATTAGTGTAGAATCTGGTGCACCTGGGTGGCTCAGTCGGTTAAGCGACTGCCTTCAGCTCAGGTCATGATCCCAGGGTCCTGGGATCGAGCCCCACATCGGGCTCCCTGCTCGGCGGGAAGCCTGCTTCTCCCTCTCCCACTCCCCCTGCTTGTGTTCCCTCTCTCGCTGTCTCTCTCTTTGTCAAATAAATAAAAATAAAAAAATCTTAAAAAAAAAGAATTAGTGTAGAATCTGTGGTTAAACGTAAGCATAGTGGCTATGTGAGTTAAGTGAAATTTGAGTGTATTCAATATGTATAAATATTGGCACAGTATAGCATCCTAGGACACAATCTTACAGAATCATTAAAATACTTACTTTTGATACATGAGAACTTGTTTTAAAAATTAAACCCACATGCAAAAATAATATTTACCAGAAAATTTTCAAGTTATTTTCTCAGAGGAATGTCTCCTACTACTATCATGAGAGTTGGATGTCAGGAGCAATTTAATTACCTGATACTTTTAGTCATAGACTTATATTTTTTTTGCTTACACAGTAGAAAGTAGGATTTTAAGTCTGAATATAAATCTGAAAAAAAAAAAGTCAAGTTGCCAATGTGGGGTTTTACATTTAAGTAAGAATGCTTATAATTGGGGCGCCTGGGTGGCTCAGTTGGTTAAGCGACTGCCTTCGGCTCAGGTCATGATCCTGGAGTCCCGGGATCGAGTCCCGCATCGGGCTCCCTGCTCAGCTGGGGGTCTGCTTCTCCCTCTGACCCTCTTCCCTCTCATGCTCTCTGTCTCTCATTCTCTCTCTCAAATAAATAAATAAAATCTTTAAAAAAAAAAAGAATGCTTATAATTTTCATAAACTTGTTTTGTTTTATAAAGTTGGCTTTACAGCCAATTAATTTTTGCTGTGGTCTGAGCCATTTCATATTTAATAACAAGTGTAGGAGTGTTTTCCTTATGCTAAGGTTTTAGGAGAGACTAATCAGTACCTCAGTATCTTGTTTAAAACAAAAAATATAGGTTCCAAAATAATTTTACACTGTTAAGATTATAATTTGTGAATGCACACCCTATATATTAAAGCAAAGTCTATTCAATACATATATAAGTAATAGAATTAATCATATAAAAATATGAATGGTCAAATAAGGTGGCAAATGTTTAGCAGTCATTTGCTTATATATAAGTCAAATGATAAAAGTTGGGGAAAATCAAAAAGTTATATATTTTTATCTATCTATGGAGATTTATTCTTTAAACCACTTGTTTTTAAAACATTATGTATACTCTATTATGAATTTTTCTGAACTACAAAATAATTATCATAAAATGAATATAAGGGTCTCATGTTGATTTTTGTATTATCTTTCAACAATGGGAGCAATGTTTCAAACATAGCAATATAGAACAGCGAGAAATTTATTTGAATATCTACAGAAAGTTCTCTTGGGTAAGGAAACCCCTTGAGTAGCCAATTTTTTATAGAGGGGGAGTCTCTAAAGTCACGATTTGGAAGGAGAAAGCAAACAAACAAACAAAAGCCTGAATTTGTCTGCATAAGAAATAAACATACAAGTTCCACTTCTGGATTGATAATGTGAAGTACCCCATGGATCTGCTCCCCCATGAAACATTTGGAAATTATAAAACCATAAATCATCTAAGTCTCCTAAAATGGTCATAATAGAATATAGAAAATGAAGAAACATTTATTTAAGAAAATCTACTAAAATTTTGTAAGAGTGAAAATCTTTTGCATTTGAACCATGACTCGCTCTTACCTCTCTCTCAGCGTATCTTAACAAGTAGTCCACTGAAGGTGAGAGCAATCAACAACAGAGGACTTCTGCTAGGTCCCAGTTGAGAACTACATCATCTTCCTGGGAATGAGTGAGGCACCAGAATTTCTCAAAAGCAATGCACATGTAATAATGTATATATAACATATGGAAACCTATAACATATAGAAATGTAGTATATTTGCCATTAGCATTACAAAGGAGGTTGGTGGGAACAAAGTTCTATGAACTGAGGAAAAGACAGCATGTGGTAACTCAAACGTACAGCAACAAATAAAGAGACTAAAAATAATAAACAAGAAAACTACTATAACAAGAACTGTATGTATATATATACATGCTCTCCTTTCATTTCTCAGCTTCCTTAAGAGACAAAATTATATCAAGCAATTACAACAATGAATGTTGGGTTTGTAACATGTATAGATGTAATGTGTATAATGATAATAGCACAAAAAAAGGAGAAAGGGATTAGAGCATTACAAAAATAATATTTATATATGTCACTAGAATTGTTACACATTTCTAATAGATTCTGATAGCTTAAGGTGTATATAATAAGCCCTTAAGTAACAATTAAGGCAAAAACAGAAGAATATATCATTAATGAAATTAAAATTTACATTAGAAAATATTCATTTATGGACACCTGGGTGGCTCAGTTGGTTAAGCATCTGACTCGATTTCGGTTCAGGTCATGATCTCAGGGTTGTGAGATCAAGGCCTGCATTGGGCTCTGCACTGGGTGTGGAGCCTGCTTAAAATACTTTCTCTCCCTCTCCCTCTGCCCCTCCCCCTGACCCCCCCACTTGGTCTTGTGCTCTCTTTCTTGCTAAAAAAAGGAAGGAAGGAAGGAAGGAAGGAAAGAAGGAAGGAAGGAAGGAAGGAAGGAAAGAAGGAAGAAAGAAAGAGAGAGAGAAAAATAAAAAAAAAAGAAAATACTTAATTCCAAAGAAAATAGTAAAGGAGGAAGAGAGGAATGAAAATTCATAAAGCATATAGAAAAAAGTAAATCCAATTATATCAATAATAACATTAAGTATAAGTGGATTAAACAACGCAATCAAAGGTAGAGGTTATCAGACTGGATGAGAAAGCAAGATCCATTTACATGCTGTCCACAGGAGACATACTTTATCCAAAGATAAAAACAGAGTGAAAGACAAATGATGGAAAAAATATATCATGAAAACAGAAATCACAGGAAACCTTGACTGGGTATACTAACATGAGACAAAATAGATTTTAAAACAAAACAAAAAAATGTTACAGAGATAAAAAGTAATATTTTATAACAAAAACGTCAATTCATCATAAAGATATAACAATTGTAAACATGTAAATATCTGATCACTGGACAACAAAATTTGTGAAGCAAAAAATTCCAGAAAAGAAGACAAAAATAGATGACTCAATAATATTTGTTGGAGATCTCAATACCTCCCTTTTAAGAATGGATGCAATGACTAGAAATAATTTGAAGAATTTACAGAAATAAAAAAGATTATAAAGGGACACTATATACAACTGTGTCCTAATAGTTAGATGAAATAGTCAAATTCCTAGGATAACACTTCCAAAAATGAGTCAAAGAGAAATAAAAATCTGAGTAAATGTATAAAGCAAAACAATTAAATTAGTATAAAAAAAACTACCCTCCTCCCTAAAAAACTCCAGCCCACAATGCCTAATTCTTGAATTCCACCAAACATTTGAAGATGAGTTAATAAAATCCATCACAAACTCTTAAAAAAAATAGAACAGAGTATATACTTCCCAACATATTTTATGAGGTCAGCATTACTCTGACACCAAAACCAGACAAAATCATTACAAGAAAACTACAGACCAATATCTCTTATAAATATAGATTGAAAAAAATCCTCAACAAAATACTAACAAATAGAATCCATGAATATATAAAAAGTACTATATACAGTGAACACAAAAAATTCCTCTTAGGGCAATGCCCAGTGGAGCTGTGTGGTCTCAAGACAGTAGAACCACTGGAAAGTGGCAGGTATATAACTCTATCTAACCCTTGAGAGCTTTGGAGGTGGAATGCAGCCCCAGGATGAAGATTGTTCTAAAGCTTTAGGGTTTAATCTTGTTTACCCTATTAGGTTTTGGACTCACCTGCAACCTGTCATGCCTTTCCTCTTTCCTGTTTCTCTCTTCAGAGTAGGAGTAGGAGTGTCTATCCTACTCTCATCCCACCATTGTATTTTGGAAGCATGTTTGTTTGGTTTCACAGGTTGGCAGCTGGAGAGGAATTTTGCTTCAGAACGAATCATATCTTGAGTCTCATCCATATTTGATTTAGATGATTTTTAGATTTTCAGTATATCTACTCTGAACTTTAGACTTCTGAATTGATGCTGAGCAAGTTTAGATTTTTGAATCTATTCAGATGGAATGTATATATTTTGCACATGAAAAGGACATTGCTGTGGCCTGACTGTATCATCCCACCCTGAAATTCATGTTGAAATTCTTACCTCTAAGGTAATGCAATTAGTAGGTGGAGTGTTAAGGACTTGACAGTGAGCCCTCCTGAATGGAATTCCTGTGCTTATAAAAAATTCCCCAGAGCTCCCTAGCCCTTTCCACCATGTGAAGATAGTGGTAAATCTGTGACCCAGAAGAGAGCCCTTACCTGACCATGTTGCCCCCCTGATCTCAGACTTCCAACTTCCAGAACTGTTAAGAAGTAAGTTTCTGTTGCTTATAAGCTACTCAGTCTATGGTATTTTGTTATTAGCAGCCCTAATGGACTGATTGGACATGAATTTTGGTGGCGTGGGATGGAACGCTATAGAATGAATATTTACGTTCCCCCCAAATTCATACGTTGAAACTAATTTTTAACATGATGGTATTTGGAGGTGGGGCCTTTGGGAAATGATTAAATCATGAGGGAAGAGCCCTCATGATTGGGATTTGTTTCTTTACAGAAGAGACATCAAAGAGATCCCTTACTCCTATCATTTGAGGATTCAGTGAAAAGACAGCAGTCCCTGCATAAGAAAACAGGCTTTTATCAGACACTGAATCTGCTAATGACTTGATCTTGAGCTTTGCAGACTCAAGATGTGAGAAATAAATTTGTGTTGTTTATAAGTCGCCCAGTTTATGGAATTTTTTTTAGAGAAGCTTAAACTAAGACACCCTAAGATCAGGAACAAGACAAGTACAACTACTCTTGCCACTCATATTTTTTTTTTTTTTTTGATTTTTGATTTATTTATTTGAGAGAGAGAGAGGGTGAGAGCATGAGAGGGGGAGAGTCAGAGGGAGAAGCAGACTCCCCGCCGAGCAGGGAGCCCGATGCGGGACTCGATCCCGGGACTCCAGGATCATGACCTGAGCTGAAGGCAGTCGCTTAATCAACTGAGCCACCCAGGCACCCCTCTTGCCACTCATATTTAACATTATACTAGTAGCTCTAGTCAGGACTATTAGGCAAGAAAATGAAATAAAATATATATCTGAATTGTAAAGAAGTAGTAAATATATCTATTTATAAATGACAAGATCTCATACATAGACAATTTTAAGGACTTCACTAAAAGCCTATTATTAGATTTTAAAAATTAGTTCAGCAAGGTGGCAAAATACAAGATCAATATGTAAAAGTCAATTATATTTCTATATAGTTTCAATGAACAATCTGAAAATGAAATTAAGGAAACATTTCCATGCATAATAGCATCAAAAAAGATTAAGTGCTTATGAATCAAGCAAAAGGAATGCAAAATTTGTACTCTGAAAACTAAAAATATTTTTGAGAAAACTTAAGATCTAAATAAGTGGAAATACAACCCATAATCATTGATCAGAATATTTAATTTGATTAATGTGTTCAAGTGACATTGGCCTTATCTCAGTTTATGTTTTATGGTAATTCACAAGTCCAGAGGGTATATGTACATGTATATTTTTTCCTACCACCATCCTAAATATGAATACCTTTATTTCATGTATGTAATTCTTAAACTCATTTTTGAAAATCTTATCAATCCAATATTTACACAAGATACCTGAAATTTTAAAATCTGGGGCACCTGGGTCGGTCAGTCAGTTAAGCATCTGCCTTCGGCTAAGGTCATGATCCCAGGGCCCTGGGATGGAGCTCCATGTCCATTCCCTGCTCAGTGGGGAGACTGCTTCTCCCTCTGTCTGCCCCTCCCCCTGCTTGTGCTCCTGTGTGCGTGCGCTAGCTCTCTCTGTCAAATAAGTAAATAAAAATCTTAATTTTTTTAAATCTTCCCCTTAAAAAAATAAAAATAAATAAAAAATAAAAGTATAAAATAAAATCTTTCCCCTTAACTAGATTTAAATGTGAATGAAGGATTACAAATATAACTAGATGTTTCCAACTCCATTTAGATATTCTCAAAACACTTTAAAAGTGTTATGTTACAAATTAATAAAACTTTAAAACTCATTAATATAAAATAAGGTAGAACCATTAGTTAAGAAAGAAATAACTGAAAAGGAGTGTTAATTAGGATAAAAGCCTGGAGGGAAGAAGGGGGAAATTGATGGAGAGAAAGAAGGAGGGAGAAAGGAGTAGAAGGAACAAAATCATGAAAGAAATTAATTGAACTAATGTGAAAATACATCTGCTCTTTCTTTCAGAGAGCAAGCCCTTTAAAATGACTAATTAGCATGGAGGGCTGAAGGCTATTGCATAAGTATTGATTTAATGAATGCAGTTGATTGTATTTTTTCAAAAGTTAGAATTGCTCAGATTGTAGGAAGTTTAAAAGGCATAGAGTTCATTTTCTTGCCCTCGGGCAGAAAAACTCCAGTCACTCAGAAACTAGAGAATTTATCTCATTTTTTAAATGTCCAGGGAAGGAAATCCGGCAACTTCCTCTAAAAACGTATCTTAGGCTCACAAAGAACACTTGCGCAGAACACAGCTGGTATTTACTCACACAAATATCTCAGTTAAGCCATGTGAAAAGATGAAGATACTTTGGTTTTAAAATCTGTATGCTTACGAGTGGATCTCAAAAGGGAGAATTTAGGTGACTGTGCATGGTGGTGGTAAAGACTCTTCTTTAAAGGGTAAATTTTTTTAACAAAAAATAATAGGTATTATAAATGAAGTAATATTTTGGTGAGTTACCCCCTTATTAAAGGAAATATGGATTTCAAAGAGAATAAATGTAAAGTTTATTTCCTTAACCAAGACTGAGTGAAGCAATCACTACTTAGTGGAATCATGAGAATTTTACAGGTAGATTAAGGGAAAAAAAAACAAAACACATTTCTGTAAATTCTTAATCCCTGTGCACTATGCAAAGCCTAAGTATATACTAAGATCCTTTGATGATTTGCTTATACAACTGCACGCATGTGAAGTTTAAGAATGACTACACAACTGCTTTAATCAGTTTGTTATAATTCTGATTATACAGTACAGTAGCTGATACAGTACATCTAGATTGACTTTTCTGTTGACCTGTGGCCATTATTACTATCCAGTTCGGAGAAAAAGGAAAAATAAAGAATATGGAATTACGATAGCCACAGGGAAATACTAGAAATACTTTCTCTTACATACCAAATTTTTTTTTTTTAAGATTTTATTTATTTATTTACTTGAGAGAGAGAGAGAGAGAGAAACAGCATGAGAGCGGAGAGGGTCAGAGGGAGAAGCAGGCTCCCTGCTGATCCGGGACCCCGATGTGGGACTCGATTCCAGGACTCCAGGATCATGACCTGAGCTGAAGGCAGTCGCTTAACCAACTGAGCCACCCAGGCGCCCCTCTTATATACCAAATTTGAAATGCTAATTCCATTGAGAGAAGACTTTATTCATCCTAACTCATGAGAAATTAGAATTCTGTTTTACAATTAAAAACAGGCCTTTAAAATATATTTTTGCTTTACTTTTCAGGTTGTCAGCTTTAGTATTTCTGCATATAAAGACCTTAATTAAATGACAGCCTGAATTTGGGCCTCTTTCACATAACATTTTAAGCAAATTAGTATCATAATAAATTTTTCATGTGACAAATACTTTAATTGCTTCAACTGAAATAATGTTGTCCATTTCATTAACCGTTTTAGTTTAAGCAATAGCTTTAAAATAGAGATGCTCTTATATGGATATGTATTGATTAAATAATATAGTCCCTTCCCAAGATTACTTCTTTTGACTAGATCTAGATCATTTAAAAAGTGAGTATCTAGGACCCCAATTCTCTGGACTATATAGAACTGAAAAAGAATGATTATTTAGAGCTGTAGGATTATAGAATCATAATTACCTATATAATTGGGCCAAGTATAAGTCTCTCTGTATCAATTTTTATTTCAACAAAAATGACAGGCTATTGCAAATAAACATGTTCACAGTTCACTTCAGACTTTTTTATAATCAGACGAAGTGTCATTTATATTTATCATCATCTGACATGCAAATCTCTTTTAAAAGTTTAATAAATATTATGTGGGGATACATGCTTTTCTGGTTGAAAACAATTCCAGATTTTAAGACAAAGATATATTTTTTAAGACAAAGATATTTTTCTAATACATTTAAGATGTAAGACATCTTATATTTCTTCACTTTTCTGAATAAAATCTAATCATTTATATTCTTCTGGAATAGTCAATAGCAAACCTCTAGTGTTTATACTAAAGCATGTGTCTACTATTTAAAAAACCTTTAACCAAGACTACAAGGACCTGAACTTTCCTGTGATTCTATTCTTGTCCAACTTGTGATTGCTGTTGTAGTATTTTTAAATAACAGATGATCATTTGACCAATTCTGTATATCTATTTATTGTCTCATCTCAGAAATAATATTAAATTTACAAAAAAAATGATAATTTTGTCAAATCACCCATCTTAACCTATGACACTATTTATCCTAGGGTGATAAAGCCCTCAATTCCTGCACTATGCTTCTTTCAAAACTTCTCCAAACTGGTCACTAATTTCAATCAAAGGCATTTACTCATCATTAAAATAATAGTCATGATGCACTCCGAGAAGGAAAAGAAACTATAAAGATTGCTTATTTGTAGAAAATATGATCATACAAATACAAAAGAATCAACAGCAAAAATATTAGACTTTTAAAAATATTCAGAAAATCATGGTAGCTAGATATTATATTAATAAACTCAAATACTTACAATAAGGTAAAATTCATATGAAAAGTAAACTGGATTATTCTTCAGATCTGTGTAACTGTTGGGCTAGATTTTATTTTCTCATGTTTTATAGTTATAAAATAAAAATTACAAAGTGCTTTACATAATTTAAAATTTAACTTTAAGACAACACTGTAATTAAAATGATAAATTACTGCTTACACTTAGCTGGTCTTGTGATCAGAGAACAAGAGCAGTGATGAGGGTTGTGGCTGGTGGTAAACATTGACCCTTTGAAGAAACAGGGAAGCTCATCTTAGGCAACTGTAAAAAGGAATGCTGGCCTAGCATTGCTGGATATTCAGAATTTTTCAAGAAAAGGCAATTCTTAAAACTTCTTATGAGATAAATCCAAGTGTTGAAGAAGTATCAATTCCCAAAATGAAATACATAATAATACAATTAGGGGGAAAATGTCTGTAGGTAGTGTTCAAGTTATAAGTGATTCTCTTTGCAATTCCTACATCTTCCAAATCATCGCTATGTGAGGTTGCCTCTGAATCAACAGATATCTTCCCTCTTTTTCTCATGTTCTAACATATGAAAAATGGGTCAATTCTCCCCAAAGGCCAAGAATCTCAGAGCTGACATTTAAACAAATTTCTGACTACCATATTGCATGGGGTTATACAAAATCATTTTTATTTGTTCTTGATGAGTTCATAGTTTTAAAATTAAAGTATATTAATTCTAGTAACTCTATGTTTTTTTCTTTAATACCATTATGAAGAAGTTGCTAATTATTTAAGGCTTTTCTTTGTATGTATGTCCTTTCTGGGTTGGGGGAACCTTAGAATTTGGGCTCATGAGGAAGCTATTAGAGTAGGATGACTAAAATGGAATTCTACGAATGGAAGAGCCTTTCTCATACTGACAGAGTTGTATTTGATACCTACAGAGTTGTTCTCAAGTCCATAGATAACTGACTACTGAGTCACCAAAAAAGTAATGAGGATATCTAACAGGAAGTTGAGATAACATAAAACTATTTCTTTAATTGGAAGATTTTTGTCTATTCACTTTATTTAATTCATATGTTTAATTTTATATCTACCATATTTCTATTTGCCTTCTATTATTTTACATTCATTTTTCCTTCCTTTCTCAGCCTCTTTTGGATTAATAAAACATTCTTACTACTCCATTTTCCATCTATTGTTAATTAGGAATTATTTTATTACTTATTTAGTGATTATTATAGATATTACTATATGTTCCCTTTAAAATTGTAGTATAAAAAATTCTACCACTCTTCTGATAATGCTAGAATATTGGAACATTTAAATTCCTCTTAAACCCCCCTCCATTTGTTTTTAATTTTTATTCATCTTTTGCCTACAAATTTATGTATCTGATATGGTGATTGTTCAGTGAAATACTTTTCACACTAACAAGATTTTGAATAGTTATACGATGTTTTGAATGAAATTTTAAATGTCATTTTCATCTAAAAACACTATAAAAAGTAATATTTATCATTTTAGTTTCAGGCAAAAAAAATCTCCAATTCTCTCAACATAGCAGTTTCTAGACAAAGAATATTATGTTGAAAGCATATCTGTAACATACTCCATGGTTGCATAAACCAAACTTGAGATTAAAAGTAAATATCTTTCTATGACTCTTATGAGTCTGTTGTACTCATAAGCTATTTTCATGTTTCAAATAAGATAATAATAAATAATGTAATCTTTATTTTGTTTTAGAAATATTTTTTTCTATGCTATGCTTACACAGAAAGAGTAAGATGAGTATTTGAGAGTTTAAAGCAAACCATGTATGGTTTGGCTGGTAGAAGCAAACAATGATGTGTAACAGTGAAAATATAAGTTAAGCATCATCTGCTTATTCTGAAAGTAAAGAAAATTAATCATCATGCACTTCTTATTCGGATTTGGAATATCTGATTGAAGGCTGGTTTTCATATTTTCCATAGCCTTCAGAAGAATGATACTCTCACTGTCAATGTATTAGGGTCAGTGTTCTTCAGTGCAATCGGATATATAATAAGAAACTGGCTCACACCATTATGGAGGCTGGTAAGCCCAAAATCTATAGAGCTGATGTCCCAGTTCCTGTCCAAAAATCATCTAGGTTTCTGTAGAACCTTGAAGAGCCAGTGATCCAGTTTGAAGGCTGTCATGCAAGACAATTTTTTGTTCCTTGGAGGAGGTCAACCTTTTGTTCTATCTGGCCTTTAAATGATTGGATGAGACTCACCCATATTATGAAGGCCATTCTGCTCTACACAGTCCACCAATTTAAATATAATTCAACCAAATACACTTGCACAGAAACACTCACGTGTTTATATTCATATTTTTCATTAAATTTGGGAAATTTTCAGCCATTATTTCTTCAAATATTTTCTCTGTCCCTATCTCTCTCTTTCCTACTTCAGGAAACTTGATAATATGTGTGTTGGTTGATGATATCCTCTAAGTCCCTTAGGCTCTGTTCCCATTTTTTAAATCATTTTTTCTTTTTGTCCCTTGGACTTGATAATTTCAGTTGTTCTGTTTTTCAGAAAAGTTCACTGATGCTTCTGTCTTTTCAAATCTGCCTTTGTACACCTCTAGTGAATTCTTCATTTCTATTATTGTACTTTTCAGCTCCAGAATCTCTTCTGGTTTCTTTTAGGTTTTCTATCTCCTTATTCATACAATGTCTCCTGGACTCTCTCCATACCTTCCTTTAGTTTTGTGAGCATCTTTAAGATAGCTATTTTAAAGTCCTTGCCTAGTAGATCTATCTTCAGGTTTTTTTCAGAGACAGTTTCTGTTGATTTTTTTTTTTTCCTTTGAATAGGCCATGCTTTCCTGTTTCTTTGTATACCTTCTGATGTTTTAGTTGAGAACTGTACATTTGAATCAAATAATGTGAATGAAATCAGAGTCTTTTCCTTACCCAGGGTTTCCTGGGGTGTTGTTGTTGTTTTGGCTTTTTTGATTATCGTAGGCTGCCTCTTTACTGAGGTTCAGTCTAAGGTGTAATCTTAAAGGTCTTCTTGGGTCTTTTCTGAGCCTGCACCTTCCTTGGCATGCGCATTTTGTGTCTCTTTTCCATCAATTATGCAGTTGCTTTTGAATGTCCTAGTCTTCAATACATGGCTCCCAAAAGGGGAAAATTAGAAGAATGAAAAGAATAACAAAAAGTGACAGCCCTTTAAATCTCCTAAAAGCCACAGAAGGAGGGATTTGAAATATGAATGGAGTTGTAACAAGAGCTGGCCACTTCTGTGTCTGTACCTCTGTGATCAGAGGCAGCAATCAGTGATCAAAGCATATATCCTCAAAATTTGGGTCCTTTTGGCCCATCCTGGCTTCCACAAGCTGTGTGCAAACTGCTCCAAGAACATGTGCACAGGTGCCCGCTATAGGGCTGAGGGGTGATGGATGATGCTATTGTGTCAAAATCTGATTTATGAAAATTAACCACAATTTACTATCTAAGCTTTGACAGAAAGTTATCCATCCTCAATACATTCCAGAGTTCCAAGATAGTTGCATCAGACAGATTGTACCAGTGCAGTTGTTTTCTGGGTGGGGAGACAGATTTCTGGTATTTCCTACACTGCTATCTTCCCAGAATTTTCTCATCAAGAGGATGCTTGGATGTCTCAGCCAGTTAAGCGTCTGACTCAGCTCAGGTCATGATCTCAAGGTCCTGGGATCAAGCCCCGCATCAGGCTCCACCCACAGCAGGGAGTCTGCTTTTCCCTCTGCCCCTCCCCCGACATGTGCTCACTCACTCTCTCTCTCAAATAAATACATAAAATCTTTAAAAAAATTTAAAAAAGAATTTTCTCATAAAGAGATTTATATCTTTAACATATTACTGTTATGGCTTTGTTCGGTAAATATACATTTTATTTATGAATGTAGCTACATGTCTGTCATTCTTCATTTTTCTGACAATGAATTCTCTCAGTTCGCATGCAAATTTATTTACTGTGTCAGTATTTTTGAAAGTATTTTCATTGGTATGGAATTATAGTTTAGTAATTATTTTCTTTCAGCACTCTGAATGTATCATTCCATGCCTTCCATTATTTCCATTGAAAAGTCAAATGATAGTCATATTATTGTTCCTTTTGTGTTTTTCCTTCCTTCCCCCTCCCTGACACTTTCTTCCTCCTCCTCCTCCTTCCTCTTCCTCTTCTCATTTGCAATTTACAGAACATTCTGAATCTTGGTTGTGGTCTTTGACAGTTTTTGAAAATTCTTCAAGATAATATATTTTCAAATGATGTTTGTTTGGTCCTATTCATTCTTTTCTTTCCCTCTGAGATTCCAGTTACATGTTTTCTTGTGTCCCATAAGTGTTTATTTTTAATTAACTCCTCTGTTGTTCAGCTTATATAATTGACATTGATATATCTTTGAGTTATCTATTTCTGAGTTGTTGTTTCTAATTTGCTGTGAAACCTATCATTAGATTGATCATTACAAATATTTTATTTTTCAATTCAAGTATGTTTGTTTGTTATACTCTCCAATTCTATAGCAAAATATTTGTTTCTCCACTGTTTTCTCTTTTTGTCTATTTCTTGAATATGTTAGTCATAAGTCTTTTAAAGACTTTGTCACCAATCTCTAAAATCTGGATAATCCTTGAAAATATTTTTTTGGCGGCCTGATTTTGTCATGTTTTTGGTCATGTGGAATGTCTAATAGATTTTTTAATTGAATGTGGTATATTTTGTATAAAAATATAGTATGTATTTTTATGTACATATGTATGCAAAACATCAAATGATGTTACATTCTTCCAGAGAGAATATCATGTTCCCTCTATTAGAGTGATAAAGTGGTTGTTGGTATCTTTTATTTAATCAGGGATTGTGCTTACTCTCAGCTGGGTTGGCACACTGGTAATGCTTACTCTACCTCTGGGTCTCTACTAGCTGTTAGGTGTTCTCAAATGAGAGTCCTGAGTATTCTTCATGGTCCCTAGTTTTTGTTTCATAAAATGCAAGTATACTCTGCTTTGCTTTTCAATATCTTTTTACTTAGGAATTTACCTCCCTGCTTAATTTGGATAGCCCAAAATTTCAGCAGGTATCTGAGGAAAAAAAGCAGCCTATATACTACCTCACCCATCATATCCCTCAAAAGTTCTGCTGGTTTTTGTTTGTGTGTTTGTTTGCTTGCTTGTTTTTCAAGCAGTTCCATCTTGGGTTCTTTGACCCTTGCCCTTGCCTAGTATCTGAAATACCTCCAAGGGCAGTATCAGTTGCTGAATTCAGATTACCTCTCTATGGTTCATACTTCTCTGAAAGTTTTAGCCCATTCCTGCCATTTCTGCTCTCAAAAAGGTTATTTATCTGATTTATATGGCTTTTTAAATAGAAGTACTGACTTGCTAATAGCTTTCACATCTCACTCAGCAGCAAAACTCTGTATTTATTGAATTAGGAAATATTTCTAGAGCAACCATGGGACAAAATTTGTATTGGAGACTTTGCATATATACTAGGAACACACACACACACACTTCTATATATGTATATGTATATTCATATAATTTTCTATATATATACACTAATGATAAAATTTTGTGAATGATACAATCACATCATTTAATTAGAGAGAAGGTAGGGTAAAATCATTACATGTTCTTTTGCCATCCGAAAACTACACTGAATTTGACTTATTAATTTTAAGATAGACAAGCAGTTATATTAATTTATTAACTTTCACAGTCTAGCTCCAGAAGCATTTGCTATAACTTTGAGAAAAAGTAGTTAAGTACTTGTTTAAAGTGGGGCCAGAAGGGAAAAATCATGCCGCATATATTCCTCCAAATAAACTGAGTATAAGTGTAAAAGTGCAGAAAATGCAGTATATATTTCCAGTAAATAAACTTTTAATTAAAAAAGAAATATTCTCTCTTTTAGTGAATGAAAAAAATTCAGTTCAATTATAATGAAATATGGAAAATTTCTACAAAGCATGAAGTATAAATTAAAAACTGCATTTAGAAAAATAGGCAAGATCTTTTAGAATAGATTCATTTTTAAATTGTTTCACACCTATTCTTTTGCCTGAACTCATCTGTTAAAATTTAGAAAATACAATCAGACTTTCATGACTTGCAAAATTTGGGAAAAAAAAAACATTTTGGAAGACACTGATATTAATTCCTAAGTTTGTCATTTTAAGCATGATTAGCATATATTTTAACTACCTTCTGTTGTGCGAAATGGATGATATTAGATTTTAATATGAAAATTTTCTATTTAAACCTCTAAACCTTTCACACATTCCATTTATTAAAGCATTTTTGTTGTTTCAGAGAAAAATAAATTTGTATTTCCTTATTCAAAAACTCACAAAGTGGTGAGGTAAGTTCGATTTTTGTCATATTGCAATACTTTTAACTAGAAAGCATATTCATTATGTGTCTTTTCCTAATCCCAGAGATGTATATGTACCTACCTTTTAAATGTCATACAAATTTAACTGAAGATTACTGAGAATCAATTTCAACTCACACTTCCTAATAAATTGAAAAACTTCTAAAAATTATTTTTATCCCATTTTGAAAGGTTTAGTCCATTCTCCTGCTATACTAAGCACAACAAAATCTAATTTAATTTGTGCATATTAAAGATATAGCATACTTGAGATCACAAAACACATTTTACTGATATATATATATAGAGAGAGAGAGAGAGAGATAACACTTATTGAGTGCTTATTATGGGTCTGGGAATGCCGGATACTATTCATATCTCATTTTGCATATAAGTGAGTTGATCAAATTCACAGGTCTAGTAAGTGCTGGAGCTAGGATCTAGACCTGGCCAACTGAGGTTAGCACTCATATCCCTAGCCATCATTATAAGACTTCATCTGTAGTACATCTTCTTCCCAAATATGAACTCTGAGTAAAGGACTCAGGAGGCAAGCAGGTCAATTACTGTGTCAATTTTGTTCTTGAGAAAACTCTTGGAGACCTTTAGGTATTTGGCAAACATGAGCATCTTAATACAAAGCCACAGAATTATAGAAGTTTCAGGCAGAGCTGGTTGAATGTCAAATTCCTATGCAATGAAAATGTACAGAATTTGTTCTGAGATTTTCAGATGCCAATTCTCCTTCCCAGAGCTAGAATGAGTGAAGGGACAGAGAAAGACTGAGAGTGTTGAAATATTCGTAATATTAATTTCCTTGCACATGAGGCAAAAGGAAATTTGCCTTCCCCCAAATCTACTATGATATGGTACACATACACATACATGTACAGATATAGAGATATAGATACATAGCTATATGTTGATAAAATGTCTAAATCAAGGGGCACCTGGGTGGCTCAGTCATTAAGCATCTGCCTTTGGCTCAGGTCATGGTCCCAGGGTCCTGGGATGGAACCCCCACATCAAGCTCCTTGCTCAGCGGGGAGCCTGCTTCTCCCTCTGCCTGCCACTCACCCTGCTTGTGCTCTCTCTCTTTCTCTATCTGTCAAATAAATAAGTAAAATATTTAAAAAATAAAAGGCCTAAATCAATGAGTTAGTGCATTGTTTAGAATCTTCTTTGTTATATTCTCTTCTTTAATTTAGGATGCCAACGGGGCGCCTGGGTGGCTCAGTCGTTAAGCGTCTGCCTTCAGCTCAGGTCATGATCCCAGGGTCCTGGGATCGAGCCCCGCATCGGGCTCCCTGCTCCGCGGGAAGCCTGCTTCTTCCACTCCCCCGCTTGTGTTCCCTCTCTCGCTGTATCTCTCTCTGTCAAATAAATAAATAAAATCTTAAAAAAATAATTTAGGATGCCAACATAACAATATTTTGGGAAATTAAAGTTTGTTCTTCGGAATTCTCAATCTGATTTCATAATTTTTCCATAAACTCATGAGTCAAAGCATGATGTGTTATTCTCCAGGAACTTCTCTACATCTTTAAAAAATAAATATTCAAACATTTTTAAATGCTAGTTCAAAATTATGATTTATTTTTCATACTTCTGCCTACAACTCTGGCAGCTGCTTTTCTCTTTTTCTCAATTGACAAAATCCCAGTCTCTGGGCCCAGATGTCAGTGTGCCAATGTACCACAGCCAATAAAACTGTATGATACATTTCCTAAAGCATCATCTTGTGATAGCCCAATCATTTTATATTCATTGTCAAAACTGAAGAATGCACTTTTCTTGTGTTAATGGATTACTTATTTGAGTAAACAGAACTTTGCTGAAGTCAATACAAGTAAGATATTTACTCCTTAATTTGAGGTTTTATATGCCCGCTCTGGTCTTCAAGTGACTTGGATTTCAAAGTTTCAATTTATGGCCTCACAGAATTATGATTCAGCTAATCATGAACCTTAATTGCTATAATGAAGTATCACTATCATGGTATGCACCATTTTCAGGGTTTTACAATATAATTTTGTAGGGTATTCACCATCCAACAAAGGTGACATCTACAGATAAATTTAAATAGTTACAAATGGACACCAACCTGGAAAGTCAGTTTCTTGTTAACATTGGCACGAACTTTCACATGATGGAGTGGGCTTAAAGAACTACCAGCCATGCTCCCAACCTAGGTCTCTGATCTTTTCAGTCGTAAAGAGTGAGGTGAAGGGCATAAACAGTTTGCAGTTCGGTCACCACAGAGAATTTAGTCTTTATGTGAATGTCACAGCTCTCTACTTAATTTATATTATTTCCAGTTAATTGAATTTTTTAACAGAAACATGAGTAAGAAGGTTGCTTATACAATGATTGATAGGCACACCTGCCACATAATATCAGAAGTACTGAAAAAGAGCGATATACCAACAAGGCAATAGTCCATAAAACTAATTTAAATGACATGTAAATTCCTAAATACAGATGTATCTTCATGTGTGCATCTCTGCATTATTACTATTACTGTTGTTCTTGTGACAAGAAAAATTTTTAATCAACAATAGAAAAGGCAAAAATATGAACTGAACTGTTTCAAGAAAACATTTGGCTTTGATTGAATATATACACATCATTCTTACCACCTTATCACTCTTCTATACACAATTTCTGATCTATCGGTGATGCCTGTTGAACATCCCCCCAAATTAAACCTTCAATCTCCAATTTCATAGTTTCTATTTCCACAGTCTTTGCTCTGAGCCACAGTTTTCTCTCCTGTGCGTTACTGCAATAGCCTTCTGACTAATCTGCCCACTGTCTCCATCACTCCTCCATTATTCCTGCCTTTGAAAGTGATTGCAGGAGGACTTGATCTTCGGAGCTTTCATAATCATCTTTTGTCCATGAGGGCTGTTTCAGGTTGCATTCGTTGGAAAGCGGACTCTGACACTGAGAATGATATATAGAAAAAAATCATTGGGAAGTGGTCTCAGAAGCAATACGTTGAATTCTTTATTGGTCAGATGGAGAAGTTAGGTTACAATGCTGTTACAAAAAGGCCTCCATTCTGAAGCTGAAATGGCACCTCAGAGCTACCCATAGTTGGGGACAGGAGCTGGCCTTTCATAACCCTGCCTCAGCCAGTCATTGGATACAGGCTTCTCTCTGGAAAGGGACATGACCTTGGGAAAGGTCACCCTCCCCAGTACACAACACTCTCTGTTCTTGGGGCTACAATTGACAGGCAGTTTTTCCTTCTTCCACTACCCGTTCTGAGTCCTCCTTCAATCTTAGCCCCTCGACTCATCTGGATGGCTTATCTGGTGGGATGACACAGAATCTCATCCCCGAGGTGTCTGAATTCCTGGTTACTGCCTCATTCTCAAGCTGTGGCAACTGAACTTACAAAATTATATCAAACTTGGGCCATGGATTCACCAGATACACCAAAGTGGAACACCTACTTGTCAAATATATTTGCCCCATCCACATTATTTAATAGCAGCCTACTTCCTCCTGCTAATCAGTGTTAATTATCCTTGTTTTTCCTGCTTTCCAGACCTTTGGTGTGAGGAATCTAAAGTGCCCAGATGGCTGCTATAGCTTAAAGTTCAACATGACTCTTGCTGTGCCTGTGATGGAAGATTTTCCCCTTTGCAAGCCAGCTGGCACAATAATCTGGCATCTGATTATGATAATTGTGCTCACCTGGCTTCTGACTGTTAAGTACCACCTCTCGGCTTTTGTTTTTTGGGGATCCTCTCATAGGTCTTGCAATCAGAATGCCCAGTTCAGTTAGAGCATTTTATACCTTCAGGATGGACTAGAGAAAAGACCCACAATTAAGATTCTCAGTCATGCTGATGCCCCTCTCACTGTCCCTTCTTCATTGCTTTGGTAAAAGGATTGTCCTGCAAGTCCTCTAATGGAAGTATTTTTCTGGCAGGTTTTTCCAAACTTACATAGTATGTACAATCTGGCATGTTCATTTCTCTTAGTATTTTCCAATCTTCTTGTAGACATCTGAGTACCGTGTTTTGTCTCACTTCCTGGGGTTCCTACCGAGTGATATATCATGAATTCCAGACAAGTGTTCTCATATCAATAAACTCTCCCTTCCCCAACCTTATCTTCCACCTTTGCCACTGCCCACTTGTTTCAGTAGACTCAAAATATAGTCCATACACTGTGTTCTGGATTCTGCTAGTACATGCACGTCATACATTTCTTTTTTTCGGGGTATGGTGCCTTTCCTTCCATTCTTTCCTTAATGCCTCAGCACTTTCCTGGCTGTGACTAACTTTAGCTATGGGTTTAAATGCCAGAAAGGGAAGTAGGGACAGTTTGTGGGGGTGGGTGCATGTATTATCTTGCATGGTCGTCAACTAAGGAGGACCAGATCTTAGTAGATGTGGATTGCTATTTTTGAGAGCTTAGGAAAATCTGGAGGTTCAAGTGCATCAATTCAGATGTCCCAATGCCATATCATAGCATCTCACTCTCTCCTTATCAAGAACCTGATCTTGGCATAGCAGATCTACCTTGGAGCTCCACCACTCATAATTAAATCTTAGGGCTCAGTTTTCTCTGCCTGCTGACTACAGAAGCTAAGAGTCTCTTTAGATGCTGCTAAGTGGGTCCTCTAGTAGCCACAATTAATTTTTGAAGGCTTTATTTTTTTAAAGGACTTGTAGATTCACAACAAAGTTGACAGGTAGGAATGGAAATCATCCCCTTCCTCCACACATGCATGGACTCCCTCATTTCAACATTCTCATCAGAATAGTACATTTGCTGCTAAAGATGAACCTATACTGACACATCATTATGACACAAAATCCATAGTTTACCTTAGAGTCCATTCGTAGTGTTGTACATTTTATGGGTTTGGACAATTGCATAAAGACATATACACGTCATTATAATATCATGCAGAATATTTTCTCTGCCCTAAAAATCCTCCATACTCTGCCTATTCAGCTCACCCTTCCATCCTTGGCTGCCACTGATCTTTTTATTATTACCGTAGTTTTGCCTTCTTCAGAATATCATATAGTTAGAATCATATGGTATGTAGCCTTTTCAGATTGGCTTCTTTCACTTAGTAATATGCATTTAATATTTCTCCATGTCTTTCTGTTTATTTCTAGCTCATTTCTTTTTAGCACTGAATACTGTTTCATTGTCTGTATATACCACAGTTTATTTAGCCATTCACTTACTAAAGAAAATCTTGGTTGCTTCCAAGTTTTGACGATTATGAATATAGCTTCTGTAAGCATCTCTTTATGGGCTTTTGTTCTGTAAACATCCATGTATAGGTTTTAACATAAGTTTCAACTCCTTTGGGTAAATACCTAGAAGTATGATTGTTGGATCATTGGTAAGAGTATATTTAGGTTCATAAGAAACTGTCAAGCTGTCTCCTAAAGTGACTTTAACCTTTTACATTCCCACCAGCTGTATAAGAGTTCTTATTGCTCTACATCCTTATCAGCATTTGGTGTTGTCAGTGTTCCAGATTTTGGCCATTTGAATAGGTGTGTAGTGGGTATCTTACTGTTGTTTTAATTTGCATTCCCTGATGACATATGATGTGAAGCATCTTTTCAATGATTATTTGCCATGTATATATCTTGCTGGCAAGGTGACTGTTAATGTCTTTGGCCCAGTTTTTAATCAAATTGTTTTCTTATTGCTCTGACACACTTAATTTTTAATCGATGATTTATCACAGTCAGCCTTTCAGTATATTTATACAGAGCATCAAGTGCTCTGAGCAAAAACCATCCAGTTCCATTGACCTTATAATGACTTCTCACCCATATTTCTATAACATCCAATATATTGTTGTTGCTATTGCAATTCCTTTCACCAGTTTAACATCCCAATTCATGACTACTGACTATTTGAACAGTTGCACTGTTATCTTAGGCCCAGTGTGCTGTGCCTAAGATATTATTATTATTGCCAGCTAGCTGGAGGAAGATCCCGTCCTGAAAATCCATTTTACCATCTTTTAGGGATTCCTCCTGGTTCTGTAGATACAATTCTCCAATGACTTGCCTTTATTTCAGACTGTATTTTCTAGAATGTTATATAGAAAATAGCCTTTGAAGATATATTGTCTCTCTCTGAAGCAGAGGGAAGGTTCATTTACTGTCCAGTATAATAAAGATAAAGATAATGTTACTCTGGCAAAGCTTAGGCAAGCTAACTGTCCATTATAAGTTTTGGGTACTTGAGTTTCCTTTCCTGTAATGTGCTGCACTGTGAGTGTAATGTATCATCTGGCATTCAATGTGTAGCCTGGTGGGAGCTGAGCTTGAGGAATGAGCTCAAATGCTAATCTAGCTATGGTTATTGCTCTGAGTAATAAACTGCCCTTTGTGTCTGTCCTAGTACGCTTTTGTCTTCTGTCAACATCTGTGAAACTTTGGTAAGCTAAATAGTTGGTTTGCCTGTAGGGTAAAAATCGCAGAATCTTTACGAATTCTTAACACTGGAACCAACTGTTGAAATTCAGTTTCCTAGAAAACAGACTCTGCAATAGAGATAAACATGCAAGAATTTGACTGGGATATAAAATTTGGGAAAATCCTCTCATGATCAGCACTTGTGTGAGAAGGGGGGTAAGTAGGATCAGTCAGAGGGAGAAGTTGACTATGTTGCAGTCACAATAATAATGAGGGAGCAGAAGGCAAGCTGAGGGCAAGGCACAAGCTAATGCCCTGCAACTCTGCAACTCTGCCCCCTCCCAGCTGGGATACATGTGACGTTCCTCAGGCACTCCTAGCTGCCCAAGAACAAATAAGAGGGAAAAACAAGTGGTTAACTGGTTAATGATAGGGATCACAGTCATGCAGGACTTGAGTCTCTACTAGTTTGCAACTGTCTTAATGATTTACAAGAAAAAAGCAATCTCCAGAAACTTACAGAAACTCAATTTTCTGGAGCCCCAATTTCACCCTCTCCTCCATAAGATAGAAAATCTTATATAATCAGTCCTCCTCACAACCCCAGTGCAGCTATTTCTGCCCAGGGGTCCTGTCCCAGTGCTTTAATAAAACCACCTTTTGCACCAAAGACGTCTCAAGAATTCTTTCTTGGCCATGGGCTCTGAACTCCACCACTCCAAACCACATCAATAAGGCCTTAGCCAGGGTGCCTGGGTGGTTCAGTTGGTTAAGCGACTGCCTTTGGTTTTGGTTGTGATCCTAGAGTCCTGGGATCGAGTCCTGCATTGGGCTCCCTGCTCAGCAGGGAGTCTGCTTCTTCCTCTGACCCTCCTTCCTTTCATGCTTTCTCTTTCTCTCAAATAAAGAAATAAAATCTTAAAAAAAAATAAATAAATAAGGCCTCAGCCAACCTCACTGTAGTCTTTGTAGCTAGGATAGTCATGCATTCTTTACCCAGTGGGGGAGAAGGGGTGAGGACTCCATATTAAGTACTCATTGGATACAGGTTGCCCAAGGGTGGGGGAATGGACCTCAAGCAAGACGGTTCTTTTCAGCTCACAGTAATTCCCATTCCCAGAGAGGACAGACAGCTGATCTGCTGGAGGAATGTCATTCAGTACTATCGGAGATCCTGGAAGGTACAGAGCAGCCTCTACTATAAGGGAGAATCCAGAAATAAAATTGTAAATTGCTCTATCCAGAACCTTGACATCATTGAGCTTCTTAATTTTTCAACCACAAATCTTTTTTAGGCTAAATTTTCTTGAGTATTCTTATCTGCAATCGTATACCTAATACATCTGCTTAAGATTCTCCCATGTCATTTTATTTTAAATCTCAACGATTTACCACTGCATTTAACATCTGATGTTACTGCCTATGACATATGTATCTTCTATCTTATTTACATTCAGTACACTCTTGCTACTCTTTTGTAAGTTTCAGATTACAGATCAAATGCCACTTCCTTCAAGCTATTAGCTAAAGTGGCCTCTGCCCCATTATTTTCTAACAATAAACCCTCTTCTTTAACATCATAATAATTTAGAATTGTATACTTATTTGATTTCCTGTTTATTTTATGAATTCCTGCATACACTGTGAATTTCAGGAAGATAAACCAAACCTATCGGGCTCATTCTGTTGTGGTAATCATGAGCACTGTTACTCAAATGTACTGAGCTCTCTCCTTTCCAGACCACAGCACTATTGCATTTCCTGGTCTCTTTGTGGTCATTGTAGCCATGTGATTACTTATAACTAATGCCCTACGAGCAGAAGTGATCACTTCTGTGATCAAGCACTTAATTACCAATGTGGGCCCCTTTAGAGCACTTTTTCCTCTCACACCACAGTGGGCACCGTTTGAAATGAAGGCTGCTCTGTCAGCCTGATTTCCAGCAATACCATGATGAGTTGTCCCCCCCTGACTATTTTTGATGGATGTTCAGTGGGCATAACCAACAACCTAATGTTATTTTAAACCACTCAGATTGTTTGGTTGTTTGATAACAGAGCACACCCTGGACTATGCAGAATGATATTCTACCTGACCCCAGACTAAGCCCAGAGCCCTGCATATAGTATAAACTAAATAATTTTTGAAGGAAAGAAAGAATAATGCTATGCTTATTTAGCAGTATATGTGGTTTTCTTGGGTCTGTGGCTTATTTTTTAAATGAGAAACTTACCATTTGTCTGAACGTGATTACTGTAAAACCAGAGGACACCCCAAAATGTGATGTAAGAGAAAAATATGATGTAAGAAAAAATATTTGTTTATGAAAGAAGTCATCTTCTATGACAAAAGAAGAATATGGTTGGAGTACAAACCTTCTTCATTAGTTAAAACATTGGTGGATTTAAAAAGAATGAAAGCTTTCCAGCATTTGGGAGGGTGTTAACGCCCAATTGAACCTTTATGTTTCACTGTAGCCAGAGAGATTCTATTTGGTTCAGCCCCCTAGTGAATAAAAACCCACAGAAGAAATAGTGTGGGTTGGTTAGAGGAGAGACTACATTAGCACTGTGCCAATAACCAAGATTTAGTTGTTTTATTATAATTTAGGTATCTAGAATGTTTCAAGAAAACTGCATTCACCGTGTGGTAACTGTGCTTTTTATTCCTACTACCTGACAGGTTTGTAAAGTTTATGTACAACTAACTGTGCCTCAGCTTCAGTAATCCTTGCAATGCTGTAATTCTGTGAGTGTGCTGGAGGCTTGCCTCAGTCTCAGCTACAGGCTTGTTGTGACCCTACCCAGCTATCTTCACTCCTTTTCTCTTCATGGTCAAGCTGGCTCCTAACACCTGTGAACTTCTCTTGTGGTAAGTCAGAGCTATTTGTTAACAGTGAAATTTTCAAATAGCTCTCACCTCTGATTTCTATGGAAAGGTCTATACGGATGTCAAATCATTTGCTTCATTCAAATAAATTACCAAGTGTTTTTATCCTTCAATTTGAATATTATTACTGAATATGTGTTGTTTCAGTCAGTTGCTTTTGTTATCTTTTAAAACTCATGCCAACAGACATTTCTAAGTCTCCTCAAAATTACAAGTCTTCTTTCATGTTTCTAGACTTTAGCCTGGTTGGCTAAAGTCTGTTCCTCCTTCCTTCCCTGTGTTCATGTCCCTCCCTCCCTTCCCTCCCTCCCCTTCCCTCCCTGCCTCCTACTTTCTTTCTCTCTCTCTTTCTTTCTTCTTTTACCATAAGTCCAAGTCCAAATCCTTCTTTCTGTCATGTTGGTGCAGTTTTGGTGATGATGACAGAATTAGACAAGAAGGCTTGGTTTTAATTACTTTTTTCTCCTACTTCTTTCTAAGCATTCTGATTTAGCCCTTTTTGAAATGATACCAATTTTCCTCATATTCCTTTTTTTTCAAACTCCTCCAAAAATCGAGTCAGAGTTGTGAAGAAAGTGGTATTGTTGGTCAGGCACAAACAGACATACATGGCGATGTCCTTGAATGTGCTGAACAACCTTCTGTATAACACCATTTTGTCATTTATAGACTCTGCTTGATGATTTAATAATATAACTTAGCACTTACAACCTATTGTGTTAAAATATATTTAAAGTCAATATTACTGTACATATACAAAGATATCACCACTTTAGTTATGCTGAAATTCACTAACAGGTTGGAAAAACATTACATTAGGAGGACCTTAAAGAGCTAGGGAAAAGTTAAGACTAAAGGATGAGATAGAAAATTAGCTCTACAGTCTTACTGCAGAAACAGATCTACTAAGATATAAATACTCTTGATACCTCCATTGAAGTTATCATGGTTTCATGAAAATCAAATTAATTTTGTGATATCAGTGCCACATTTTTAATCTCTTCCTTAATACTCAATTTTAGTGTTGATAATGAATGCATTTGTTCAAGACTGGAAAATTATGGGTTGAAGAGAGGCAGATGAATATAATGGAAAATCTGTTTTGCAATTAAGATGGAAGGCAAAGGTGTCAAAAATTAAGAAAGATATCTTTGGGGAAAAAGTCACTGCTTAATTTAACTTATATTATTAATAAATCATCATTCACATCATGCTTTTGTTCTCTGTATTGTGAATGTAGGTCAAAGAAGCAAATTATTCCGACACAAAGATAAAATATTTGAATAATCAAAGATTATCAATGTACTTTCAACAAAAATAAGGCACAGTTTATTATTTCAAATTCCAAGTAGTGTTTGACAAAAACTGTTAGATACATCAAATATCCAAGAGATTGGTTATTAAAACTGACATTGTCTGTATAAACAATGATTTTCTCATTCTTATCCCATGAGTTAAATATATGTGGCAATGCTAATTCTGAATGGATTATAGTATTTGGCAGCTAGTGACACAACCTTCACATTAGTCAGTAAAAGTTTACTCAATTGGGCGCCTGGGTGGCTCAGTTGGTTAAGCGACTGCCTTCGGCTCAGGTCATGATCCTGGAGTCCCGGGATCGAGTCCCGCATCGGGCTCCCTGCTCGGCGGGGAGTCTGCTTCTCCCTCTGACCCTCCTCCCTCTCATTCTCTCTGTCTCTCATTCTCTCTGTCTCAAATAAATAAATAAAATCTTTAAAAAAAAAAAAAAAAGTTTACTCAATTAATTATAGATTTATATTAGAATAATATTAGCATATAAATTTTTAAGACTTTTATGTTATTACTCTTTAATTTAACATGAGGCCAACTTTTTTTTTTTTTTTTTAATGCTAAACCAGGCTTAATAAGTTAATTTGTCTTACAGTGCTATTTTTTCTAACTAGCTAAGAATAATTTATACTTTTTGGCTAAACTTAGATAGATGAATACTGCCAGTAGTCATTTCCAGGTTGCTCCTAGTGGGACTCCCTTTCGTAATATAAGCTCAGTTGCAATATATAGTTTTATCTTCCAACAGGATTTGGCTATAATTTCTTATTTATTTAAAAATGGTAAAATGTAAATTTTGCATGGTATTCTTAGCAACACTCATGAATCTTTTTATAATTTATAATCCCCAAAAAGTTATATTTTATCTTCTCTCTTCTGATGTCTAGTATTAACCCTTATTGGTAAAGCAGAGTACCGTAATAACTACCCAACCCCCTAGATGGAAAAACAAAATGGAGCAAATTCAAACTAATAACACAGCATAACACCATTTGGTTGGAAATGTATTCAGATTATGTCATGAAAGTCAAGTCTCTGAAGATAAATTCATTTTCTTTTTTCTTTTCTGCGTTTTACTAGCTTCCTTTAAGATAACTTTACTAATGGTGCTGCACTATCCTTAGGGCTTATGCATGGGAGATAAGAGGAAAATGAGGTGCTAGGTTCAATGATATCTCACCCTTACAGAGAAAATGATAATTGTCAGCTGTGGTAGAAGTAGGCAGCTGGTCTTGGCCCTAAGGATACCACCCTCTCAGAAAAAAGCCTAAGGCAAATCTTGTCTTTAGAAAGTATAAACAACAACAACAAAAAAAAGAAACACTGCAAAACTCACTTTTTGCTCCAGTCTTGTGATCAGTCTTTCCAACGTTTTTATCATGATTAGCGGGCACTGTTTAGGCTGGCAATGACATCTACAAAAATCACAACAGAAGTGAACCTGGTCTTGGTCTCACTGTTGCCAAGCATGTGCAAATACATGGATCTTCAAAATCTTCTAGAAATAGGGGCTGCTTACAAGGTTGTTCTCAGGTGAATAATTTTATTTTTGTCTTAATTTCCCTAACTTTCATGGAAGTGAAAGATTGATGAAGACTAGAAATAAAGACTGTAACATGAGTTCTTTTAGTATTTCTCACTTTTTCCCGATAGATTTGAGTAAATTACAGCTTTTTCAGTTTCCCTCCACCAATCTCTGAAGTGATAGAATTTAAATATAAGTTAGTGAGTTCTTTAAAGCCAAAGCATAGATGTATACATTGACCTAAAATAATAATAGTCTAAATATATTTATTCATTTACTTTTAGAATATTATTGAAATCTGAGCAGGTTGGCATATATTTTCCATCTAATGGACTATTACACATAGAAAAATCCCAGAACTACTTGTAGGACCTAAACATGCCATTTCACAATTTTTATCTCAGTTTTATCTTTCTTAAAATGGGGGCTTCAACTAGAAGATTCTCTAAAGCACCTGCTTAATTTAAGATACAAAGTAATTTAAGCATATTTTGCAATATAAACAGAACTGACATCATAATCTGCTCTAAATATTTGAACTTATTGTCTTATTTTATACACACACTCACTTATCTTCTTAGAAAAGTCTACTTTTCCCACCATATTACTAGTAATAATAGCTAGAATGCATTGAGTGCTTACTATGTTGCAATCATTGCTCTGAATACATTGCATGTTTTATTTTGTAATTCTTGCAACAGCTCTGTGAGGCAGATGTGATTATTATTACGGTCATTTTACAGATGAAGAAGAGGAAGGTCAATTGACTCAAGGTCACACAGCTGGTAAATGGCAAAATGATGGGTAATAAGCTGACTCTATAATACATGTCATTAGCACTCATAATTCTTCCTCCTTTGAAGCAGGGAAACTGAAAGAATTCTGCGAAGAACTGCTTTTTTGGCTCTTTTTCCTGCTTCTATTCTTGCTAGATCCTACACCCCCCGCATTATACATACCTTATAGTACAAATAATGTATGTCCTCCTTGCACAGATCAGGGAGTTAATGATTTCTTTGGAGACTTTCAGAACAACAGATAACATCTAAGGAGTGACCAGGCAAGGTTGTCACGTATGTTTTCCATACCACTGACTCCAGACACCTTGATGCCAAGACCCCCGGATACAGGGCAGAAGTAACTTATGGAGGACACCTAAGCACTCGTCCTTCTTTTGACTAGTCTCTGGATAGCTGATAGGACCTGTACACCAGACCACAATCCTCAATTAAAAACTCCAAGCCCCAAGCAAAGATAAGACTTACTTGTCTTTCCTTTCTGAGTCTCCCAGATGTTCTGTCCATATCTGCACTCTATCTCCAATAAACCCTGCTCTCACTTCCTCCCTGCTCACATTTGATTTCTATGCTGCCTGAAGCCAAGGACCCTCTTACCTGGTCCTGCAGGAACCCCTCTGAGTCCTTGGACCTAGCCAGCCTTTGTCACTGTCAAGGTTGAGTAAACAAATGAAAGCACCAAGCTGTTTTGCATACCCATTGCCATTGCCAAAATCCATTCCTTTAGAGATTCTGTCTGTAAAAGAGAAGAGTAAGCAACAAAGTAAAACATTAGGATGGAAGGGTAAGAGGAAAATAGAAATACAAAATTTTGTCATACATAAAACCTTAAAAAAATGAAATTCTAAGAATAGGTTGTGAACAACAATGTCAAATGATGTAATATTTGAAAAGAATACAATATGCCAAAGGTCTGGTACTTAGAAGTCATTGGTAGCTTTATAGTACAAATGTTCATTAGTACACCTGGTAGTGTAAGAAAGGAGACTGAAATTAGTTGACTAACAAATACAAAGGGGAAGGAGGACACAGGGAAAAATCCTATCTTTATTTAGGATATTCATAAAGACAAGGGAAGGTGAGAAGTGACTAGTATATCAGGGCTAATTGTAAAGCATTTGGTTTCTTTTTTCTTCTTAAGATGGAGGTAGTCTAAAAGAATGTAAGCAATGTGGAAAGAAATTTTAAGACAAGGATCTTGGAAAAAGTACAAAGAAAGGGTCTTTGGAGGAAAAAAAAATCAAACAGTTCTTTCTCAGAGTCAGCAAAAAGGGAGATTAAAAGAAAAGGGAGTGGGGGAGCAGAAAGTGGATTAAGAGAGAAGTTCTCCCTCAAATGGTTCTGTTTCCCCAGAGAAGTAGTCAGTGTCAGGCGCTGAGGGTGACTGAAGATGGGGTTGGAAAATGGGTGGGGCAGAAGCAGGCTCCCCGCTGAGCAGGGATCCCAAAACGGGGCTCAATCCCAGGACCCTGGGATCATGACCTGAGCTGAAGGTAGATGCTTAACTGACTGAGCCTCCGAGGTGCCCCTTGAATATCATTTAGTTATAAAAATTAGAGGGCAGTGCAGTGACAAAGCTGAGCAGGGTATTGAAAAACAGAAAAAAAAAAAAAAAAGTTAGATAGGGCGCCTGGGTGGCTCAGTCGTTAAGTGTCTGTCTTTGGCTCAGGTCATGATCCCAGGGTCCTGGGATCGAGCCCCGCATCAGGCTCCCTGCTCCACAGGAAGCCTGCTTCTCCCTCCCCCACTCCCTCTGCTTGTGTTCCCTCTGTCGCTGTGTCTCTCTCTGTCAAACAAATAAATAAAATCTTAAAAAAAAAAAGTTAGATATATCATCAAAATAATACTCAAGGAATTTAGAGCCTGATAGAATGGATTAGCGTATTCAATACTCATTTAACTCTTAGTGATATAGCAGTTTTAAAAAATCCATGGAACATAGGGATATAAAGAGAGAAAGCACTAACTTAGCACCTGTTTATTGAGAAGCTACCATATAGAAGCTACTTTGACAGAATCTTTGAAGTTACAAAAATGACTGAAACAATGACTTTCTACTAGACTGCAATTTGTATCCATTTATTCATTTCTTCATATTTTATACTGTGTCAAATCAACAGTATTTATAACACTATTAAAATTAACGCAGAATTTAATATAAAAGAGGTTTCTTTTGCCAGTAAGTCACTGGGAAGGAGGCTAATTAGTCTTTGAAATAGTCAAGGAATGTATTATAGGGCATTTTTTTTCTTTGTTCAGTGTTGTGGGTCATTTTCACCAAAATGTAAGCACAATACAAGGGCCAGAGGAAAGCACAAGTAGAGGATGACTCCCTGTAACATATAATTTGAAGATTGCTCTCCAGTCCATTTCCTGGAAGATGTGAACTTAGACGTTGAAGGAGAGTTAGGTTTTGTATATATAGATGGAGGAGGAATATTCTAGTTGGAGAAAATGTCATAAAACAAAGTGAGAGTCGTGAGAAATTGTTAGGCTCATAGAGTTAGTTTCATGCAGTTAGTTATGCTGGAGGACCAGACAGTGAGAAGGTAAACTGATACCAGATTAAAAGATATATTAAGGAGTTTGGATATTTTGGAGTATGAGATTCAATGGAGTTTTGAGCAAAGTGTGATAGCATGAAAAGTGTATTTCAAGTGTTATCCACTATTGATTGTCTTCTCTGATCTACCCTTCTCCCAAAGTCAAGCTAAGTTAAATGATTCATTTTAACAGTATATGCTCTATCATAATACTTACCCATTTTACTATAATTACCTCCTTCGTGTACCTCAACCAGCCTCACCAAATCTCTACATGTGTTTGGATTCAAAGCCTTGAGAGTAATAAAATATTCCTTTGTACTGCTTTTCCAGGTTTCTCAATAGAATTTTTTTAAGTAGCTCAGGAAACAAAATTAGATATTAGAAGGCAAAGATTCGGTATCCTTAATCTTTGGCCTATTACATATCACTTCATTTAGACACAACTACAGTTGGCCCTTGCACAATATGAGGGTGTAGGACACCAACCCCAGCACATTCAAAAATATGCATAACTTTTGACTCCTCCAAAACTTAACTAATAGCCTACTGTTGACCAGAAGCCTACTGATAACATAAACAGTCAATTAACACATACTTTGTATATTAAATACTGTATTCTTATGATAATGTAAGCTAGGGGCACCTGTATGGGCTCAGTTGGTTAAGCATCTGACACTTTTATTTTATTTTTTTAAATATTTTCATTTATTCACCTGACAGAGAGAGACACAGCTAGAGAGGGAACACAGCAGGGGTGGTGGGGGAGGGAGAAGCAGGCTTCCCACTGAGCAGGGATCCCAGGACCCCGGGATCATGACCCAAGCTGAAGGCAGACACCCAACCAACTGAGCCACCCAGGCACCCCAAGCATCTGACTCTTAATTTCAGCTCAGGTCATGATCTCAGTGTCATAGAGCGATCCCCATCTGGATCCATGCTCAGCACAGAATGTGCCTAAGATTCTCTCTCTCTCTCCTTTGCCCCTTCCCCCTGCTCACCTCTCTCTCCTTCAAAATAAAAGTAATAAGATAGAAAAAAGAAAATGTTATTGAGAAAATACATTTATAGTACTGTACCATATTTAGTGAAAAAAATCTGCATGTTAAGTGGACCCATGCAGTTCAAACCCATGTTGTCCTAGGGTCAACCATATAAGAAGCCCCTAATTTTTCTTATAATTCACTAACTGATTAAAGAAAGTCTGCTTTAGGATTATGGCAGTGAAATGAAAATGCAAAGATACTTTAGAGGTCAAATCAAAATGATTTTTTTCAAAATATGTGATGTAGGTGAGAGAGTTAGGGGGGTACTTTTTTTTTCATTCTCTAAAGAATGCAATAAAATTGTGGAGACAGTACAATGAAATATTTACATGTATAAGGGTTGATCTATACAATTTGAGACAACAGGTGCTAAATATATCTTCTTAACAGACATTTTTCCATTTGGACATGCTAGAGGTGATCAGAAGTTAGCCAATTCATTTAAACTGTGGTGGATTCCATAAGATCATAGGAAAGATGTTGGATCTATTTTGGTTTAGGACAAAGAGCAGGATTTAAATAAACAGAGTATTACCAATTTACAGTATATTAGGGACAAAACTGAAGTGGGTAAGGGAAAGCATGAACAGAACATTTTGGTTGCAACAAGTCTACCACTATGAAAAGTAGCGCCCGAAGTGGAATAGGAGGATACTGAAGAAGGAAAAGAACGAGGACAAATTCAGAGCTGGAGGAGTTGGAAAGAGACTGAAGATAAAATCCTCTGGGTGCCTCAGCAAGTAAATACTTCCTAGACAATTTTAGAAAGTAAATTTAGTGTACTTATTCTCCAGTATGTTTTATTTAGAGTGTACCATCAGTTAAATATAAAGATGTAAAATGGTATCATATCTTTTTAATGGCATAATTCCACTCAAACTCCAAAATCTCCTAGTCTTAGTTGTTACATATTTTGTAAGTGTGTGGTATTTTTAATCCAAAGGAAATTGGAATTTGTACCACAGGCCAATTCTCATGGGAAATCGAGTAACTTTCCTAAAAGCAGATGTGGCACAACTGTTCCTTCTTCTTGCTGCCCCCTTCTCAAGAAACTCAAAAGGCTTTCAGAGCTTTTGCAGCAGATTTCTGAGGAATGGCTAGGATTTTTGAAGTGTTGGTTATGGAGGAGTCAGGAAAATATTATTCTGTGGATGGGTGTTCATAATACCTTAGTCTTACCTTCAGACTTGGGTAGCTATTAAATACAATTCACCTGGTTTTTCTGTTTATTTTAATGTAAAGTACACAAAATGTGTTCTAAGAGCCACCTGCTCAGTTTGACAATTATTATTTTAATTATATTTCTAAGTATCAAACCTCTAAATATACTATTAAAGATGAAAATTCTTTCCTAACTGTTCTCTGAAGCTTTTCTTCAGTAGTAGATCAATGGCAGAAAATACACGAGGTCTGAAACTTGACTTTTGAAGAAACGGTGATTGTTGCTATCAAAATCAGGTTATGACCCCAGGACAGCCACCACCATAATAGCATCATAAGACTCAATGCTGCAATGATCTGGGAAGGGCAACTAACCATAGGCACTGCTATTTGCTTCAGAGGAGCACCAATTAATTTGTCTGCTCTCTGATCCACTTGAAGAACTCAGCTGGAAACCAAACAAAGCCAGCTTGAAAAAAAAATCTAACATTTGAGCTATTTTATGTATTCTTTCAAGTAGACTATATTTTAGACTCCAGAACCAAGGGTCATAACTCTTGTATCTCTCTCTCTTCATAGAATTAGAGTTTGTCAAAGATGTTAAAAATAAAATGAGTGTGAAGGCTCTATGAGAGTTATGGGAAGGGTGAGAAAAAGGTGAAGAAGGACTAAAGTAAGACTTTCAGATACGAGTAATAATAACAACAACAATATTAAAACTGACAGCTTTCTTCTCTGTATCTTTGCTTCCCACTGTTCCTCTTTAGAACCAAATGTGTAACTTACATTTTATTAAGGATAACTGTAGCAAAAATTAGCATTCAGATTTTGAGAAAAGAACTGATGGAATTAAGAGTTAATTTAAAAATTGATTTTAGATATCTGACAGAGGAGTGCCTGGGTGGCTCAGTTGGTTAAGCGGCTGCCTTCGGCTCAGGTCATGATCCCAGGGTCCTAGGATTGAGCCCCACATCGTGCTCCCTGCTCAGCAGGGAGCCTGCTTCTCCCTCTCCCTCTCCCTCTGCCTACTGCTCTGCCTGCTTGTGCTCTCTGTCAAGTAAATAAATAACATCTTAAAAAAAAAAAAAGATTCTGTAGTCTTTAAAAAAAAATAGATATCTGACAGAATCTCAACAATATCTCCATTTTTAAAACCCCTATCAAACATAATACCATATATGTGATCTTTCCTCATGTTGTTAGAAACATCCATAAACTTTATCATACATTAGCAGTTATATCTACGGTCCCTTCCCAGAAGGTAAATTGTTTCCCTAATCTCAAATACAAATCTGGGTTTCTTTTTCAAGTCTGAGTTATTTTTTCAGGTCTGAGTGTCTCTGGAACTCTAGAATTTTATAGCAATGTCATATGTTTATATTTTTTTTGAGTTCCAGAAAGTCTTGAAGCATTGTGTGTGCATGTATGCATGAATACATGTGTGTCTATGTGTATCTGTGTTTAGTTTCCATAGAAATATGCTTTTAACACATAAATATAAATATATATATATTTTAAAGAGACTCTCTTCTTGCCATGATGAAATAATTGGCACCAGACTTGCATTCCCTTTATCAACTAAGAAAATAAACAGCCCATGTAAATAACTACTTTTGGACAGTGGATAATAGGACAACACAACTGTGATTCTTAAAAGGAGGGAAAAGTTCTACAATATCACTGGCTTTCTACCTGGAGGATATCTAGTTTGTAGTACTAGAAAGAAGAGAAATTACTAACACTGTGATCTCACTGAGTTGGGGAAATGGAAATTAAAGTTGAGGAGGCTGAGGGAGCTAGAATTTGCAATCACAGTACCAAGAAAATGAAGTAAGGCAGGTAGTGATGTCCAGAAATCTGCATGCAAGAGTCTTGAATTTTTTGTTCATCTTAGGCTGTGAACAGAGAAGTAGAATCTCCACAAAGCCTGTCAATGGAAAACTAAAAGGAGTTGATAAGCTGAGTAATACCCAAAGCTCACACAGGATAGGGTAGGCACTGAAGTTGCAAATAGGCAGACTGTGAAAAACACATTGAATACCAATGGAATTCAGTTGAATCTGTAGAAGAGTTGTAATTTTAGAGTAGGTTAAACTACCCCAACAGGAAAAACAATGGCCCTACTAAAACAGACCTCAAAAAAAAAAAAAAAAAACTTTGCAAGGCTGAAGCTAATCTATGAGTAACTTAACTGCTTGTCAAAACAAAGTCAACACATGTTGAAGATTTTTTTTAATTATTTATTTGACAGAGAGACGGAGAGCACACAAGCAGGGGGAGCAGCAGAGGGAGAGGGAGAAGCAGGCTCCCCGCTGAGCAGGAAGCCTGATGCGGGGCTGGATCCCAGGACCCTGAGATCATGACCTGAGCCAAAAGCAGGCACTTATATTTTGAAAGAAGAAAATACATTCCAGATATTCAACAGTATAACATTCACAAAGTTCAGCACTCAATAAATTATAAAAAAAAATATCTAGAAAATCCCAAATGTTTAGAAATAAAAAAACAAAATATTTTGAATGAAACTTGACCACTTTCTTACATCATCCACAAACATAAATTCAAAATGAATGAAAGACCTAAATGTGAGATAGGAAACCATCAAAATCCTAGAGGAGAACCCAGGTAGTAATCACTCTGACTACAGAGAAAAAACTGATTGTTACTGGAGGGGAGGTGGGTAGGAGGATGGTTAAATGGGTGATGGGTATTAAGGAGGACACTTGCTGTGATGAGCACTGGATGTTGTATGTAGGTGATGAATCCCTAAATTCTATACCTGAACTAATATTACACATTATGTTAACTAACTGGAATTCATATAAAAACCTGAAAAAAAAGAAATTAAAAAACACATTTTGATTAGCTCATTTATGATCAAATGTCTTGGCAAATAAATAAGGGAGCTTGACTAACCTGACAAAGGGAGTCTAGTAAAAACCTACAGTTACCATCATACATAATTGGATGACTTAGCACTTCCCCAGCAAAACTCAGAACAAACCAAGTATATTCCCTTTCATAACATTTATATCTAATGTTGACGTGAACATTAGACACCTTAACATTTCAATAAGACAAGAAATGCGATGCATACAGCTTAGAAAGGAAAGAAGAAACTCAGTTCATAGAAAACAAGATCATTGTTATAGGTTGGTTTTCTTAAGAAGCAGACTCTAAGATGAAGGTTTGCATGTAGGAATTTTATGTGGAAACACCTCTGGAATCATTATCTGTGGAGACAAGGGTAAAAAATAGTACTTGGTAGAAGGAAAAGCCATGCTGAGATACAGAATCAACAAATCCTCAATTAAGCACATGAGATCTGTGGAGTTAGAACACCATATTAGAATTGGGACAAGGTGGCCAAAAGTCTGTACTGCTCCAGGAAGGTGTTTATTTACCTTTGGGAAAATTGGCTGCCTTCATCTGAGGCAAACTCTGAAGGAGCTGACAGGTCTATACTGACTACCATGGGTACTCCTAGCATCTGGTAGAAAGTCTTACACTGAAGCATGATATGGCAGAATACACAGCATCCACAGAAATGTAAGTGCATGGAACATCCAAAAGAACCTATTTTAAAAATTACTAGAACTAAGAAGCATGAATTTAGCTAGGTCAAGGGGTACATGATATATATACAGTAATCGAGTGTGTTACTAAGTACTAGCATTACACAATTAAAAGTAAAAATTAAGTATATAATTTGCATTACCATCAAAAATTAGGAAATGCCTAGGTATTAATTTAGCAAAGTATATGTAAGATCTCTCCACTCAAAGTCTGCATCTTTGTTGGAAGAAATTAATGAACCACAAAATGGAGAAACGTATCATGTGCATAGATTATAACACTCAACATTAAGTTGTCAGTTCTTCCCAAAATGATCTGTAAATTTAGAGCAACACCAATTAAATCCCAACGAACTTTACTTTGTAGGATTTCACAAATGATTTTGAATTTATATGGCAATGGAAACAACATAGAATAGTCAAAACAATTCTGAAAAAGAAAAACAAATTCGGAAGATTTACACTACCTGATTTGAAGACACAGGTTAAAGTTACAGGTGTTGATGTAAGAAGAGACATGTAGGTAAGTGGAGTAGAATAAAGAATTCAAAATAGACCCATATGTACATTGGAGTTGAGTTTTGACAAAAATACTAACACAATAAAATGGGGAAATGATAGTTGCTTCTACAGGGCTGCAGGAACAACTGGATATATGTATGGATAAAAATGAATCTCAACCTTTATCTCATTAAATTGGAATGAATTTTAGCCCTAAACACCAACCATAAAACTATAAAATTTCTAGATAAAAACCATCAAGCCTGAGCTTGATGAGTATTTCTTTTTTTTTTTTTTTTAAAGATTTTATTTATTTATTTTGAGAGAGAGAGAATGAGAGACAGAGAGTATGAGAGGGAGGAGGGTCAGAGGGAGAAGCAGACTCCCCGCCGAGCAGGGAGCCTGATGCGGGACTCGATCCCGGGACTCCAGGATCATGACCTGAGCCGAAGGCAGTCGCTTAACCAACTGAGCCACCCAGGCGCCCTTGATGAGTATTTCTTAGGACACACATGAAAAATAGAAACCTAAAATAAAACCTTGGAAAATTGGATTTCAACACAATTACAAACTTCTGCTCTGTTAAAGACACCATTAAGGATTTTTTTTTTTTTTTTAAAGCCACAGTCAGGGAAAAATTATTTACAATGTATGTGTCTCATACAGTATTTGTATCCAGAATATATAAATAACTTATAATTCAATAATGACACAATCAGTTTTTTTAAATGGGCAAACAATTTGAATAAGCATTTCACAGTGGAAGATACACAAATGTCCAATAAGCACATAAAAAGATGTTTAACAATAAAAGTCATCAAGAAAATACAGTGAGATATCAGTATACACCAAAGAGATTGAAGTAAATGTCCAAATTGAGAGGGAGCATTTAGAAACATTTAGGGGACTATGACAAAGTACTTTCCTTTCTGCTTATCTGTTTATTGAATCTAATGCTAATAAAATAGAGCTTGTATTTTGTATGTCTTTGTCGGGTTTTTCTACTAGATATGGTGGCTTATTATAATTTATGTAATGATTTCTGAGAGATTTGATTTTTTGGGGGGGATTGTCCTTTACCCCAGATATTTTAAAAAGCATTGCTCTAAGGAATTGGAAATCAAAGTGATTGGTCCATAGCAGTACCAGCAAGATATCCTTCCAGAAATAACCAGGAGGCTAAATAAATGTGCTCTGCCGATATGGCTCCATTTTCAGTCTCTCTCATTCCCTCTTAGATTGGGCATGAAGACACAAACCACAAATAATTGCTTTGACTATCATGTTTTCCCCCATATGTCATTCCACTGGATGCATACCATGAGAGGTGAAAAATTACAGAAAATGTGTATGTCTCATTTCCTATGAGAGGAAGTTTAGAAACAGAAAATATGGCTAACCTTTGCACTGATGCAAATATGGAGACCCAATTTCATGCTGATACTCCAGATGGCCACAACTTTCCAAAGCCTTATAAACTGTTAAGTTAGTACATCAATGGCTTAGCTTTAAATTAACATAGTATCTCCTGTCTGATCAAACCTTCAATAACAGGAGAAAGAGCAATGTAAACCAAAACAATGCATTGACTGTGAAGTCTGGACTCTTTAGCCAAGGAGAGCCGTGAACTGAAAATCTGTAGATTGTTTTCTTCCAACGTAAAGCTAAATAAAACGAGTCTACTTGTTGGACTATGATTTCATTTACTAGATATTTTTTAGTGAAGGGGGCAGCGTCAGTTTTACATACACATATGCACAAAATGCTCTGCTAGTGTACGTTAGACTTCATGAAATATGTGATAAATGTTATTTAGATGTTTTTACTTCTATTGCAGGTAGACTAAAATGACACAGAACACTAAGGAGACATAGAAAATTACTATATCCCCAACTGGTTTTTATTAAATAATCAATAACCAATAGAAAAATGGGGTCTAATAATTATTTAGAATAAGTAAATTCATATAAGGATTTAGCTTTTAAATGGTCCTTGTAGCCTAAATTCTTGGTACAGAAAAGTGTGAAAGCCACTGTATTGTTTCTGCGTCTAGCAAAGATCCATTAGACTCTGGAGGCTGTTTATAGAGGGATGTTGAGAACTTTATGGTTATGGAAAACTTAAATTTCAAAAAACTTCCTTGAACTTGCTTTGCTAATAGAATCTATATGGATCCAGAAAAAAAAATTAATATACAATAGTTTGCTTTGAAAAACTTTATGATTCTCCTCCCAAATACTTCTTTCCTACCAAAGAAATTAAACTGACTCAATGTATTGGTAAAAGTTTTCTGAAGAGACAAACATAAAGAATAGCTTTAAAATAGAATTTTTGTTCTTTTTCCAGGCCAGTCAGTGACTGATTTCACTATATAGCAGCAAATTCAGAATCTACTATTTGTCTCAAATATTTAACTAAAAATTAGTATCCATTATGTGGTAAAATGTATATAAAAAGGTAAACATTCTGGAAAGAAGGAAACAGTTTATATAAGTAAGAATATACTTTTTCTACATTTATTGGTTCTTGCTATTTTGCAATGGGAGTTATATTTGTCTCATATAGTGTTGTATTAATTTTTGAGGAAAATTTCTGGTTATAAAGCACTAAAATTGATCTTAATTATAGGATTATCTGTTTTCCTTCTCAAAGACACTGCATAACCCGGAACTAATAGAATTATATCAGTAACTCAAATACTTTTCTCTGTTTATAGACAATATTTCACTTTGTGGGAGATTCTAGCCTAATTCTTCATCATCAGTTATCCCTGCTTCTTCTGTGCTCGTTGTCCTATTCTCGTTCCTGGAGATAATCATAATACTTGCTCAACAAAGTTGTTGAGAGAATTAAATGAGCTTTGAAAAATTCCCTGAACACAGTCAGTGTGGCCTAAGTGTTTGCTAGTATTACTACTGTTATCATTAAAGCCCTGAACAAAATACCCTCAACTATTTTCATGTTCACTCTTTATCATATTGTTTTGCTATTTTCTTCTTATTTCCATGAATCTTAATTCACTGTCCTAGTTCTCTAAGTCATGTGGCTTTTTGAGGGGGTACAGGTTTGTTTTACAATTTAAAATAAGTATTGATTATATAAAAAAATGATAATCATAAACTATATATTAACACAAGTAACATTATTTTTTTGAAAAGTAATTCTATTTTCTAAGACCAAAAATTATTTTTCCCAGATTTACTGAGGAATAACTGACAAATATAATTGTATCTATTTAAAATATACAGTTCAGTAATTTGGTATACATATACATTGTGGCATCTTTGAATCAGACTTCTGGTTTAGTCTCAATTTTTCTTGCTCTTCTGTTTTTGTTCTTCTGGATTTACTATGCCCAGAGCTCTTAATTAAGAAACTCTGAGCTTTTTTTATAAGAACCCAGTTTCTAGGGCGCCTGGGTGGCTCAGTTGGTTAAGCGACTGCCTTCGGCTCAGGTCATGATCCTGGAGTCCCTGGATCGAGTCCCGCATCGGGCTCCCTGCTGAGCAGGGGGTCTGCTTCTCCCTCTGACCCTCTTCCCTCTTGTGCTGTCTCTCATTCTCTCTCTCAAATAAATAAAATCTTAAAAAAAAAAAAAAAAGGAACCCAGTTTCTAGAACAATTATATATAGAATACAAGCTAAGTGGGTCTGCATGAAAATCTCAATTATCCACCCATTTCCAAAACAAAACACAGAAATTGGAGATATACAAAGAAACATACACACACTCAGACACACCCAAGTGTGCTTATATTTCTGATTCAATTTAGTATGTAATTATTGAATAGATACTATGTACCAAAAACACATGTTGGTAAAAATAGCACTCGCTTCATAAAAACTCTGAAAATTAGATGTGGCGAACACACAGTCACAGCTTTCCCCATTATCAACATATACCTCCGAAGGTGTGCATTTATTTTTTTTGATGAACCTTCATCATCACCCCAATACATAACTACATGAGGGCTCATTCTTGGTGTTGTATATTCTATGAGTTTGGACACATTTATAAGGATGTGTATCCACCATTATAACATCGTACAGAAGAGTTTCACTGCCTTAAAATTTTTCTGCACTCTTGACTATTCATCCCTCCCTTTCACTTAACACCTGCCTACCACTAATTATGTTACTATCTCCATAGTTTTTGCCCTTTCCAGAGCGTCATATAGTTGGGATTGTACAACATATTGCATATTACTGAGTGAAAGAAACCAATCTTAAAAGGCTGCATGTTGTACAAACTCACAGAATTATGAGTTTGGTATTATTGGGTCTCTCTAGCCTGGGAGGGGCTGTGACCTACAGTAGAGTGTCTGAGGGAGGTTGCTTCTAATCATTTGGGGGATTCCTCCCACAGGTTGGGAGGAGGACTTTTTGACCCTAAAAAGTTTGTACCAGAAAGTCACGGCAGCCTCTCTCCATCAGGTGGGGCTGCTCTTGCAATGCAAATGCACTATAAAGAGTCTAGGGGTTTCCCTGAGGCAGAGGTAGAAGAGGAGAGTGCATGCTCTGCACTTGTGGCCCTAAGGTGTTGGAAGCCACAAGGTCAGGATGTTGAGCTCTCGAGCTTTTAATGTATAGCTTGTTTATCTCCCTTCTTGCCTCCCACTCGTGTCTCCATGATTCCTCTTCAAGGACTTGGGACTCTGCCTTGGGGTGTTCCTTCCACTGCTCCTGTTTAGCTTCTACCTAACAGGTCTAAAAATTAAACTGACAAGGAAAACAGAAGAAAAGCAAATGGGACGCCTGGGTGGTTCAGTCAACTAAACCACTGACTCTTGATTTTGGCTCAGGTCATGATCTCAGGGTCTTCAGATCAAGTCCCACATGGAGCCTGCTTAAGGTTCTCTCTCTCTCCCTCTCCCTTCTCCCCTCCTCCCCCTCTTATCTCTCTCTCTAAAAAAAGAAAAAAAAAAGAAAAAAAAATTATTTATGACAGTTGTATGTGACACAGGAGGCTTCTTAAGGAAATGAAGACCTGAAGAAACAGTTAAAGCTGAGTGTTTTTATGCTAGGTTTGATGAAGTGTGGCCAGTCACAAAAAAACAAGAGAGATCAGAGTGTGAGTAAGTATAGTAAACTGGAGGAAACTTAGCAAGGCTCATTTGATCAGAATCTTGGCACCTTGTATCTTTGGAGATAAGGCTGTTCCTTTCTTCTGGATATAAGGAAGGTACCTCCAACATGAGGGTTTTATGATCTATTTCAGGAAGAAGGTTGAGGGAAAGGTCAGTGACCTTCCTGTTTCTGCCATTTTCTCAGACTCCTTCTGCTTAAAAGATTCAAAATGCGAAGTGGCCGTATTTGGGGGTAGTATGTCCTGAACCCCATCACTGGTAAATAATTGCTTATGAAAGGAAAACTACCTATATATATATATATATTTTTTTTTTTCACACTTACTTTGAGGATCATTTAGAGTTTATTTTTCCAAATACATTTATTTTTTTAGATGTTTCTTTGGAAATCTGCTTGAAGACTGCATTTTTTTCTAAATTTCTAGTATCTGGGATGAACTCAGTCTCAGCTCAGATCACCACAACAAAATACCAAAGATGGGGTGGCTTAAATAACAGACATTTGTTTTCTCCAAGTTCTAGAAGCTAGATGTCCAAGATCAGAGTGCCAGCATGGATGGGTCCTGGTGAGTGTGTTCCTCCTAACTTCTAGATGTCCACCTTCTAGCTGAGTCTTCACATAGCAGAGAGTATTCTAGTGTCTCTTCCTCTTATAGGGGCACTGGTCCCATCTTGAGGGCTCCATACTCATGACCTCATCTAAACCCAATTATTTCCCAAAGACTTCATCTCAAATATCACTATACTGGGAGTTAGTTCTTCAACACAGGAATTGTGAAGGGACACAATTTAGTCTATAGCAGCCCCCAAATGCAAGATTTTATGTGGATCCACTTTGTGCCCAGACCAAAAAAAAAAAAACCTCATACATTCTAATTTGTAGATTTTTGCACAAAATATACAGATATCAACAGAAAACGTAAAAAAAATCATAGCCCTCTTGACTCAAACCAAAATTTTACCCTTTTTTTTTGCAAGAATACCCCTATCCAGATTTGAATTCTGTTTGAAAATGTTGCCTATTTCTTATGGAGATGGCAGAAAAGACCAGAGAAATGAGGTAAATGCAGTGTGCCCAGCATCTCTGTCAAGATAGAGGTAATTCATGAAAGCTAAGGTGGAGGCTATGGGCATCCTATTTTCTGTTAAATCTCCTTCTGAGAGCTTTTACAAGTATTAATCATTTATGGCCCAAAGATTACACTTTCCCCCCAAGTATAGTAGTCATAATATACATATTTTTTAAGTTCATACTATGAACATACTCTATTCATTTTGATCCTTTATAAAAATTATCTCATTTTACTTCCTGAAGTTCTATAAGGTAAATATGACCTTGACCTTCATTTTTCAAATAAGAAAACTGACACTCAGAGAAATTCCCCCAACCAGCAAAACTAGTGAGTACTTCAGTAGTGATTGAACACAAGTCTGATCTCCACCCAAGTCATTGCCACCCATGATGCTTCTCCAATAACTTGGGAATTTATACAATTTGGGAGGGGGGGGAATATCAATGAAACAGAGCCACAGACTTGCTTTTTAATCCTAACTCATGCACTTAACATCTTTTAATACATTTTGGAAACAAAAAATGTGTTGACATTACTTTTAAAAAATGGTATTCAATAAGAATTAGCACAAAGTAAGAAAGAATAAATTAGGAAAAGTTAAATGTATTTTTATTTACCTAGGATTTATCTGATGGCCTTAATATTTCCTGCAACTTGACTAAGCTATAGACAGGCTTCTTGCTGACTCTGGGCCCTGATCTCCCTTTCCTTACAGCATTTACTTTAGAGAGCCTGTCACTGTAAATTGTTTCTCTGACTCTTTGTGATATATGTAAAAGCCTCTTGCCAGTTATACAGCCCAGAAATGTCTTTCTCAAAGATCTGAGAGCCATCCCTTTAAAATATAACTATCAAGAAAGATAGGACCCTTATTTCTCAATCTCTGTGGGAGGGTAGGAGTCTAAATTTGATGGGTGTCAATTAGAAAAACAGATGGCCTAATTATAGAGAAAAACATTTGCAAACTCAGCAATAACTCAATATGCTTCACGCATGACATCGAACAACCTCCCTTCTAATGTTCCCGTACTTTTCCATCAGCTCACCCTGGCGATGAAGAAACCTCCCACCCTTTGTTTCAGCAGCGGTCGGTTCAGAGTGAATTCTGGCCTCTCTCTCCAAGTGCAATAGCCTTGAATAAAGTCTTTTTGCCTTTTTAACTTTGTTTGGTGTAATGTTTGCCTTAAAATATTATATATATGTGTATTTAAGGGATACAATTTTCACTGAGATAAATGCTTTTAAATTTGGGCCTGATTGACAATGAATTAGGTAAAGTGTCTCAGCTACCTTAAATGAAGTTCACTGGTTTTAGTAAAAAAAAAATTTCTTTAGAATGGAATGTATATTCATTTCCCAACAATCGAAGTTTTTTTGTTTACTTTTCCCTAAAAACTACTCCTCACCTAGAAATAGGGCCCTTTCAAACATGTTTGTGTGAATGACTTCACCAAATGAGAAATATGGTTGAACTTGAGAACACTTACCTGAGATAGACCAAACAGATTCTTTCTTCCAAAGAATTTAAAAATCATGGAATATTAATCTCTACTGAGGCTATAGTTTTATAATTTATACAACAAAGTTGGTGAGCTATCAGCTAAATTCAATATACCATGGACCAAATAGAAGAAAAAATGGAATGAATTGTGGGGAGTTGGCACAAAATTTTTTTGCTGCAGAGAAATCTTCAGTGGTGGCCCTAGTCAGAAACATATATTTTTAAGGACCCCACCTAGAGGTCAAAATAAGTTAGGGAAAGGCTAATTTCACCCCAGTTGGCTTAATCATGCTGGACAGATTGGATGTGAAACAATTTGGTCATGCAGTTATACTTTCTTTATCCTGACTCAGTTATCCTGCCTTAGTTTGGGACTAAGAAGGCAGAATCTTTTAAGCCAGAGAACCTCACATTTGTAATCAGAAGGAACATGGCAATGCAAAGAAAAATATGTGCTGAGCAATCATGGAAAAATGTCCTACAGTTTTAGGGACTCAGTGTGACCAGTCTTCTCCGTGAATGACATGGGAAAAGCTAAAGCTGGAATATAAACAGCAATCTTAGGTTAAGATAATCCTTAGGATAACACCAAACTCTGGTAAAATAGTTTCTACAAAATCACAGAGAAAATGTGCTGAAGTAGTTTCCCCACTTCTGGATCCTGGACCAAGTCCCCCAGCTCCTTTCTTCACCCTCCTCAAGGAGAAAACCACTGACTCACAAAAATAAAGCATATACACCTAGTGCTCCCACTCAGATGCCAAGGAGAAGATTAAAATAATGTCCAGGTAAACAGAAAAGAGATGGTTTCTGAGGCAAACAATAGCCCAGGTGATAGTAATCTTATCCAAAGATGAGTTGCCAACAAAATAAAACAAAAGCAAAGAAGAGTGGAACATTTATCACCACTCCCCATATAGGTAACGAGAGAGAGAGAGACGGAGACAGAGACAGTGAAAGAGAGACAGAGACAGAGAACAATGAAAGTCAAAGTGTAAACAAAAGTAGATGGAGAGAAACATTGAAATTAAAAAGAAAGCCATAAATATCTTTCAATAGAAATATAGTTTTCGGTTTTATGGATTTGCCATAATTTACTTACCCATTTTCCTATATACTATTACTATCACATTGTGCTTTTGTTTGTTTATTCTATTATAAACACTGCTATAATGAATTTATTTATGCATACATCTTTGCGCTTTCTGGTTATTTCCTTTGAATATGGTTCCAAAAGATAAATTAGTCATGTAAGAGGTAAATATTTTGAACAAACTGTATATATTGCCAAATTTCCTTTCAGAAATTGTCTATCAGTCGTATAGTAAAGTAACTCTTTCACTGAACTTTTCCAGAATTAGCCATTTAAAAAAATTATTCAACATTTATTAAGAACCAAGTGAATTGGAGATGCCATGCTAGGCTCTCAGTTTGGATGCAGAAATGATCAAGAACAAGATGGAATTAGTGTGCCTTAGCATAATAGGTCCAGGGACCATACGGAGCCCTGAGTACACATGAGATTTACAGCATAAAGGAAAAAGTATTAAAATAAAATGAAGAGTGTTGTTTAGAATAAAAGACAAAGAAAAGGAAAATGTCTCTCTATGTAAGTCTTTGCTAAGCCATTCCAGAAGATAATGTACACATTCTTCTCTGAGTGGGGTAATGACTAACGAACTTCCATTGCTGGTTCCCTTTAGGAGACAATATCATTCTCGCAGGGAAATCGACCCAAAGCATCCAATCTGGGGCGAGCAAACAAGGAATCTCAATGGAAATTGCGCTTTCCTTGTTTGCACAGAAGGAAGAGGCTATCATTTATTTCAACAGACAGAGATTTTCCTTTGAAGGACTGTATAGGTCAAAGGCATCATCCATGAGTGTTTCTTCTCCTGTCAAAAAAAGAGCCCTTTTATGTATAAAATTTAGAATTAATTCATTCAAGTAATCTTTTTTTAAACTATGATGAACTAGCAATAATTTATTAAATTATAAGTGAATTTAAAATAAGTAAAAATGAAAAATTATTTTTAAAAAATTATGAAACTGAACACAGTTTCCTGGTACGCTCATACCAGAACAGACTCCTACATAATATCTGGGTATGGGTTCTCATTTCTTGTTGTACATTTACTAAATGTATGTGGCTCAGCCCTAAGGATGGGTATAAACTGACCTAAAATTAATGATGAACATTGGAAAATGTTCTAGACTGAAATGTTCCCATTGCCTTTGCTAGGAATCTTAAAGGAATTGAAATTAAGCAAAAGAAACAGTTAGTGAATATACTGGAAATGGATTAAGGATGACAGATGTGGAAAGAAATTAATAATATTATATATGCAGAAAGTGGGTGATAACAAGGGGGAAAAACGTAGACAAACAACTAAGTTATGTTGTGGGTTTTTTGTGATTTTTTTGTGTCTTAATTGAGATATAATTAAATGGAATAAGTTACGCTTATTTAAAGTATAGTGTTTAAGATTTGGCATAAATATATACCTGTGAATTATTACCACAATTAAGTAAATGAATGTATCTGTTACCCAAAAAAGTCCTTCTGCCCCTTAATAATTCCTCCCTCTTGCCCAAACCTGTGGGAGGAATCCCCCAAATGATTAGAAGCAACCTCCCTCAGACGCCACTCTACTGTAGGTCACAGCCCCTCCCAGGCTAGAGAGACCCAATAATATCCAATCCCAAAACAATGTCACCTCACGGAACCTGTCCGCTCTCCCACCTTTAGAGTGTACTTTTGCTTTAATAAACTGCTTTGTGCTTGTTACTTCCCTTCTGATTGTTTTTATCCCAACCTGGATCCTCACGTAAATCTTCTTGTGGGAAATCCAAGAACTGACATCTCATTGATGCAACGCAGATTCTCCCACAGGTAGCAGACCCAGTCAGGGACCTGAAGAGGGTTGAAGAAAACCTTCCTTTTCCCTTTATCAATTAGGAGGAAATGAGTCTTGTCAAAGTAAGTTTTACTCCAAGACAAAATAAGCCACGCACTTTGTTATTTTAAAGTCAAGCATTTGAAATGCGCTTTCTTGCAAATTTTTCTGCTTGAATCCCCTCTTAACACCAAATAATAATTAATTGCTAAATTCATTTACTTCCTCCTTCAGTAAACTTTTACTAAGCCACTTCTCTCTCCCAGGCACTGCTGAAGAGTTGGGGACACAGGCCTGAACAAAGCAGAACTAAAGGCCAACCTTTTTGAAGTTTATAGTGTTTAAGTAGCTAACAGTCCAGGAGAAGGTGGAAACAGTTAACAGACCTATGAGAACCAGAAATTGAAATAGACACCTACAAGGTGCAGATCACTAAAAGCTCAAAATGAACTTCACCTACTTGAAAACTTTCAGAGCTAGTACTGCTTGGTGCATGGGTTCCTGTGTTCTCTTCTGTGAAGGAAGATTCCAAAGTGAAGTAAGCATTGCTATCGGAGTCATTCAAAATAAGATCTGGGGAATACTGAGGAAGCAAGACCTAAGCAAGCCTCTGGTTTCAATTTTTGGAACACCATAGACTTTTGACTTCTGTCAATTGCAACTGGTCAATTGCACTTCCACCACCTTCTGCAACACATCCTTCTGCAACAGATTCTTCTACTTTGAACTGAAATAGAAATCATGTAACATCTATTAGCCAAAGAGCCAATTGTGTATTAGATAGTTTAATTTGTCACCACCAATCTTAATTCCTTTAAAACAGGTTATGTAGCCTTGTGGTTTTTGCCTAAGTCTGCACTTCCCGCTTGCAATTCAGAGCACACTTTCAATTTTGGTCCACTCTGTGTCTCCCAAATTGCAATCCCTAAGACCCCAAATAAACACTTTTAGTTGCTTTACAGCTTCTTCTTTTTGGTTGACACTCCTAAGGCTTTGCTTCCCACTCCCTTCCACCCCCTGCCCATGGAAACTGAGGGGTTGGGAACCTCTTACAGCTAAATTTTATAGACTACGTAAGTGTAAGTAAAATAATGGGTCTCAGTGTAATGTCAAAGACTACATCACGGAGACAAATTCTGAAAGGGAGACACATTTTTTTTTTTTTTTAAGACGACCATCTTCTCCTGTAATTTGTTCTTTATGATTTTTCATCAGAAAGGCACTTAATCTCTGGCTTCCAATGTCTGTTTGAAGATCTGTTCACCAGAAGAAAGGAGGTAGTTAAGGACAGCAGGACCCCCCTTGACTCACCTTCTACTTGTGCCTATTTATGTAAAAGTTGTGCTTCTTAGTTTAGATTTTCAAGGCTCCTGAAATCCTTTTGGCTGTGCAGGTAAGCATCTTTTGGAAAACGATAACTTTCCTTGAGATGCTTGCAAATATCACATCTGTTGTAGAATACACAGAAGACAGAGCTGTGTGCTTTAATTAAAGAGGAAAATTACTTGAAATGTATCAGTGGATCACTAAATGTTTGGAGGAAAATAGTTCTTTCTGATTTGAAATATGCTTTCTACACAATTGTTATGCCTGTAATAGGTAAATCCAATTATATCTTTTCTCCTCCATGACTATAAATTAACAGTGAGTAGCAAGGCGCCTGGGTGGCTCAGTTGGTTGAGTGACTGCCTTTGGCTCAGGTCATGATCCTGGAGTCACAGGATCGAGTCCCGCATCGGGCTCCCTGCTCAGCAGGGAGCCTGCTTCTCCCTCTGATCCTCCCCCCTCTCATGCTCTCTCTATCTCATTCTCTCTCAAATAAATAAATAAAATCTTAAAAAAAAAATTAACAGTGAGTAAATGGCAAAGCATTAGAATTGTACTTTTCCATAAGCAAAAGCATAAATGTTAATCCGAATCTCCTGAGTTTGCAAAATTTGGCTGGAAATACTGTTAAAACATACTTTCTCAAGAGACTGTTCTTTGCTTCCAACCTCCAAAAAAAAAAAAAAAAAAACCCGCAAAGACAACAGCAACAGCTTTTCATTGCAGCGTTTTGGAGTGTCCCCACCGAGCAGGAAGTAGGATATATGCAAAGGTCTGCAAAACTAAAAAAAAAAAAAAATACTGCTGTTTTAAAATAAAGTTCAACAAACTTTGGTTTAACTTCCTACAAAGGTCGTACCAGGATTAGTTTAAACTTCAGGTCAAGAGGCAGTTTGCTGTCTATTTGATCTGCAGCAATTGAAGCATACCTAATAGAAGCACTATTTTAAACACAAAGGTTAAACACTGTTGCATTTTGACAAAGGTTAAATGCCTATTTACCAAAGTTAATGACTTAATAGCATTTTGAATACCATTCTTTATATAAAGGTTAATCTCATATTTTTGACTTCATGTTTCCTTTTTTAAGAGGAAATACTCATTAGGACTCAAACAATTATCTAATTGTTAATTTGTTTTGATCTTATTTATAGTTCTTCAACCAGAGTATTATCTGTTTTGATTGCAAAAGAATTTTTTTAAAGCATTCAAGAAGAAAAGTGCTTAAAGAGAGAAATAAGGTTATTACAGAATTATTCTTTTCAAAGAGTCATTAAAGAAAGGGATGAAGATTTTAGGAAGAAGTCTAGAACAGAGATATAACCTATGTTGAGATCATATACTTGCCAAAGATGTATATGAACCAGTCAACCAATTTCTATTAGTTGTAAAAACAAATAATTTCTCGGGCTCAGTAGAAAAATCACGATTAGATGATCAGAAAATGTGAAAAAAAATTACTACACAAAAGAAAGGCATATGGTCAATTTAGCATTTACTTTTGATGCCATTTTTAGCTAATATGATTGCAAAAATTTACTGCATGTAGTACATTAATTAGAAAAAAGATTGCTGAAGTATATCATCCACCCTTTTCTTTTCTTTTTTTTTTTTTAAGATTTTATTTATTTATTTGACAGAGAGAGACACAGCGAGAGAGGGAACACAAGCAGGGGGAGGGGGAGAGGGAGAAGCAGGCTTCCCGTGGAGCAGGGAGCCCGATGTAGGGCTCGATCCCAGGACCCTGAGATCATGACCTGAGCCGAAGGCAGACGCTTAACGACTGAGCCACCCAGGCGCCCCATCATCCACCCTTTTCTTAAAAAAAAATCTCTAACACCTCACTTCACTTACTCTTCAGAAATTAAACTGAGAATCTAGGTATTGCAAACTGATGCTGAGCTTTGATGATGTGTATTATACATTTGGGGAAAATACTCATATTTGCAGGCGCTACAAATTTATTGCTTTACAGGTAAAATATCAAATTTGATGCACCATTTCACATTTAATTGCTAGTACAGTTAAGAGTGGTGTGATTGTGGCAAGGTTCCTGGTTGTTACATGAAATTTATTTCAAGGTTGTGGTATAAATGACAAAAAAATGAAGGAGCACAATATCAGGAAAACAATTGTGAGAACTCTCCTTCCTTTTAAGGAGAAAGCTCAATCAGGCAGAGGAATGCCATCTGATCTGTCAGAAGTTGAAATCAGTGAGGGCTGAAAGTCAAATTTCACTTTCAAATGAGGTAAACAAATTGGATAATAAGATGGGGCATGCAGGGAACAACAGAGGTTGGACTAAACTCATGACAGTTCAAAAAGAATCTTTGGGTAAATCTAGGACTTCTTGGGATAAAGGAGTGGATGAAACCAGCTGGTACAATATCCCATAGATCTATGTACCACTTTGTATGTTATCACTTTTATTGCTGTTCTGAAAAGTGTTCTGTGTTTATTTCTCCATGATAATTTTTTTCTCTTTTATTTTAGCATATCAACATTTATCTTTTCTTCACAAATTCAGTTCAGTGTTTTTTAGGAGATGCTATTTGAAGTTGTAAATATATAAACCTGGTGTCTCCTGCCCTATTTGGTCTGTATTTTGGTACTGGCAATCAAACTCTTGTGATGACAATGACCTAAGACAAAACAGAATACGTAAAAAGGCAAGAGCTTATTAGGAGCCTCTTGTAACATTATTGTCATTTTGTGACTAAAATATTGCAATGATGTTATTGTAATTTTGCTTTAAGAAAATGCAGATTTATCTTGGCAAACCATCTTATAGTGACCCTGAATTGATTAAAAAATATAAAGAAATTGTGCCAAGCATGCCATGGTCAATTTTCTGTCTATAACCAAGGAGTATACTATCTGTAAAAATAATTACTAAAGATTTAATTCAGTATATATAAATTTTTTTTTTAGTTTAAAAGGATTATTCATACAACATTAAAAAAAGATGAAGAAAGCATTTGGTTCAAATGAGAAATAATTCAAAATTAACTTATTAACCTTGTTAGGCTTATCATGGTTAAGGTAACAGGTGCATTTATGGAGTCATTATATTTCATTTTATAAATTGCCGCTTTGTTTTTGCAAAGTCAATGTGAATGAACCTGAGAATCCCAGTGTTATCAGATTATCCCCTATTGCTTCAAATGAAAGTCAGTCCGGCAAGGGAAAAAGATAAATCCTAGAATAAATATTAATGATTTATAATTGTGCCAATAGGTGAAAACAAATAGGGTTTTCAATAACAATGTACCAAGTTGGTCACTAGAAGAATTGGTTTTATATCTATTTCCAGGTAAATGACATGTAAGAGTTACAATGTAAAGTTCAGATTTAGAAATAAAAACATAAATATTAAAGTGATTAGAGATATTCAATTAAAGATCTCTAATTTGTGGATTTAATTTGTATACTTTGGGTAAAAATGAATTTTTCTTTTGACTATTTAATAGAGAACTGTTCCTTAACTTCTTGTGGGGTTGTAGGGAAATAGTCAAGTTTTATTGCCTAGGATTCTGGTGGCTGGCAATGGGAGAACAATAGAAGAACAACTGGAGATCCAGGAAGGTCTGACCAAGGCCAAGTTTGTTTGTGAATTGCTAATTCCCATCCACACTTGCCTAGATGGCTGCAGTTTCACACCCCAGTTGTTTCTCTCCTCTCTGTGACATTCATTCCATGATAGAGACAATCTCAGTCTTTCCAGTCTAACCAATGATCATTGCTTCACTTGTATCATTTCTCAATATTTAGCCTTGCGCTAGTAAATGAGTAACCATCTTGTGATCAGGAGCTCTGATTTTAGTTTCTGGTTTTACATCTGATCATCTACTTAATCTCATCAACTCTATAAAACAAACAGTAATGCACAATGGGTTGTTTTAAGTGTAACAATACTGTGATAATTTACTTGAAAGCACCAAAAATAATAGCTAGTGCATAGTAGATCTCAAGGTCTATCGCTTAACTCTAAATATAAAAACTTCTTTGAGTCACTAATATGCATTTGGTAATGAATCATTCTAAGGTAGAATAATGATCTTAATAAATACTTTTCAATGGCCAAAATTTCAGGTTAGGTGCAGTGGAGAAAATATTAGAGGGCACATTATTATAGCTTTCAAGTCACATCAAGGAGTGCATCTACTGATATATTTAGCAGTTTACAAACTAATATTAATATTATTATTACTATCATAATTTTAAATTATTTTAAAACAGTAGATGTAAGCTAATAATTCAATTAACGGGAATGGTTACCTAATGCACAAAATAAATTTATACTATATAGTACTACATACTTTTTATGCACCTAATAGTATTATGGGTCTTATTTTAAAAAATTTAAAGTACATTAAGCAAACATAAGTGTGTTATTTGAATGGGAAATCAAAAATGGAAACTATAAAAGTCATTTTTATATATAGGAAGGTTTCAACTTACAAAATAAATGTTTATGGAGCTTATAATTTCTGTCATCAACAAGGAAAATGGCATTTTTGAACAACTGTCTTAACTTCACATGGCATTTATCTCAAAAATAATGTCTAGTCTAGTTAGTTATGATAGTCTAGTTAGTTATGATAGTATTCAGATATGATTGTATCTGAACAATTTAAAAGCAAAATGCATCTATGTAATAATAATTTACAGAAGCTATCGTTGCCACTCCAGTAAATGCAAAGTTTCAACTAGATCAGTTTTTGGTACCACATCAAATTCCCTCCTGCATTATAATTATTATCCAAAATTATTGAGAATTACTTGGACAAAAACCATCAAAGTCATTGACATTCAGTTCAAGAAACAAAGTCATTCAAGGAGTAATCATGAAATTTGTAGTTCACAAACCAAAATAAACTTCTCATTTTCTCACTAATTATTTTCTGTTGATATAGGAAATGCTCTCTGAGTAGGTGACATTTACATTAAGACATGGAGGATGATAATGAGATAAAGGAGCAAGTGAACATTAAAAGTAGAGAAGGGCAGAAAGGAAGCTATTGCAAACGAAGGGTACTGAGCGGGATGGAAAATGGCGAGGCGTGGGCTTTGAAAATTAGCCAACAACTTAGTGACATCAGTAAAGATAAGGATTTTAAGTTTTATTCCAAATCCCGAGGGAATCCAATGAACAAACTTACAAAAGTTATGAACAAACTTACAAAATGAACAATGAACAGTTATGAACAAACTTACAATGAACAAACTTACAAAAGCAAAGTGACAAACTTACAAGCAACTAAGAGGCTAACAGGAAACAGACCACATCCAGATAGTCCCAAAGTTTCAAAATTTCTTGTCACTCTAACATGAGAGAAACTCTCCAGACTATATTGAGTTCATTAGAATAAAACTTGAGCATCAATAGTTAAAAAGTTTTAGTGGAGAAAGAGATCACTTTTAGATACGGATATTCATGGTGGTATATTACTGGAAGAAATCATACAACATAGTATAATTCAAACTTCTCATCTATTAATGAAGAAACTGAAGTACAAAGGAGTTAAATGTATGCTTTCCTCTGTATTTTTTTCTTTTATTCCAGATGACCACTTTACCTACATGAAATGATGCAAACATGTAATGTATATCAGAATTTCATTAGTTTAAAGGAGCTTAAAGGCGTTTTATAAGTCTTCGGTGTTGTGGAGAAGAGATTTTTGTGACAAAGAATACATTTGTGTTCCACTGATGAGTTTAGATCAGAGTGCAATTTAACTTTTCCTTTCAAACGCTATTGATTTTGTGATCCAGTGATATTTGTAATAATTATTCAGGAAAGAAGATGCAGTTGTGTTTTTTTTTAAGATTTTATTTATTTATTTGAGAGAGAGAGAGAGCACATGAGTGGGGGAAAGGGCAGAGGAAGAGGGAGAAGCAGACTCCCCAGCAGGGAGCCCAACTAAGGATTCAGTCCCAGGACCCTGGGATCATGACCTGAGCCAAAGGCAGACACTTAACTGACTGAGCCACACAGGAACCCCAAGAAGATGCAGTTTCTTAAAGCAATCAATTATGCACTGAGGTGTTAACATGGAGTGGTTTAGGGAGGTGTACAATCAGAATTGTTGCTGATATATATTTGGATTTGGGGAGGCAAATGTATCCACACAAAAGAATAATTAGAGGCTAGACATGAAAGGTAGTTAGGAGTGTGAAAAGCAGAAGAATAGAGTCTGAAGAATCAAGGGACGTAACATTTTCCAGGGTAAGAATCAACAAGGAATGGTCTCTGGAGATTTCAATTGAAAAATAAGAAATTCTGTCAGCATTAGATACCTCTGCCCTGTAAAAAATCTCTGTAACTGCAAAACCCAAACTAAAATCCAAAACAAAACTCTAAGTAAATCCACTTGTGACTGCTCTTGTGGAAAAGCAGTCTAATTATTTTATAGGATAGGTTTTATATAATGATACTCTTCATCCGTACTTGCCTGCCAATGCTTTCTAACATTTTATTTTAGATAATTGCCGGTGGAAATAAATGGACTGATAACTTCACCATTCTTCCAAGTATATTTTCCAGTAATTCAGCCTTAGTTTATTTTCTTATAAAGGGATCAGGTAATTTGCTCATTTATTCTGCATTGTTATAGGTCTAGTACATTCAGGTACTGCAGGTATAATATATACCTGATCCCGGTGTTTACAGAATTTATATACTAACCAAAGACGACACAAATAAGAATTACAAAACAAAGGGCACCTGGCTAGCTCAGTAGGTAGAGCATGAAGCTGGATCTCAGTGTTGTGAGTTTGAGCCCCACTTTGGGTGTAGAGATTACTTAATAATTTCTTAAAAAAAAAAGCATTGCAAAATAAATGGAGTTAAATTGTGATGATGGCTGTTAGGCAGAAATGTGGAGTGTTAAAGAAGGTTCAGTAGTGAATATGAAGTCTGTCAGAGGAGGGAGGTCATACTTGAGGTAAGGCTCTTAGGTTTCTAATGACTCTCCAACCAGATTTTATCAAACAGACTTGTCAACCATACACGACTTCATAATAGTGACAAAATGTTTAAATCTGCATCCTAAATCTGCAGTGCCATGGAAAATTTTGTAAACAGAGGTAATTATAAAAGCAGGTATAGATATACATGATATCACTTGAAGGACACAAAGATATCTAACCTTCAACTCTCTACATCAATTGTTTACATCATTCATTATACCACGATATACAATATATAATATCTTCTTTTTTATTTTATAATGAAAAACTATAATAACTGAAAAGATTCTTTTGACAAGTTTATTTGCATTATTCATGTTTTCTTTAAATTTCAGATTATGATTTTGCCTTTTCTTGATTAATTATAGGATGCACTTGCATGTTTTCCTCCCAGCTAATTCTGCTATCTGGAACTCATGCATGGTGGAATCAATGTCTTGTCATATTCATAACAGAATATATACAGAGATAGAGATATAAACACAGATATGCATGTATGTCTATATGTGTAATTATATATACACACATAGACACTATTATTCCTTATGCTTGATTTATTAGCCTGTCATTGTGTCAGACAAGAGTAGATTTGTGGTATGACTATAATTTTACTAAGTCATGTCTGCAGCTACTAAATAGCTCGATCTCTTCAGGTTGCTCAAATTGATCTGGGAATTTCCAAGTATTTGCCTAAGCATCTAAGGATTGAAATTAAAACTATATTACAATACATTGTCCTTTCACCTCCCTTTGGGTCAGTGGCAATAGGTGCTAACCTACAACTTGGGTTCAAATTCCAACTTTACCATTAATTAGCTCCAGAGGTCATTTCATATGCCACTTAATCTCTCTGAGCCTCACATTAAAATTTTGAAAAGTGAGATGGAATTCTGTAAAACCATTAAAATTTTCCTCCAGTAGTAAAATTCTGCAATTCTTTTCTCATATTAATTGTTCTCTTCCATTCTCCAGTGTTTCAAAACTGGGCAGAGGGAGGTCTTGCTCTGACTGAATCAATACTTGTTATGGAGCGAGGCGATCCTTAGACACAGGATATATCAGAGATATATCGAGTTGACTGCATCCCTGAGTTCAGCTAAAATGCATTAAACATGCATTCTATGTTCTTAATCTTCCTTGAAAGCAAGCTAGCAGGCAAAAAATATATTCATTTCTTATCAGCTTAGTCCAAAATGTAGGAAGCAAAATCCTCTATCCTAAATAAGCATTCAGTGTACAAATGAAGGTGACATGTTTACAATAAGGGGGGAATAAGTGCCTCTGAGAAACTGGAACTCATTTCTTACTGAAGTAGAGGTTGCAGTCTGTTGCAGTAAAACTAAATTAAATAAAATGCAAGCAAACAAAATGATAAATTGCACAGATATCAGAGTGCTGTGTAATTAAATGTCTAACTTTATTGGCACTTTATTTTGAAAAAAAAAAGGAAAATAATGTATGTCTATGTTAGGGACGTATTGACTGTGGGAAACTAACAAATTTCATACGTCTGTTTTAATTGAAGAAAAACTGAATAATAGGACCAATATGCACTGTTCCATGAATTGAAGGCCATTTTAAGTGGAATGAATATGTCTATGTGCATATGAATTATAAATGAACAAATCATAAACATTGGAAGGTCAGTAAAAAGTCTCAATGCTAATATTTTCAATTTATATGACTGCAAATTACACATAAGATATTTATAAGCAAGCACTTACTTCAGTTCCTCTCAAATACAACTTTGGCCAGATTTACTGGGTTTGCCCTCTATTTAGGATCAGTTGTTCACAAATGGGCGTGATTTGGCAATGTCTGGAGCTATTTTTGTTTGCCATAACTCAGAAGGGGTAGGGCAAGGGCATTGCTCCTGGCATTTCATGGAGACCTAGGATGCTGCAAAGCAATGCAAACAATGCACAGGATGGCCTCCCCACAGCAAAGAATTATCCAGCCCAAAATATCACTAGTGCTGAGGCTGAGAAACCCTGACTTCGGTTTTCATATTTTTTTTTTTAAGATTTTTATTTATTTATTTATTTATTTGACAGAGAAAGTGAGAGAGCACAAGCAGGGGGAGCAGGAGGAGAGGGAGAAGCAGTCTCCCCGCTGAGCAGGGAGCCTGATGCGGGGTTTGATCCCAGAACCTTGGGATCATGACCTGAGCTGAAGGCAGATGCCTAACCATCCTAGCCACCCAGGCATCCCGTGACTTTGGTTATTATATTAACCCTTGTATTATATGTTGTAAATATTTGCCTAGGTTTTCATTTAGATCTAGATTTTTTACTCCTCTTTTGCTATAAACATTTTTATTACTTATTGTTTAGAAAATCAATTGATTTTACCTGTAACAGATTCTCACTTTGCTTTTATAGTATAAAAGATTTCCATTCAAAGAACAAATACCTTTGATATATTTTTTCATTATGATTTCTTGGTGATTTCTTTTTAATCCTTAAGGCTTTATTCATTCATCTACTTTTCCATAAATACTTACTGATAATCAAATAAATACCAGGCACTGTGTTAAGGGCCAGGAAAAATATCATCTGTAAAATAGAAATGGTGTCATTCCTTGTGAATTTATGTTCTAAGAAGGAGAAACCGTAATCACATAATCACTAAAGTACATGGAAAATTCCAACAACCATATGCTACAAAGGAGAGAAACCAAGCTCTGTGCTAGCATATGAAAAATGGATTAGGCTTTTCAAGAGGGATTAGAAAAATTGTTTCCATGGAAGTCACAAACAAGCTAAAATCTGAAGGACATATAGGAATTAACTAGGTGTAGTGGTTTAGAGGAACATTCCAACAGGGAGAAATATTTATTTAAAGACAAGATTAAAAAGGAATACTTCGCATTCAAAGAACTGAAGGAGTTCCAATTATTTAAGAGACAAAGTGAAAATTGAAATTTTTTTTTCATCCAAGTAGTAAATAATTTCTCCAGAATTAAGTGTCAGTAATCGATCTACTCCCCAACTTAATTATATACAACTATTTTTATATTTGTATTCGGGTCTCAGGATATTTGTCTTAGGAAGCTGAGCTTTTAGTCTGTCCTTTCATGAACATCAGATATCTTTAATCATTTGTGTCTTACAATATTACTAAGATGTATTTCAAATTAAATACAATCTTTGAAATTATGCAAAAGAGGCAACAATTTCTGATCACTTATAATTTTTCCCACCGTCAACAATTGTTTATTCTGTGGTACCAGATGATTAAATCATTTAGATACTTTATGTTTGATAATGTGTCCTACACTATAATGAAACCATGGGAACCACCGACGTCAAAGAAACTCGTGCTATTTTTGAACAGCTTTCTCAAATGAAGCTTTGTTTTATATGTGCTTAAGTCATAAGTATAATAAAAATAAAAATACCAATTACATTTTGAATGCTTGCTCACTATGATCCACTATGTTAAAATGATTGCATGTATATCATGTAATCTTTGCAAGTCCAACAAGACACAGACATAATTTACTCCATTAATATGAAAATTAGGGCTCATGACTAAACCACAGTCACACATGACTGGTAGGAGTTGTACTAAGGATTCCAAACCAAGACCACTTTTATTTCAAAAGTCATGTGTCTAACCCCAATGCTAACCAGTATTTACTATTTCATACAATTCTATCACAACTGGTATTCAATTAGCTTTGTAAGATTAAGTTATATCTCAAATTTTTCTAAATTTCCTAGTGTATTGATACATTTTAGGCTTCCAACCATATAATTTATGTAGGAAAGAAAATCTGTGTTGGCATAAATATTAACACCCCCACACACAACATTTCGGTGTAGTGGATAAAGACTCAGCTCTAAACCATTTGATTAACTTGGCCAGGAATACAGAAATATTTCATAGGCAGAATTGTATCTGGTAACATAAGCAAGATTATTTATTTCAGATACTTAAATTGTATTTGTGTAGGGAATGTGGATCATTCCTTTAGTCATAGATTTTCATTCTAGAGTTCCAAATAAAAAGAATTTAAGATTATATTTCTCAAGATGAATTGTGTGTGTATGTGTGTGTGTGTGTGTGTGTGTGTGTGTGTGACTGTCTCTATATATTGTTTCCCTTTGAGGCTTAGAGCAATTGTAGACTAAATTACACCTTTTAAACTTCAGAAGTTGTGTATAGTAATAAACATTTATTTCTGCAAGTGGATACTACTCAAATAATGAATACATAGGTGCAATCACTAGATTTTAACACCTCACATGAAAACAGTTGTGGCAGAGAATGCTGTGTAGTTTAAGATCTCTCAGGGGTGAATAATTTTAAAGCAATGACTTCAGATATTATGCTTCTGAAATATAGGCTCTCATAGGAGTTTCCCAGCAACACGGGTAAACATTATGCCATCTGTATAATTGCTCTATGTATTTTTCATTCCTTTAACTTAAAAGGTTGGAAGGATGGGAGGACAATATCAGAAACAGATTACTCTGCAGAAAATTGACAGAATTTATCTGTTATATATATATATATATATAAGATTAATGATTAAACTCTGGACTTTCAGTGGCTAAAACACATTAGAATTTATTTTTTGCTCATAAGTGGATGTTCCTGGGTAGCTTCCCTTCATGAAATAATTTAGGTACTTTGGCTCCTTCTGGGTCATGACTTCCCTATTCATTTGAGCCCCAGTGCATTCTGCATCTTGTTGGAGGAAGTACAGTTAGTGCTGTGGTGTGCTATTCTCTTTGGAGAAGAGTACTCATTTCTCCAGCTGATAGGCAAGTTGGCTGTGGAGGGCTCAAAGCTGAGTGCTTTTTCAATTGTCCTTGGCTGAAGAAGCTGTCTTTCTCAAGATTGCTCTTCTCCTCAGAGTTGTCCCCAACCAATAACTGGTCAGTATGGAGTTGCAAACACCCACCCAATGCCTTCAGCACTGCTGTCCCTGAAAGACCATTACAGCCTTAGGACTCATTGTGGGATTGACTGCAGATGGATCCCTCGGTTGCACAGAGAAATATTCTACTGTTCTCTCTCCTCAATCCTGCTTCCTTCACTTCCCTACAAATATCACTCCTGAGTTTCTCCCAAATAAACCACCTGTATGCAAACATGTCTGGCTCCTGGGGAACCAGATTACAAGAGAGGAAAGGGAAAATGGGGAAGGTGCATCCCTATTTCTTAAAATGCCCTTTCACTGACAATAGTTAGAACTAGTCTCAGGACTATGCATACATGCAAAACTGCTGAGAAATAAAGAGGAGAGGAACGGGAATCATTGCCATGAGGGATATGTGATTAGTAACTTTCTGAAGTTAGGAGACTTAGAATGATATTAGATTTAAATTGTTAAGACGCTTCAAGTACAAAAATGAGCTTTTCATTTTACTTATGTTTACATTCAATCCAAGTATGGACATAACAAACTCATATTCCATTTCTAGGGATATTATTCATATCTTCAAGTAAATAATAAATATATTTTCTTCTCAAAGATAATTTGATCATCCTCATCATTCACTCACTCACAAGTGTTTTTACGCTGCCTACTATGCACTTTGCTGGAGTGGAAGTCAGACATGAAAGACCAAATTTATACCCATATGTTATTCATAGCATATTGGTGAAAACAGGTAAATAGTTCTTCATGGTGGGGGTAAATTTCATAGGGACGTCTAGATTAAGAGCCATGGATTACAGAAGAGTGGTATCAAAATAAGACCAGAGAAACCAAGGAGGGCTCATGAGCACAGCCAGTGTGCATGGTTATACACACTGTAGGTAGATGAAAAAAGCCCCCATCAGTTATGCAGAGCACAGACAAGAAGGCCATAAGGAGGGCATCTCTTTAGAAGATGATATGACATGAACTGGGTCTTTATTCATAGTCATTAGCCCAGCAAAGTAGCAGAAGAAAAATCCAGTTTTTAACAATTGCACGTGTACAAAAATCTGTCACATGGTATGCATTCCATTCATAGTTGAGGAACGCACGTATAAACGAATTAATAGGTGCATAAACATGTACATCTGGTAAAATTGAGCAGGCATATTCATGAACTGCAATAAATTGCTTGTGTGACCAGAGCAACACTTAGATTATTCAGTGGAAAATATTACATTGAAGAAGGTGGCAGCAAATTTATCCAGAAGAAAGTTTTAGAAAGGCCAATTAGTTAGGCATCAGAAAGTATAGAGATTAACCAAATCTTGTGAAAAGAAAATGACAAAACAGGGAGACAAAACAGAGAGAACTTGGGAATGATTGGCCTTCTTGCAACTACAGAAGGCCTAGTGCCAATAGACCAACTTACTTATCAGAAACCTGTCAGACACTTGTTATGTGCTAGGGTGAATAAAGTAGACATTCTCTGACCTCAAAGAGCTTATGTTTCATGGGGGGAAAATATGATACAGAACTCTATTACATTTCAAATATGACTCTAGAATAAAGCAAGTAGAGAGAGAAAGATATAATGATGGTTGATTTATGTTTAAGTAAGATCATCAGTGAAGGCACGTATGAAGAGATGGCATCTGAACAGAGAACTGACTGAAGCAAAAGAAGGAGCAATTTGGATATCTGGGGAAAGAAAACAGTAAGCACAAAGTGTATGTGAATTGAGAACATGTTGGTATATTCAAGGAATGGAAAGAAGACAGGTAGAAGACAGGTAGTATGGCTGGAGTGTTGTGACAAATGGATTTGTTGTATTTCTTGTCACAATGCCTGGGCGCCAATAAAATAGTAAATAGCAAAGGCAAATACAAGGACATTGTCTCACTTGTACTATTAAGGGATGCCCCAATATAACATTGAAAGGGCTTTAGATTCAAATTTTGGATACTTAACAACTATATACCATATGTAGCCATATTACATAAAACATGACTTATGTTTTTTGAAATGCCGTACAATATTTAATGTCTCTACTTTTAACTTTATTTTGCAAAATTATTTTAACCACAACCTTTGTTTTTGCTAGTCAGTTCTGTTGATAATATAATAAATTAAAATTCTTTTGAGTTTTATTGACTTTCTCAAAGTTTGAATATATATACATGTACAGAAGAAACTGTTAAACATGTTGACAAAACTTGAATAGAAGTAGACTTCAAATAGAGAATGGAATTTGAGATCAGGTAAGTTATAAATGTTTTAAGAAGATAGAAAAAAAAGAGAGAGGCAAACCATAAAGCCGACTCTGAACTATAGAGAATAACCTGAAGGTTGCTAGAGGGGAGGTTGGTGGGGTGATGGGCTAAATGGGTGATGGGGATTAAGGAGGGCACTTGTGATGAACACTGGGTGTTGTATGGAAGTGATGTATCATTAAATTCTACTCCTGAAACTAATATTATTATACTATATGTTAACTAACTGGAATTTAAGTAAAAACTTGAAACTACCAAAAAAAAAAAAGAAGATAGAAAAACCTTAATCTGAAGTATTAAGCATTTGAACTGTGATAGTAAATTTACAGTAAGAGGAATCTACTGTAGATTCAAGCCACATATCAGCAGTCAATAGACATAGTAAAACAGACATTTGTGCCAAGAAATGGAAATCAAATACTGATGCTACAAAAAACAAATGTTGTGAACATAATGACAAAGAACAATACATCATGCTAATCATGTTAAATATTTGATAGAGAATATCAAAAAGCATTTTCTAATCCTGTAGAAGGACCCAGCACACACACAGACACACACACACATACTTAACAGCAATCATCCCACATTTACACAAGCATCTACTTCACTGGCCATTTATTTTTTCCTTTTCAAAATGTTAATTTTTATTCATCTAATCACCTATATGAACAACTCAAGGAAAACATAATTAAAAATAAAATCTACTTCATTAAATCCATGGGAACAAATAAAAAAGGTATTGATAGATTAACAAAGTGAAAAAAATATGCTTAAGAATTTTCATGCATTTGAAGTATGTACTTCTGATTTGTAGCAGGTAATACACAAGATTATTAATATCTGAATTGTAGGGCGCCTGGGTGGCTCAGTTGGTTAAGCGACTGCCTTGGGCTCAGGTCATGATCCTGGAGTCCCGGGATCGAGTCCCGCATCGGGCTCCCTGCTCGGCAGGGAGTCTGCTTCTCCCTCTCCCACTCCCCGTTTGTGTTCCCTCTCTCGCTGTGTCTTTCTCTGTCAAATAAATAAATAAATAAATAAATAAATAAATAAATAAATAAATAAATAAAAATATCTGAATTGTAAATCTCGTATAAAAATCTTTAATTGGGTATTTTCATGTATAGTAAGACAAAAGCACTCCAAAGCATAAATTCCAGGAAACGAGAAGGAAACATGTTCTTACTGACCCATGAAGAATTCTTGTATGTGAATATTCACGTGTGAAGAATTGAGACACTAACACTTTGTTGTAAGAAACTAGGGCGATTCTCTTGAAGCTACATATGAATATCATGCACAACATTTTTACTTAGATTAATTTTTTTTTAAAGATTTTATTTATTTATTTGCGAGAGAGAGAATGAGAGACAGAGAGCATGAGAGGGAGGAGGGTCAGAGGGAGAAGCAGACCCCCCGCAGAGCAGGGAGCCCGATGTGGGACTCGATCCTGGGACTCCAGGATCATGACCTTAGCCGAAGGCAGTCGCTTAACCAACTGAGCCACCCAGGCACCCCTACTTAGATTAATTTAATTGGCTTGGGAGTGGATGGATGATAGGGATGTGAGAAAATCTTTATCCCCAGAGCCACCATTTGGCAGTGCCACTTTGCTAGACACATAAATCAAATGTCATTTTGTGGCATGCATTTACAATAGATTAAAAAAAAAACACATGGTTTCTGTATTCTAGAAACTTAGTAACTTTGAGTGAAATAGAGGATTTCAAAATAACATGAAAATTTCTCAGTTGTAAAATGCGTAAAATACAATAGCTTCAAACCAAACGGTTGAGGGGTACAAGGGAAGCCTTTAATTTTAACATTTCTTTCCTGTTTTTTCTCTGTTGCTCATTCCTTGTTTCTCTTTCCTCAACTTCCTGCAGATTTTTGAACATCTTTTAGTATCCCATCCTGATTTGTTTATAGTGTTTTTTTTTTTTTTTTTTTTTTTAGATTTTATTTATTTATTTGACAGAGAGAGACACAGCGAGAGAGGGAACGCAAGCAGGGGGAGCAGGAGAGGGAGAAGCAGGCTTCCCGCAGAGCAGGGAGCCCGATACGGGACTGGATCCCAGGACTCTGGGATCATGACCTGAGTCGAAGGCAGACGCCCAATGACTGAGCCACCCAGGCGCCCTATAGTGTTTTTTAGTATATTGCTTTGCACAATTTTCTTAGTAGTTGGTATTAAATATACATAGGTCACTTATGGCTGTCAGCCAATATTGAAGTTTTGCCAGTTCAAGTGAAATGTAGAAACCTTACTTCCCTTAGTCCCCATCGCCCTCCACCTTTTAAAATTTAATTGTCTTAAATATTTTTCTATATACATTGAGCACCACATCAGATGATTTTATAATTTTTTGTTTCTGACTGCGAATATGGTTTATAAGACTCATGGGAATTTTAATTTTATTTATTTATTTTGAGAGAGAGAGAGGGCACCAGCAGAAGCAGGAAGACGGGGAGGAGGATAGGGAGAAGGAGGGGGAATCAGACTCCCCACTGACCAGGGAATCTGAGCCAGGGCTTGATCCCAAGACCCTGAGATCATAACCTGAGCTGAAGGCAGATACTTAACCAAGTGAGCCACCCAGGTGCCCCTTAAGAAAACTTCTTTTAGCCATTTTTAAGTTTAGGTCTCCTAACAACAAATTCTTTTAGTTTTACTTGATCTGACAATAGCTCTATTTTTTCTTCACTTCTGAAGAATATTTTCACTAGATGTAGAATTTCTGGTTGGCCATTCTTTTCTGCTACAACACAGAAAATATCGAACCATTTTCTTCTGGCTTCCACGGTTTCAGATAAGAAAACTTCAGTCATTTAAATTGGTATTCCCCTATAAATAAAGCTTGTTTCTCTCTGGATGCTTTCAGACTTTATTATGTCTTTAGATTTCAGAAGTTTAATTATGAGGTATGTTGTTATGGATTTCTTTTTTAAGTTTATGGCTTTTTACCAATTTGGGAATTTTTCAGCGATTATTTCTTTGAATACTTTTTGGACTCCATCCTCTTTCTTTTTTTCCCCCGTAACTCTGATGATAATGAATGTTAACTCTTTTGTTACTGTCACACAGGACCCTGAAACTCTATAGTTTTTCAGGTCTATAATTTCTACATGGTTCTTTTTATAAAGTCTCTTTCTTTACTGTGATTTTCCATTTTTTGTTTGCTTTAAAATAATTCCTAATTGATTATTAAAGCATTTTCATGATGGTTGCTTTAAAAAACTTATCAGATTATTCCATCGACTGATTCGTCTCAGTGCTTGCATCTGTTGACTGCCCTTTCCTAGTCGTGTTGTGATTTTCCTGGTTCTTGGTATGATACATGATATGCTGGATATTTTGGATTTATATTATGAGTCTCTGGATTCTAGTTAATGTTTCCTAGCAGGTAGTCAGTCCTCTAGCTACCAGTGCCCAATAGGTGTGTATGTTAAGCTTTCTGTTGGGCCCCACCCACATCACCTACAAAAGTGGAGTGCTTATGTACACCTCCTCATTTTGCATGGTGGGATGGAAGTGCAGCTTCCCCTAGGCCTTGCTGATACTTTCTAATTGAAAGGTCATTGACGATCCCTGACTTACTGCTTCTGATTGGGGCTATAAACTCAACTCCCCACTGGGCCCAACTGACACCAATGGAAAAGGAAAATGGAGTGTCAACTACCCCACTTTTCACTACCTTGTTCTACTTCATTGGTACTGGTAGTAGTAGAATGCTCCCCATTGGGTCTTGCTGACACCAGGGGACTGAGAGAACTGGAGTGCTGATTGGCTCAGATTTGCCCCACATCACTGAGTCTTGTTGCTGTCACATGGACATGCAGATTTTTAGAAACATTTATTAGTGTGAAAAATATCAAAATATGCACACCAGGCTGTTCATATAAGTTTCCTCCCATGGACTTGAATGAAAGAGGTGGGAGTAGTTTAAGATAATGTTTTCCTTGATTTTTTTTTTCATTTAATACAAGGGGAATGCACTACTTTATAATGATATGAAAGAAGTAAAAGAGATGTTTAAAACCTTGTTGATTATTCTATCAGTTATTTATTGCCACAATAATGCTACATGCAACCACCAAACTTCAGTGAAATATAATAATAATCTATAAGAGAGCTGCTGACTCTACAATCCAACAAATAATCTAGTCCGGGCAGTTCTTGTCTGCTTGCACACATGTGTTCACCACAGGTAGACTTATTTAGGACACTCTCAATTGAAATGACAGAAAGTGCTCATCTCTGCTCCACATTGTAAATCCTAGCAAGTTCGTCCAAACTAGTCTGCTCTCAATATTAAGTCTCAGGGGTAATAGTGCAAGCAGAAATAGGCAGTGCTTTTTCTTACCTCTGCTTAGTCACATTTGCTAACATCACATTGGTCAATCAAGCCACCAAGCTGAGCCCAGAGACTAGGAATGAGGTAGAATATCCTACACAGAGTTGCAAAGCTACTTGGCAAAGGGAGTGGATACAGGGAGGGGAGAAGAACTGAAGTCATGAATGTAATTAACGTTGAAGGGCCACTTAACTGGATTGCACGTTCTCACCTTTGTGTTTGATTTATCCACCTGACAAGTATGCATTAGTTCTGGAGTCTGTGAATTAAACAATATTTAAATTGAATCCCAGTCCTTACTTTCTTATAGAGAGAGTTAGTGAATAAATAAAATACACAGACATTCAAATTCTAAGGAGTGATATGAGTGATAAGCCTGGAAAGGGGGAAAAAAAGAGCTGAATGTGTAGATGATCAGGACATGATTTCTGAGGAAATGAAATATGTAGAAAAAGTAAAGGAATAAGTAGAGTAAGATAGTGCAAAGGTTTGGGGAAAATTACTTCCAGACGAGCAAAGAACCTGTGTGTGGCGTCTGGGGTGAGAACAAAAATGTCAGTGCTTTCCAACCTTAGCAAGTCAGTCTGATTTTAGGGCAGTGGGTGAGGAAGGAGGTGAGAGGATGGGAGGCAAGGGGGCTCGTGAGGTCACATCACTGGGATATTAAAGCCCTTGGTGAGGAGTGTGGATTTAGATGGGGTGTGTTAAGCTACTCAACATTGAAAGTAAGGCATATTTAAATTTTTATAACTCTAGGGGTGTATAGTATTTATCTTTCTCTAGATATAAAAAGATACATATTTATCTTCATTTTACATTTGAAGAAACTGAGGACCAAATATGTTAATATAATTTCTTTATTAGTGAGTTCTCATAGTCAATTTTGAATTAATAGTTAGTGTGATGAGGGAAATACTAAGGGATAAGTTTTAAAGTAAGTAAAATACATTTAATGATCAATAAAGAATGCTATTATTTGGACAGATAAGGGGTGAAATGTTTACAATAATATATAGGTCCGTGTATCTATAAGTTGAAACACTACAACTCAGGAGTTAAACATTTGTTTAGTCAAAATGCACTGAACATAAAGGGTTTGTGGTATACTCCACTGCTGTTGACATAAAAGATTCTTTCACAAGTTCTATAGGTAGACAGGTTTAGGTGTCCTTTGAAAATGGTGACAAAGATTAAGTGATTTGACAGTGGAGTAAAAGGAAACATAAATTCTTTTGAAAGACTTGCAAATCTGAATATATTATAAATAATCCAACTTCAGATGGTCATAAAGAAGAGGTACAGAAATAGGAAACAAATAATAAGTTACTTTAATTAAGAAGGGAAGATGACCATTGGAACATTCTCTCTCCTATGAAAGATTGTGGTATTTAGGGCTAGATTGAATCCTGATAAATAATATGATCAACTGTCTCTGCTTCATGAACATATCTGAAACAATGCATATTAATTAACATGGTACAGTCTCTTCAGTCAGCACTATTGAATTCTGATTCTATGCCAATCTTTGCATTAAGAAAAAAAAATCACAGATGTTTTGGTGAATTTGTAACTTAGCATTGACCTTAGGCATTAAATTCTTCTACTGATATCCTAGATTACAATGTCTTAAATCTGACACTATAAAAGTAAGGCCTTAATATTCTTTTTTTTTTTAAAGATTTTATTTATTTATTTGAGAGAGAGAGAATGAGAGACAGAGAGCACGAGAGGGAAGAGGGTCAGAGGGAGAAGCAGACTCCCCGCCGAGCAGGGAGCCCAATGCAGGACTCGATCCCGGGACTCCAGGATCATGAATTGAGCTGAAGGCAGTCGCTTAACCAACTGAGCCACCCAGGCGCCCCAAGGCCTTAATATTCTTATAGTTCCATTCCTACACTGTGAAAGTTATTGTATATTTTAATTCTTATTAAATGGTGTATTTGGTAAGACCCCTTTACTCCTTATCAAGAAGAGTCTACAGGCTTGCAACATGACCTGCACAGTGCTGAGAAAAGGCAATGCTGCCAAAACTTCATTTCTTCTAAACAAAGATCTTCATTTTTTTTTTTTTTTGCCATATTTATAAACTTCCCTGATGGTTTAAAAGAAAAAGTATCTTGTCTTTCAGAGTTCTCACTCCCTTTCCTTGTAGCCAGGGGTTTCCCTTCTCCACGTGGCCTCTACACATAGTCTTTCCATGTGGTGCCTGCAGCAAGATTCAAGGATTTAAAGGGAGAGGAAAGGGAAGCTACTGGACATCTCAAAATGTAGTGCCAGAAACTTGGCATTGTTACTGCATTCAGTTGGTTTATGCAGTCATAGGTCAGCCTAGAGTCAATTCAAGGCCATGTGCACTAAAACCATGGCTCATTAGGGACCACACATGGAAGAACAGCTATCATACTTCTTGTTCACTAAATCACAACTGTTATTTGCTGACTTCTTTCAGGTCTACATGCAAAAGTTACCCACCCTGCAAGACAGTCTTTGCTCATCCTAATTATAATGGCTTCCCCTCCTGAACATGTTATATCAATAATCAGGTGGGTCTTTTTTTTTTTTTTAAGATTTTTTTTATTTGATAGAGAGGGAGAGACAGCGAGAGAGGGAACACAAGCAGGGGGATTGGGAGAGGGAGAAGCAGGCTTCCCACTGAGCAACGAGCCCGATGCGGGGCTCAATCCCAGGACCCTGGGATCATGACCTGAGCCGAAGAGAGACGCTTAATGACTGAGCCACCCAGGCATCCCTCAGGTGGGTATTTGTCCCACTAGAATATTTTCTCCATGAAAGTGGGAGCTTTGTCTTGTCTACTGCTGAATACCTAGTACCTAGAAGAGTGCCTTACATAAAATAAGTAATTAGTATCTGTTAAATGAATTAATCAGTAAATCTTACATACCACACAATATATGTATGTATGTATATATTCTATCTATCATATATCTATCTATTATTTATCTTTCTATCATCTATCTATCTATCATCCATCTCTCTGTCCATCTATCTCTATCTCCCATGTAGAAAATGTAGATAAAATAATTTGGGTTTCATTTTAGTAGTGGTGCTGGTCTGAAGGGCAGGAGTGTATTCAGGAGAGTTTCTCAGTTTGATGGCTGAATCTGATTTTGAATATTATATAGGTCTATGCAGTGCTTTACATTCTGGGTAGCTATATCAATCATGTATCATAAAGACGGCTTTCTGATTCAGTTATTGTCATCCATATAAACAGACCCTTTCTTCCTTTTACATAACAAATTCCTCCATTATATGATGAAAGGATCTGTTTTTTTCTGTGTATTTCTTTTTAGTGGTCACAAGGTTGATTCTGACTGAAGGCACACATCAATAGAGTTAAAGTGAAAAAGAGGTCTTGATGCCATGTATGTATACTTGTAATCTTCCTATCCTGCAGGCCAGTGGTGTAAAGAGGCTATTAATAAACAAGTTTATTTATAAGGACATTAGAAAATTAGGGTAAGGAAGAAGAAAACATTGCCTTTACTATTTCCCAGGGAGAGCAAATAAGTAGAAAAATTATAGAGAAAAAGCAAAGAACTCACACAAGCACTTGTTTATGCAGTTTGCATATGTGTACCTATCCTAAAGATATCTATAGACATGGCTGTGTCCCTGGCCTCAGCATTACTCAGGGATGTTAATTTCCTAAGAGTCTGAGCTTAATTGATATGCTACATTTGGCTCTTTGCATTCATTTATTTGCTTAGTCTAACTCTTAGACTAATTATCCGACTAAACAGGCAACAAGTTGTGTTCAGTCAGCCAAGTACCTAATACTGTCTTTGAGTGAATGTGGTTTAGAATATCGTGATTCTGAAATAGGTTGATGTTTAAAAAAAAATTAATCATAAATATCTTTAAGGATAGTGAACTATAATAATATACTTTTCATGATACTATATTCCAAATAAAGTTGATAGCCACATAATATTTCCCACTTTCTGATAGTCCTCAATCCAAAGAAAAACCACTGTACTTTGAATTGTCCACCAAATCAGCAAACAAAAGCCCCAGTCTTGTCATAAGATTTTAAATACACATACCATATATGTACACACACACACACACACAAATACATATACTATACTTATGTACATATTTGTATATGTCAGGGATTAATTTAGGGTAATCCATCATTTCAGATGAAAAGTATTGTCTTTAGGGGCACCTGGGTGACACAGTCATTTGGTCATCCAACTCCTGGTTGCAGCTCAGGTTGTGATCTTGGGGTCTTGAGGTGGAGCCCCACATCAGGCTCCACACTCAGCGTGGAGTTTGCTTGAAATTCTCTCTCCCTCTCCCTCTGTCCATCCTGTTTCTGCTCTCTCTCTAAAATAAATAAATATTTAAAAGTCTTGTCTTTAATAATATTCCCTGAATTGAGATGAACACTAGTTATAATATTGGCATATACTATACTTCTCCATGGATATAAATATACATTTTAAATGTTTACATATATGTATAAACTATCTATTTTTAAGGCCATTTTATGTAAATACATATTATCTTTATCATGGTATGTTTTGAAAGCTACATGTTTTACAGTGAAAGACGAAGAGAAAGGAAGAACAGGAATAAACTTTATTAGCCTTTGGCCAAAGTTTAGGGAAGTTGTGTTTCAAATTTATTTCAAGATCTTCAAAATATTAGGGCGTCTGGGTGGCTCAGTTGGTTAAGCGACTGCCTTCGGCTCAGGTCATGGTCCTGGAGTCCCGGGATCGAGTTCCGCATCGGGCTCCCTGCTCGGCAGGGAGCCTGCTTCTCCCTCTGACCCTCCTCCCTCTCATGTGCTCTCTCTCTCATTCTCTCTGTCTCAAATAAATAAATAAAATCTTTAAAAAAAAAAAAAGATCTTCAAAATATTAAATGCCAATAAAATTTCCGAATATATGGGGAATTATTGTTTTTAGGGCAAGAAAAGGAGAAGAGATAAAAGGAAAGTTCGACCCAATATAAAAATGGATTTTTAAAAAATTGGTTCTTAAAAAATAATCAGGAACCCCAACACAAGACTAACTCATTTTAAGAAGCTTGTTCAATATTCCTTTCATTCCCCCTCCCACCTCATTTTGTAGCTTTGATCTTTCAGGTAAAGTTTCTGTAAGAATCTATCTTTTGTATTCCTTCTCTTTGTTTTCCCCTTTTGAATTTTACTTAGCTAACAATAAAGGTACACATATACATACACACATATATATATGCTACTTAGTTATATAGTTACATGCTACTTAGTTATATAACATATACACAATGCAAACATCACAGGAAGTTGAAATTTTTAAACAACTAAATCAAAAGCTACAAGTATTTGGGAATTTATCAAAAAGTATCCAGATATAAACCACTTCTTGGGACACCTGGATGGCTTAGTCAGTTAAGCCTCTGACTCTTGGTTTCAGCTCAGGTCATGATCTCAGGGTCTTGAAATCAGGCTCCATGCTCAGCATGGAGTCTACTTAAGATTCTCCCTCTCCCTCCACCTTTCCCCTTCTCAAATAAATAATAAAGTAAATCTTTCAAAAAATGTATCTAAATATAAACACCTTCTTCAAAATAAGAGCTGTTTCTTTAATGAGAGAAAGACTTTGAGAATATACAATGTATTCAGAAGTGTAGATTTACAATAAAAGTATGTGCATGAGTCAGCTCATGGGAAATCCTGAGGCTAAATGATGAAAGAGAGTGGAAACTTTCCTCTCTTGTTTTTTTCCAGTATCCATGTAAGAAATTCCTGGTGATCATCAGAAATCCTTATGGAAATTCGGCTACCAATTCACAAGCTTCAGTAAAAGATCTGTTTTTTTCTGAAATGAGATTTGTTCCCATGGGATAAATGTGTTTGCGATATTATTGCTTTTATGTAAATTGCAGCCATTTTATCATGACACTTCAAGGCAGTATTTCTTCTCTGTTCATATTTACCTTAGAATCTAAAGATCTTTCCAAGTTTGTAAGTGACAGATAAGAATCTTTCCAAATTTAATCAGGGAAATTCTCATACTATATTAGAATGTACCTTACTACACAGTTTTGATGTATTGCCTAAGAGAAGAAGAAACATATACCCCAGTTTGGTTTAATATGCCTTTTCAGAAAAGCATTTGAATTGGCTAGAAACTGTTTTGACATGTACTTGAAGACTATAAATGCTGCAAATGACAGCTTTTAATCAATGTGATAAATAGCAAAGGTCTGTAAATGCTATCAAATAATTTCTAAAAATGAAAAGTAATTTTCCACTCCCACTGCTAGCAAATTTGTCAACCACAGTTTGGTAGAACCAAAACATCTGCTCTTCGAAGCTGTGTAAACTCTTGCAGTAAAATGATGCATTATTTTGTTTTCAGATATATATTCATCTCGTTCCTAATTTAGTATGTTTACGAAGTACTAAGATAAGTTCCTGATTTAAACTCTTGTGCAGTTAGATTAAAGACAGAAGTTTTGCTGATTGAAGTTTGAGTTTTGGTACTGCTCTCTTTCTTCTTTTCCTATTTTTTTTTTTTCTTACTGTGCTGCAGAAGAACAAGTATCTTTGTTCTTTCTTTTCCATTTCTTCTTATTTTTTTTATTTTATTTTGAGGTTTAAAAAAGCTAATACAGGGGCGCCTGGGTGGCTCAGTCGTTAAGCGTCTGCCTTCGGCTCAGGTCAGGATCCCAGGGTCCTGGGATCGAGCCCCAGTCGGGCTCCCTGCTCAGCGGGAAGCCTGCTTCTCCCTCTCCCACTCCCCCTGCTTGTGTTCCCTCTCTGGCTGTCTTTCTCTCTGACAAATAAATAAAAACCTTTAAAAAAAAAAAAAAGCTAATACATGTAAAGAATATAAAACATTGAATTAGAATATAGTAAGCATTTACTAGATGTTAGATATTATTTTATAAGGAATTATATTAAGCGTTAATGCATATTAATTTTATAATTTAAAAAAGCATACTTTTTGATAACTCATGAGTTTGGCATACAGTATTATTCAGTGATGTATGAAGTACCTGCTTATGCCAAGTGCCAGGTATACAGTAGCAATTGCAACACATCATAGGTATACCATGGATGTAATGATGAATAGAACACGGTTGTATATCTTGAAGAATTTATTTAGTAAGGAAGATGGATGTCTAAATGGTATTTTAAATATCTTTATTTTGTTTGAATTCTAAAAGGGCTTCCTGGAGAAAATGGTTTAGGGACTGAAAGGAAGATCATTTCAGATAGGAAGAACAGTCTGAAAAAACATACAAAGACCAGAACACAGACCACATGTAAACTCTGGTATTTCTGGAGTATACAGTGCATAATGTGATATGATGAGGCATGGATAAAAAATTATTTTGGGACAGCCTGACAAGGCCATGTTTAGGACATATTTATTGTTTTCATTTTCTGCAATGTTCTTTATCTATCTGTCAGTTCCACAGATGGCTGCTAGTTCATTACCATTTTAGAAACACCTTGCCTGATCGCTCTATATAACAGAAAATCTATACTTTCTACCCCTTATTTTTGTTTCTTTATTCTCATCCTGCTTTATTATTTTAAAGACTCTTAAAACCATCAAGAACGGGCGCCTGGGTGGCTCAGTTGGTGAAGCGACTGCCTTCGGCTCAGGTCATGATCCTGGAGTCCCGGGATCAAGTCCCGCATCGGGCTCCCTGCTCATTGGGGAGTCTGCTTCTCCCTCTGACCCTCCCCCCTCTCATGTGCTCTCTCTCATTCTCTCTCTCTCAAATAAATAAATAAAATCTTTAAAAAAAAAACAAAAAACATCAAGAACATTCTGTACTTGCCCACTTATTTGTTCTATTGTCTGTATTGCTCATTTAATAAACATTCCATTAAGGAAGCAACTTCCCTCCATCTACTGCAGTATTCCCAGTACCTTAAGCAGTGCCTGGCAAATAACAGGCACTCAATAAAAAAATTTTCTTGAATTAATTATTTTCCTTATTTATTTATTAATCAAAGGTTAAGTAAACATGCATAATTACCTATTTTAGTGGACACCTCTTCTCCTTCCCCATTTACTTATTAAACAATTTGCAGGGGGCGCCTGGGTGGCTCAGTTGGTTAAGCGACTGCCTTCGGCTCAGGTCATGATCCTGGAGTCCCAGGATCGAGTCCCGCATCAGGCTCCCTGCTTGGCAGGGAGTCTGCTTCTCCCTCTGACCCTCCTCCCTCTCATGCTCTCTGTCTCTCATTCTCTCTGTCTCAAATAAATAAATAAAATCTTAAAAAAAAATAAAACAATTTGCATTCCATTTTCCAGATTATAAATTCCTTTGCCACAATTACCTTATCTTGTTTACTGTTGAATCTGAACATATAAATGGCATATAATAGGTGCTTAAATATAAAAATGAGAACAAAATCTACAACCATCATTCCAATGCTTTCCAATGCTCTTCATCTGAGTCTCTATTTTTTATGCCTATGCTTCTACCCTGTCACTGAATGCATTCTTTTTAGACTCTTCTGAAAATCCTTGAAATGTTGGGGTTTCTCAAGATTTCATTCTAGACCCCTTCCTATTCTAAACTCTCCCTAAATCTTTCCATTAATTGTAATTCTATGGCAATGTGTCTTAGGGTATCTTTAAAAAGCACTGTTCATTTAAAAAAAATACTGATTTTGACTTACAATTCAGTTTCTCATATGAATTTAAGACACTGATAAGATTTCTCAGTGGAAATATCCATACTTAACCATTAGCAAAACATTACCAGCTAATACTGTAACATCAACAACATGGATAAATAAAATATTCCTTGTCATATCTTCCCCTTAACAACAACAATCCAGCATCCATCTACAGACAAAGTACCTTCGTGAGAGTTGTAGGATCCAGGGAGATGTATTACCCACCCATGTGTCAGGTAATAGGCCTCAACCTCAGCTGTGGACCTGATGGTGGCCCATAAATCAACTTCAGACACTCTCAGCCATAGTCAGGAGCCTCTGGAGAACAGTGTCATGGACAATCACCCATGAACGAGAGAGGCTTTATAGAAGTCCACGTTTCCAACAGAGAAGTTCCAGTATACTGTTGTAGCAAAATGAATGAATGAATGAATGAATTTGGATGCATTGGAGAGGGTGAGGAACAGTTTGACCTAACCTGCATCATAAGCAACAAAAACAAAAGATAGATAAGTGGAACCAACTCAAACTAAAGAGCTTCTATACAGCAAAAGAAATGATCAACAAAATGAAAAGGCAACCTATGGAATGAAAGAAAATATTTGCAAATCATATATCTGTAAGGGGTTAATATCCAAAATATATAAGGAACTCCTACAACTTACTAGCAAAATATCAAACCATCCATGCTAAAAATTAGCAGAGGAATTGAGTAGACATTTTTTCTAAAGAAAACATGCAAATGGTCAACAGGTGCATGAAAGGTATGCAACACCATCAGGGAAATGTAAATTGAAAGCACAATGAGATACCACCTCACACCTGAGAATGGCTAGTATCCAAAAAGCAAGAGTTAAGTGTTGGTGAAGATATAAAAAAAGGTTGTGCATTGTTATGGAAATGTAACTGATACAGCCCCTATGGAAAACAGTATGGAGGTTAATTAAAAAGGTAAAAATTGTATCACCATATTATCCAGCAATCACCCTCGGGGGTATTTACCTGAAGGAAATGAAACCAGGATCTCAAGGACATATCTACACTCCTATTTCTATTGTGGCATTGTTCACTATAGCCAAGATATAACAATAACCTAAATTTTAGTTGACAGATGAATGGATAAAGAAAATAAGATGTATATATGCAGAACTAGAACAAACAGTCTTAAAATTTGTATGGAACCACAAAAGACCCAGAATAGCCAAAACAATCTTGAAAAAGAAAAACAAAACTGAAGGTATCACAAATCCAGACTTCAAGTTATATTACGAAGGCAAGAGTATGGTACTGGCACAAAAATAGACACAGAGATGGATCAATGGAACAGAGTGTATTCTAAGGACCTCATAGATATTAGCTCATTCGTTCTTCACAGCAACCTTATGAGGTTGCTATAGATGGAAGTACTGAGGCAAGCAAGATTATATAATTTTTTTAATATCACCAAAGTCATTAAGTAGAATCAGATATAATACTAAGCCATCTGCTCTTGACCTCCACAGCAAACCACCTCTTGACATGACATGTGCCGTCCATTTAATTTTGGCTTATACTACAAAAAACCCTCATTGTTTATTAGTGCATAATTTACCTGATTCCTGAGATACAGACCAAAAATAACCTGTCTGTGAGGTTGCAAAGCTGAACATAGAGGAATATAGCTACTCCCTGGGACAAATGGTACATGCTAGTCTCAAGAGGTTCATTATTGCAAATTAGGAGCTCTCAGTAGTCTAAAAACATCAGGAAAGAAATAGTAATATGTACTGATAAAGAATCATGGGTTCTGATGGGAAACACTTTATATTGGCACTAATAAAAAAAAATCAGAAGTAACCATGCTTTGGATGCTTAAAATTTTCAGGTTTTGGCATATTAAGAATTCAGTCAAAAAGACCAAAAAAGGCTTTAGGATTCCTATAACTGAGTGAAAGGATGGCTCTTGAATACAGACCACAATTTAAGGGAAACCATTCTCTATTTTAAAATGCATTTTTCTTAGAATCATGTATTTATACTTAATTAGAGCATATTTATTTTTACTGTTTTAAAATTGAAGTTTGTTTAGAAAGACTAATGCCCCATTTCAATAACTATGGATATGTTTACACTTTCTACCCAAGTGAGGTGCTTTGTGATAGTCAACTAAAAGTATTATGATTCCCAAGGTGCAGTGAAGCCTCTCCTATTCTCTCCCCATGAGCCCTCTCCCCAATATAAACAAGGCAAAACCCATTAACTTTCTCCATACATTGCCTTATGGCAACTTACCAGTATTAGAAGCTGATTTTTAGAATATGAAATTTTACTGCCCATATTTTAAACTCTCAAGGTCTTAAGTGTAAAGTTTTACACACAAAAAAAGCTACAAATTCTGACATAAATTATAATGTGGAAATTGTTAATCTAAACTACCAGGAATGGGGAAATGTTACCCCACTGATGTTGCTAATCATTTTTTTTAACATTTCTTTTTCTTTCCTTACTTAAAAAAAGTTTGTGATTATTCTTAAATTATAAATAATACATACTTATTATAGATCATACAGAATATATAGGATAGTAACTATATAAAGAAAATGGTCACTAGGCAAACATGATCACTTGTTTAAAAAAATAGTGCATTTTCATCTAGTCTTTTCTCTCATTCCATTTACACTTATAAATAATGCCAAATATTATATTCCTATATTAAAAAAACTAAGTATTTTATGTTCTGAAAAATTATTTCTAAGTAGTAAAATGGCAGTAAGTTTCATCTTAATCCAAGAAATTAAAGGAAATCTGTATGAGAAAAGCATAAACAATTAGTAAAAACAAATAATTTTTCTTTTATAATTATAGAAGAAATTAATTTTCTCTTTTTCAGAAAGTATAGAAAATGAGGAAAAGAAAATTAATTACCCATAATCTCACTATCTGAAACCAATAATCTAAAATGAATACTATTTTCATTGTCCCATCTATTTTCTATAACCAATGATCTAGAATCAATATTCAATTCAATTGAAAGTGTATTCTATGAAAAATGCTGTTGCTATTTTGATAAGGATTCCATTAAATGTTTAGGTTGCTTTGGGTCATATGGGCATTTTAATGGTATTGGTTCTCCCAGTCCATGAACATGGAATATCTTTTCATTTGTTTGTGTCATCTTCAATTTCTTTCATCAGTGGTTTATAGTTTTCAGAGTACAAGTTTTTCACCTCCTTGGTTAAGTTTATTGCTAGGTATTTTATTATTTGTGGTGCAATTATAAATAGGATTGTTTTCTTAATTTCTCTTTCTGCTGCTTCATTATTAGTGTGTAGAAATGCAACTGATTTCTGTAGATTGATTTTGTGTCTTGCTACTTTACTGAATTTATGTATCAGTTCTTCTAGTATTTTGGTGGAGTCTTTAGGGTTGTCTCTATATATTATCATGTCATTTGATGAAGATAAGTTCTTTGTTCATTTTTCTAGTTTTCAGTATTAATTATAATGTAAAAGTTTGTAATTTTCTGTTTATGCATTTCATAATGGTCAGATTTGATAAAATTCTATTCGCTTTTTATCATTTCCTCTTTTTAGAAATGTAAATAGAACAATTTTTAAAAGATTTCCCTGTTTGTCTTTTAGCTTTTATTTTCTTATTTCCCCCCAGAATATTTATATATTTACATTACTTGTATATTATAGATATATCACAATTCTTTCACATTTGGTCCAATCATCCTTAGGATTAAAGAAGGAACCTGGAGGATATTATGCTAAGTAACATAAGCCAAGAAGAGAAGGACAAATTCCGCATGATTCCATTTATATGAGGAAGAAGCTAGAACAGTCAAACTCATCAAAACATTAAGTAGAATGGTAGTTGCCAGTGACTGGGGGATGAAGTGGGGAGATGTTGGTCAAAGGGTACAAAGTTTCATTTATGCAAGATGAAAGATTTCTAGAGGTGTGATGTCCAACATTATGCCTATAGTTAACACTACTATATTGTACATATCAAAATTTGTTGAGAGAGTAGATTTCATGTGAAGTGTTCTTATCATAGAAAAAGAATCTTACTCTAAGTGGAAAAAAATTGAAAATATTTTCAAGGGTGATGTAAATTATTAAATATATAAATGAAATTATTTTCATATGTATTTACTTTTCTCTAAATGCTTCAATTATCTAAATTAAAACATAAAATATGCATTATAAATAGTAAATATTTAAATTAAGTAAAATGAGTTGAAATTTTTTATTAATTAAAAATTATATCTCATTATATAAGAATAAAACCATTCACAATTCTAATGGCTAATGTACTAATATAAAAATATGATTCATGCATACAAGTCCCATAGATATATAAATTTGGTGGTTATATGAATTATTTGACATTAAAAATATTCATTAATAACAAAGTGCCACTATTGCAAAACCTACACTAAGTCATGGGTGCCTGCAAAATCACAAATTAGAAGATGAACAAAAATAAGCAAATAGATTCTTGGTGTTATTGGAAAATTACATTTTACTATAAAGAACTTACTGCTTTCAGGCTCAAAAAAGAAGACCTCAAAATTGCATTAAATTTTTGTTTTTCTTTGTTCTTTTTTTGTCTTTCTTCTTTTGCATTTTCTTTTTTTTTTTTTTTGAGGCATAACTGACATATAAGACTGTGTAAGTTTAAGTTGTATAACATGTTGATTTGATACAATCAGATATTGCAATATGATTGCCACCATAGTGTTATCTAACACCTTCATCATGTCACAAAATCATCATTTTTGCGTGTGTGGGGAGAACATTTAGGATCTAGTTTCCAAGTAACTGTCAAGTGTATAATACAGTGTTGTTAATCATAACCACAAAGCTGTGGATTAGATCCCAAATTTGTGTTTTTCTTTTCAAGTAGTTCACTCTCTTTGTGTAAAGCAGTGTCCTTCTCTGACATCCAGAGGAGTGCCATCCACAAGCTTCATGACCTTCCCATGCAATTGTCCCTATTTTGAGAACACAGGGTGAAAGTTGTGAAGAAGGGTTTTCCTGGAGCATAAAACATGGTAGCCACTAAGGAGATGCTATGTCAGCACTCAGCACTGAATCCTGAAAGAAAAGGTGCCTATGTGCTCTGAAATAATGTAATGTATGGAAGGTTGTAATATTTGGAGGCTTCTAAAGAACAAGCCCATAGAGGGGCTCATCTCGCTCAGGTTCTAGGGCTGTAAGAAGAGGTTTCATTTTTTTAGAAAATATTTTCTTTTTTTTTTTTTTGAAGATTGTATTTATTTATTTGACAGAGAGAGGGACAGTGAGAAAGGGAACACAAGCAGGGGGAGTGGGAGAGGGAGAAGCAGGCTTTCCGCTCAGCAGGGAGCCTGATGCGGGGCTTGATCCCAGGACCCTGGGATCATGACCTGAGCCGAAGGCAGATGCTTAATGACTGAGACACCCAGGCGCCCCTGGAAAATATTTTCTAAATTGTTTTTTGTTTTTCCCTTTTAAATTTCTTTTAGTAAGATAAAATCTCCAATCCACTCTTGGAGCTGAAATAAGATATAAATGTTGTTCAAACAAAAATACCTGAAAAAGTTAATCTTTTAGCATGATTTTGAGTTTCAATACTACTGAATAGGAGTATAAATTATGTCTTATTTTGATTGCAGTTTGACAGAAAAGGTCACATATTTAAAAGAAAAATGAATAATAGGATTATCCTAGAAATGTCTTCATAATTATACTAGTGGTTCTCCATTAATATTTTATCTATAAACATGAAAATATATACACACAAATATCTGTGAATAAAACATTCACATCCTAATGATTTCTGTACATCTTTGATGTAGAAAAATTATAATTTCTACCAATAACTGGTTTGGAATATTGAATAAATAATTTAAACACTGTTTTTGTTCCTTTATAATGAGAGTAATAGTATATTTGTTATCATTCTCATTTGTGCAAAGCCATGAAAAGTACATGCTGTTCCCAAAATATAAGATGATTATGATGATGAATCAGTGCTGTAGGGAAAGAAGTCCTTCTTCTACTCTTCAAGGTCTTCCAGCTGGATAAGAATTAAATTTACATGAGACAGATTAACAGGAGAAAAAAAAAAAGTTTGTTTCGTGTGCACAGAGGCCCAATAATGAAATTGAGACCTCAAGAAATGACCAAGGCAGGCAGTTTTTATACTTTTTAGGCAAACAGACAAGAAATTTGTAAGGAATTGACATGGTAAAGAGAACGGGTATTTGGGAGCTTTAATTAGTAGGGAATTCTAAACAGAATTCTAATCTAGAGGTGGTAGATTAGAAAAAAAAAAAATACAAGTTTGTTTCCACTGCTTTCTCAACTTTCAAGTCTCTATCTTTGGTAATAAGGATGTCTTTTACTCCTTAGTACAGTGAGGGTATTTTTGAAATGGGAGATTTATTTCCCACTTTCAGGGGGACAGAGGAGTGTCTGAGTATTCTTGCATGGGCTATCTCTTAAGTAAGTTTTATTTAAAATCATCAATATGCCAAAGGAGTACATTGGGAGCAGCCTGCCCTTGGCGCCTATGATGTTTACTATAGGGTCTGGCAAAGCAGTGCTAAGGAACTATTCACTGAATTAAGGAATACCTGGATGCATATGATCCAAGCCCAGAATTTTTTTTAAGATTTTATTTATTTATTTGAGAGAGAGAGAAAGCACCCATAAGTGGAAGGAGGGGCAGAGGGAGAGAGTCTCAAGTAGACTCTGTGCTGAACCTGATCCGGGGCTCAATCTCATGACTCTGATCATGACCTGAGCCGAAACAAAGAGTCATACACTCAACTAACTGAGCCACCCAGGTGCCTGAGAATAGGTAATCATTGAAACACTGGGTGTTATATGTAAGAGTTGAATCACTAAATTCTACTCCTGAAACCAATATTACACAATATGTTAACTAGAACTTAAATAAAAAGTTGAAAAATAATAAATAAAAATAAAAGGTAGTAATCAAGAAAGATGGTACCCCTATCACAGTTCCTATGAAAAGGTAGGAGCCTGATTTGGAGAATGTGCCTCATTCTCAGTTGTGAAACTACCTCATCATAAAGATACAAGGATTTAATTTTTCCTTTGGATAATGCCAATTAACTAACACAGATGGTCATTCCAATTACCAAGTGAATTTAAAGTGAATTCTGTGACAAATGGTGCTGTCAAGTCCTCTTATTGAGGACTAGTTATGGTTTATCTTGAGAACATGTGTGCAATGTGTTGTACTTGATTGACTATATAAAAGGGTGCAATTGTTTTCTGTCTGCCATCTTTTTAGCAGATTGTTTGTGATATGCATCATATTTTGGTTTAATGCTTACCCAATATTTTTTTTTAATCTCTTTTACCTTTGTGGAGAAGTTTTCAGATTTGGGAGGAGATTTTGTTTTAAATTAGTTTCCCCAACAATTCTGGCAATGGGGATAAGATGTTGTTTAAACCACCCAGTCCATGGTATATTGTTATGGCAGCCCTGGAAAACTAAACAGCTTTCCTCCCAAACAAATAAATTACTGGTATATTGGAGGTTGCATATCATTCAGGGTGCCTGGGTGGCTCAGTTGGTTAAGCGACTGCCTTTGGCTCAGGTCATGATCCTGGAGTCACGGGATCGAGTCCCGCAACGGGCTCCCTGCTCGGTGGGGAGTCTGCTTCTCCCTCTGACCCTCCTCCCTCTCATGCTCTCTGTCTCTCATTCTCTCTGTCTCAAATAAATAAATAAAATCTTTAAAAATAAATAAATAAATATCATTCAGAAGAAAAAAAGTAAAACTAATTTGGATGGTCAAAAAATATATATATATATTGAGAGAAATGGAAGAGGAAATACAAGAATTAAAGGCACCTTCTCTTTCATAGAAGTGCTGCCTCCTTTCTCTGCTCTCTGTGTTCCTTGTTCCTCTGTTTGTCTTTATCTCTCATGGCCTCAAAATGACTCCAAAGAAGAAGTGAGTGAGACATTTAGATGGACAGTTCTCCTGAAAAGAGTGAGGAGGACACAACTTTGTCAGCTGGTGATGACATATCTGCTCTGTTTGAGGTGCAAGTGTGAATGCCTGGTGTAGTAGCCCAGATTCCACCTCCTACCATCCCTACACCAGGTAGTTAGGAGAGCAGACATGATAAGACTTGATCTGGAAATAATTGAGAACTTGAATAAAAGACTGTCCCCTACAAAAGCAACAGGATGGACAATAGCTGTACTAGTCACTTAGAAAACAAAACAAAACAAAACAAAACTTACAAACAAGGTGCTAATCTGATGAATGCTAACAAAAGAGGCCTATAATTTACATTTTTCTTGTCTCAAAGAGAGGAAAACCAGGCATTCCTATTTGGATCACGAGCAAAGCTGCTGTCACTGAGAGGCTACCCAGGATTCCTGGGTCATCCCATGCCTTCCTCATCAGCTAATATTACTCATTTAAAGGCTTCCTTCCTCTGAGCCCCAGAAGTTTTCAGTACTCTGTTTTCAATTTAGAGCCCCACACATGGAGATATGAACTGACTACTACATGAAATTCTGCAACCAGCCAATTTTGCTCCTTTGATGGATCAGGAACACTGTATTTCCAAAGATTACTGCATCAATGAATTACGGTGACCAGGGGAAGCCAATTATCTGCCACCCCAACACGCTAGTATGGAAGATCAGAGGGTGTAAGAGACCCAGTGAAAGGAGTGGCTAACAGTTGTACCTGAAGCCTTACTCCTAAATGTGAGCTGGGAGAAGTTGTAGCACAGTACCCAGAAGACAGGTCTGTCCCCAGTTGATTTCCATCAATGGTTTGTTGAAGCTTTCACAAAATTTATTGGCAGGGATCCAAGGGTGAATCACAATAGCCCACCTTTATCTTGGTTTTCTTGCAGACTCTCCAAACCCAAGTTAGGAAAAAGGACAGACTATTATTCAGATCTTAGCATCAACTACTCAGTTTGAGGGTAATCTAGAGAAAGACAAAGAAGAAATTAAAGACTGCTGGGTTGGCTGCTCAGTAGAAACTCTTTACTAAAGGGAATAATCCCTATTCTGGCCAACCTGTAAAGGGAAGAAAGGAAGAAGGGGGACTATATATAATTTTTACAAGGAACCAGGATATTAGAAGGATTGTAGAAAGAGAGAGTGTAGGATGGAAGAGTAAGGGAATCAGAAAATCCCAGAAAGCTAGGGAGTAATTGGTGAACCACTTCAAGTAGATAGATGTGGGCAGTCTCTGAGGTGGAAACTGGTGATACTTCACATGTAGTTTCCCCAGTTCCTCACTTTGCATTTGCTGAAAGTTGGTGGTATTTCATATTAACCTTGTTCCTTTTCATCCTTGCTCCTTTTCCTCCACGGTGCCCATACAGATAGGTCCCCTGACTGAGCAACATGTATTCTTACTTTCTTCTGCTTCTCCTGTAAATCTGCTGGGAAGAGACCTGTCATCAGAAAGGCTACCATATTCTGTACTTTGAAAGGACAGTCTGTGGGGCATCTTGGGAAGATGGCATTTTATTTAGTTACCAGGTGCCTTCTGAAAGAGAAGGGGTATGTCAGAAAGTGGCAGTCTTACTCTATGCTGGAAAAGCACCCCAAACTGAAACAGATCAGTGTATCACTTTGGGTGCTAGGGAATGATACTGGTTTCATTTGAGATGTAGAAACAAAACAAAACAAAACTAAAAGAATAAGCCATAGTCACATGTAAAGTGGTCCCCTTTGTTAAGGGCCCAATAAAAGGAATAAAATCAGTTATAAAAGAATTAGAAAAACAAGGGACAATTTTACACTTCCTCTGTAATATTTCCATACTTCCAATAAGGAAGGAAAATAAATTCATAAAGATGATTGACCACTATATAGATTTGTACAAGATTTTAGAGAAGTAAATACATTTGTTGTTGCATTCATCCCTATAGCACCTCATCTTGCAAGTTTTCTGACTTTGGTACTATTGTCTGCAGAGATTTTTTCTGTAATTGATCAATGTTCCACATTTTCTTCCATTCCTTCCTTCCTTCCTTTTTCTTTCTTTCTTTCTTTCTTTCTTTCTTTCTTTCTTTCTTTCTTT
>NW_023270323.1:53607361-53696483 GCF_011800145.1 Mirounga leonina | reverse complement strand
CTTTCTTTCTTTCTTTCTTTCTTTCTTTCTTTCTTTCTTTCTTTCTTCTTTCTTTTCTTTTCTTTCCTTTCTTTCTTTCTTCTTTCCTTCTTTCTTTCCTTCTTTCTTTCCTTCCTTCCATCCTTCCTTCCTCTGTTCCTCTAACATATGAATTAAAATTCTTGTTTCCTTTTGCTTGTGAAGGAGTCAATTTTTATGATACAAGCTTTCTCAAAGGTTTTAGACTCTCCTACTGTTTTCTCTAGTTATTTATAAACCACCAGACAAAAAGAAACCTAGAGAAATATTTTCCCCAAAGGGATCTATAATTAGATAAATTTAGATGATTTTCTGGTAGCCTCAGAAATTTCAGAGAAAAGCAAAAGTGATACTTTAGCTTTGTTATATTTCTTTGCTTCAAGATGGCGTGAAGTCCCGTTAGGCCAATTGCAATATCGCTTAACTGATGGTATCTGTTGTCAGCTACAGACCACAGAATGTTACATCTAGAAGTCGGCTCACTTTGCAGATGTGATATAATGCACTACTAATAACAACAAAAAAACTTGGACAGGGCGCCTGGGTGGCTCAGTTGGTTAAGCGACTGCCTTTGGCTCAGGTCATGATCCTGGAGTCCCGGGATCGAGTCCCGCATTGGGCTCCCTGCTCATTGGGGAGTTTGCTTCTCCCTCTGACCCTCCCCCCTCTCATGTGCTCTCTCTCTCCTCTCATCCTCTCTCTCAAATAAATAAATAAAATCTTAAAAAAAAAAAAAAAACTTGGACAGTTTTGGGGACTAGTACAATATTACAGATAGTGGATTCTGGTTTTTGCAGAGTGAAAAGCGAACAAACAAACTTTCATTTACATGTTAATTCTCCAGAACTTCTTGTTTGGTTCTTAGAATATGAAGAGGCTTTTGAAACCTAAAACTGGCTATCATCTTTCTCCCAGCTTTGAGAGTTCCAAATTTGTGGGATCCTAACATTTGAACCTTCCCAATTTTGAACTGATTTATCTGCTGCTCTGACATATATTGCATATTTTACCATGTTTATTTAGAAGTCATGTACTCACGGTAGAAATGGCCCCCTTAAATCTTCCTATGCTGTGGTAAGTTTATAAAATTTTGGAAGTTTACATATTGTCTGAAATTAAGTCTGTCTGCATAGGCAGATAAGTTAATAGTAGTCAGTAGAGCAATAAGTCTTGGTTCTGGATTTAAAATGAATATATTCATTTCAAAAATGTATAAATATATAAAAATAAATATATATTCATCTCCATGAATATTTATGAATTTCCAGAAGATAGTTATGTAAATATAACATATCCATACACACACATATATATAAACATATTCACAGTGAGGTTATTTCAATTACTTTGAGAGTCACGTTTTACTAGAAAATAAACATTATTTGTTACATTATGTTTTCTTTCTGTTCTCCCAGTAATGATTCTCACATTCTCATTTCCAATCAGCTCTAAATTGTCCTGCTGGCATAAACTGGGTCTGGATATATAAGTCCAACAATTTAATTAATGACAGAGTAAAAGAGAGACAGACCATCTTCACTAGTATTTTTTATAATAATAATTAGTATTATTTTGATAATAACAAAAGTTAATTAATATGCATCCAGGCACGCAAGCCCACATGTGAAAGAAGAATATTTTAACTGATTTAATTGGAAGGATGATGTAAAAATTCTAATTAATAGAAGAATAGACATCTGGCATTGTAAGATAGAAGCTGCAAAAGACAGTTCTAATATTACTTAACTTCAGGATGCATTTTTTCTCCAGTTCCAGTAGAGGTTGATAAATAAATATTATGTCTATTATTCGGGAATAGTTATAGTAAACAGTTATAGTGAAACTGTTGATTTAAAAAATGCCTATAGGGGCACTGGGTGGCTCAGTTGGTTAAGCGGCTGCCTTCGACTCAGGTCATGATCCCAGAGTCCTGGGATCCAGCCCCTCATCGGGCTCCCTGCTCAGCAGGGAGTCTGCTTCTCCCTCTCCCTCTGCCTGCCTCTCTGCCTACTTGTACTTTCTCTCTATCTCTCTGTCAAATAAATAAATAAAATCTTTAAAAATAAAAATAAATAAAAATGCCTATAGTGTGCGTTTGTCCTCAAGACTTAAAACAACTGGAGCCATATACATTAAACATTAGAATTTCAATCTGTACCTTCCAATGTGTGCCTCATAATAAGATTTCTATACTAGATGATGGCCAGGGATGTCATTGTGTTTTATATCTATGAAAAATTTGCAAACATAGAACACTTAGTAAAGAGCCTAGTATGTCAACAGATGTGATGGTACTTACATAGTTCTCTACAACTCAGGAGAAGTTTATTGGGCCTTGCAAGATAAACTCTTAGTTAAAAATTTAGATTATGAGGATCCAGAGTTAAGTAACTCCTTAGACTTAAATGGAGAAAGACTTCATAAGGATCTACCAAACAATATTCTGATAGTTTATCGTTGCAAACAAGCAGCAAAGATATCACGACAATTTGCAAAATTTATGTATGATGAAGAAAAGTGGTGCATTGATAACTAAGAGTGTCAGTTAGCCATTCACCATTGGTATGATATATTCAAAGGTTATTCCCCAAAGGCAATTTATGTACTGGCTTTTTAAAAAAAAAAATCAATAATTCTGTTACTCCATCATGATTCTGATAATTGCTTTACTTTATATTTTACTATAGACTTGCTGGATATTTAAGTGGCTGCAATTTTCCCACAGAAACGTAGAAACAGCAATGGAAATTATTATAAAATTGTTACTATTTTATAGTAACACAAGGTGGAGATTGTAGAGGCAAATAAAAATTAAAAATAAGAGGCTTAATTCTTCCTGCTGAAGATAAGAAAAAGAGACAACCACCACCACTTCCCTCTTAGAGAATTTGCTTGAGAAAACTTGTGATTAAAAGTTTTTTTCTGTGTATCTTCGTAATTTATATAAATTATTTGAAAGCTAACTAAGCTTCTGGCCAGTGTTAAGACTCAGGAACATCTTTCTCAAGACCTGGGAACTATCCCTTTGAGTTGTATTCATTGAGGAAGATAGCATCTCTAGCTCCTAGGTTCTGTGGGAGGGTAGGAACCTAACTTCATTTGTACTTCAATCCAAGTTGGGAAACTACTCTTGTCATAAAGATAATGAGAAGTCTGTTTCCCTCTGAATATCACCAGTTAGCTAAAATGAATGGTCACCCCAATCACCAAATGAGTTTGGAATGAACTAAATGTGACAAATAGTGCTGGCAAGCCCTTTTTACCTGAGGATTAGTTTACTGTTTATCTTGAGAACATTTTTGTGATGGATGATTGGCTGTATAAAAAGGTGCAATTTCTTCTTTTTCCACAATCTCTTTAATGGATTACTGTGTTATGCATCACATTCTGATTTAATACTCAGTCAATAATAAAATTGGTTTCTTTCTCTTCTACCTTTGTGGAGAGGTTTTTAAAGTTGGAAGATTTTGTTTTTAATTATGTTTCCTCAACACAACCTCAAAAACAAAGGATATCAAAAGTAACAATTCTGATGTTCACTCCATCACTGAAATTGGGGATTTAAAATTTCCCTCATCCGCTACTCAAAAATAGTTGCAAATCTAAAAATGTGTCACAGAATAACTACCTTATGTTCTATGAACATAAGAATGCTTTTGTTCATGAAAATAACATTTCTCAAAGCTAAAATGTAATTTTTCCGCTATTAAAGGATTTTAAATCTTTGAAATGTACTATCAGCATGCTCCCTATTTTCAGTAAATTAAATCATGGAGGGGCATGGTTGGTTGCAAACTTGGAAAATACTTCATTTGAATTAAAAAATATGTATGCCAGTATAATATTGTTGTATTTAAAAGCTTATAACCAAACATAATCTTTTATAGCAAATCCAATAGTAAAAACTGAACAAAAGTAAGACACAAATAATGAGTAATAGTGGATAATGGACAACATTGTTAACAAATGCAATTGAAATATAAAAGAAACATTCTCCTTCGCATGCAATCTATTAAATTTTACTTTGTATATATGACAAATAAGTTAGTCTTGTGATATGTTTTTAAATTAGATTTTCATTTCTTATTTATTTATCCAAAAAAATTGCTTAGTCTCTCCTTATAAATCCCATTTATCTCATGTATTTTCATGGTATGTCTGAAGAAATACTGAAAGGGAAATATATGCCGAAAACCATTTGGTAGGTTATATATTTGACTTCGATTATGTGTATGAATAATATTTCCAATGAATTTCAATGTATCATAAGTTCAGAGAAAAGTGTTCCAATTTTAAAAATAAATAGCTACTGGTCTCAGCATAATTTAATATAAGCTTGTGCTTCTTTTCCATTTTATTTTAATTCTTTCCTTGATGTTTCCGGATGACCTTTGGCAAGTAACTCAATTTTCTGTGCATTTTCCACTTTGGTCTAGTAAGTATTTTCTGTTTCTCTTGATAGCAAACAAATATCATGCTAAATGCCTCCTTCCTTCATTCATTCACAGATGCATTTTTAAGCTAATATGTATTAAATACATACCAAATGCCACAAGTTGTTCTATATACTTTCTCATCTCCACTTGAGCATCTAACTGGCATCACAAATTCAAACTGTCCAAAATTTATAGCAAACCTCCTCCCTCCGTAACATTAATTTTTAAGTGAAAGGTTGTCTCCATTTTATGGAATGACACTTCCAAATACCTAGTTTTCCAAAGTATAAACCTGAAGTCATAGCCTATGTTCTACAAATTATCAAGTTCTGCCTATTTTAATTCCTAAATAATATGAAACTCTGCTTTTTCACATCTCCACTGATACCATATATCTTTGTTGTCCTAAATGCGTTCTTCCTCTATTCAATTTGCTTTCCATATTGTAGCCAAAGTAGCATGCACAGAATGGAAATACAAATGCCTCACACCAGCACACTCACTGTTTCACAATTTTAACAGCTTTCTATTAATATAGGCATCTTAACCTGAATTCGAAGAACATGCATGATTTGACCTTTACTCATATTTTTACATCATCTCTAATACTGCCCCCAATCCATGATGCACCCTCCATTCTTCCTGACATTTTTTCAGGAATGATTTATGCCCCCTTCTTCCTAAGAACGTTCTGCCATATTTTTTTCCTCTTTTTGGAATGAATTTTTCCACTTTTTCTTCACCTACCCAATTGTCACAAATTTCTCAGAGCTTAATTCATTCATAATCTCGTTGAGAAGGCTTTATCCAGATCTCTAGATGTAAGTCATGCACCGTGGTATATGCTTTCAAAGTAACTTGTAATTTTCTTAAACATCATTTATTGGCATTTAAAAAATAATTAAGTGTCTAATTGGTTCTTGATTTCTATCTCTTATTCTAGACTTCAAGCTCAAAAATGTGCTCCCTTGTCTCGCTGTAAATACCTGTAAGTGCAGTGAGAAGTTTAGTGCCTTAAACACAGTAGATGGGTAGTAAATATATGAAAAATAAATTAATAAATATGTAATATTTATTTCATCCCAAGTTCACATTTTCAACCATAAACCTGTATAGCATAATTCATCATTCCTCAAATAAAAGCAATGAAGAATATAGATAGGAGAAATAAATAAAACAGTAGCATTTTCTCAATTTTAGGTTTTTTGTTCTTTAAAACTTTAAAATTTACTAGCATCTCTCTCTTGTCTTTTTCCCTCCCTCTCAATGCCTTTCTTTACTTTGGATGCACAGTCTCAGGAATATAAAAGAGATTGTGATCTTGAGAGTGAGAAAGAAATTCTTCACCACTGAGCAATTAAAGGGGTAATTTAATGCCTTCCATTTATATGGGTGAATTTACACACAGTAATCGGTTTATTTTATTTTCTGAGTTGAGTATTTATTTTGCTAAGTAAACCATTCGATTGTTTTTTTTTTTTTTAAAGATTTGTTTATTTATTTGAGAGAGAGAGAATGAGAGAGAGAAAGCACATGAGAGGGGGGAGGGTCAGAGGGAGAAGCAGACTCCCCGCCGAGCAGGGAGCCCAATGCGGGACTCAATCCCGGGACTCCAGGATCATGACCTGAGCCAAAGGCAGTCGCTTAACCAACTGAGCCACCCAGGCGCCCTAAACCATTCGATAGTTTTAACAAATCAAATGAAGTCAAAATATTTAAACGCTATATTAATGCAGGCAGAATCTAATACAAAACAAAGGCTTTTCCCTCCCAACTGGAAAAGGTTGAACCGAATATTGAAACAGGTCTTTCACCCAACACAGCCACTTCAAGATTTTTAAAATCCAATTAATTATAAGCACGTGTAATGTGACCATCTGGTAATTTGAAAATGCCAAGGTTAATGTGATGGGCAAAATATTTAAGCCCAACTTCTGCCAAGACGATTTTCTTTTTATGTAAAAGAGGATGTCCCTCTATCTGAACTGGACAGAATTTTAAAGACTTCCAAAAAATTATTGATGAAATAATGCTATTTGACTTCCCCAATCATCCTTGGTACATCAAGAAGTGGCTTGAAAGAGGATTGGTAGTCAGCTGGGAATATGTGTCCACCGATGTGTATTCTGCCTTCTATTTTGTAACCCCAAAATATTCACCTTGTGATAGAACTGTGTTGTTCCCCCCTGGTTCTACTACTTTAAAGATTTTCTAAGAATGAGAATGAACAGAGGGTTTGAAATATTAGAAAAATAGGGCACCTGTGTGGCTCAGTGGGTTGAGTGTCTGACTCTTAATTACGGCTCAGGTCATGATCTCAGGGTTTTGAGACTGAGCCCCCCACCAGGCTCTATGCTCAGCGCAGAGTCGGCTTGGGTTTTTTCCCCTCTCCCTCTAACCCTCACTCCACTCGTGTGTGCACACACTCTTTCTCTCTCTTTAAAATAAATAAATAAATCTTTAGAAAATATTAGGAGAGTAAATAACAAATGCGTCTTTGGGAAAAGTGGAATTACCACCGATCCTAACAAGAAGCCGGTGCATGTGGAGGTGGCAGCAGAGTTTGTGGAAGTGGACAGTGACTAACATCATGCCTCAGTAAATGCTCTTCTTCTACCTTCCGGATGTTTCTATCTTGATTTTTTGTTTATTTTTATTGGCTGGCTTATCTTCATTCACCTTTTAAAGTATAAATATTCTATTGTTTACTTCCTCCTTCTTTCCTTTTAAAGATTTGCACAAGAAAATTTAGCTATCTCTGTGTTTTGAAATATCACCTTTTTGCTTTATTCATATCCATTTTGTATCTCCAGAAATGATTTCTCTCTTGATCCCAAACATTAGATTTTTAACTGGTTAACAAGTATCTCTTCTTGGATATTTTATTGACATCTTGAACTCAGCCAATAACTGGTATGACGTAATTAGATGAATTCTAATCTATATTTAGGCAATGTTTGAGGTGGGGGTGAGGTTGGGGGGTTAGTGCCATAGCATAGATTAGGGTTTCTCTACCTTGGCACTGCTGACATTTTGGGTCAGATAGTTCTTTGTTGTGGAGGCCTGCTCTGTGCATTGTAGGATATTTAACATCATCTTTGGCCTCTATTCACTAGATTCCAGGAGGACGCTGTTCCCAGTCATGCCAAAAATATTTCTAAGCATTGCCATTAATCCCTTTGGGGAGAAAACCACCCTCAGTGGAGAACCTCTAAGAGAGATGATAAAAATCTATATTAAGACAGCAACAATGAAAATGGAGAAGTAATGAAACTAGGAGTCATTTTGAAGGAATATTCAATGAGATTAATGAATGGATATATGAATTTAAGGAGAAGAGAGAATTGCAAGTTGCTTTCTATATGGTTACTAAGAAATTCCTAACTTCTAAAGTCTTAAATATTTGCAATTTTATATTCTATGCCTTTCTTCAAGTGATTCCCGTTAGCCAGATTTCACTTTGTTGTTCCCATACATGCTTAATAAAGTTCTATTAATCTTTAAGGCTTAACTCAATACCGCTCATCACAATTGTGACTATTTTTCCACTCTTAAACTCTAACAGAGAATATATTTTCATCCTTCTTTGAGTCACGAGTGTCACCAGAATTTCATGATGAATGTATTTCCCATGTTTTTAATGATAGAAACTTGGATCATTTTTATATCTCTTCATAACTCATCACACTACATGGAATATAATAGGTGCTTTCTTTTTCTTTTCTTTTTTTTTAAAGATTTTATTTATTTATTTGAGAGAGAGAGAATGAGAGAGAGCACATGAGAGGGGGGAGGGGCAGAGGGAGAAGCAGACTCCCTGCCTAGCAGGTAGCCCGATGTGGGACTCGATCCCAGGACTCCAGGATCATGACCTGAGCCGAAGGCAGTCGCTTAACCAACTGAGCCACCCAGGCACCCTATAATAGGTGCTTTCAATGTTGAATAACTTACTTAGATACTAAAATACAAAATAGTAGTGCTTTTACAGAGTGAACTATTATTTCTATAGATATCCAAAAACTTGAATATTACTATTGATTCTGAAATAATAGGCTAACTCTATGCTTTCTGTATATTTATTTTCAAACATTTATTTGTTTGGGCAGAACAGGTAAATATAAATATGAAGTATAATGAGACTTAATTTCAGTTGTATAAAGTATGGAAATCTAGAACAAGTACACTTACAGCTATAGAAACTAGAAGTTGATCAATTAATCTAGTGATGTTTTCTTATAGAGCAGAATGGATGGTCAAAACAACTGTGATGAGTTAAGTGTTTCTCTAAGTAGCAGAAATCTTGTTTGTCATTGATTAATATTACTGTCTTAGGGCTACTATATGTTTGATTAGAGAATGTGCCTTAGACTAAAAAAAAAAAAGTAGGGGCTATGGATGGAGTCTTTTTTCCATACCTCCAAGAAAGGAATCTGAAATTTCAATCTATAAATATACTTATGAATTGTCTAGAAAATATGTGAGGGGTCATATTCACACTTCAGAAAAATATTTATAAAATTAATTTAAAAATATAGTCAATTTGTTATACTCAGAATAAAGGAGTAAAATGAACTTTGTGAGCCAAATATTTCAAAGTAACTTTTACAAAGCTTTGCATCCACATGTTTGAACCAAGTGAATTGTTTTCATTCACACGCCCTCTTATTCAGCATTCCCACTGAGTTATTGTAAATTATTTCACTAAAAGTGCTGTAGCTTGACTTTCTTTAACCTAAAAAAAAAAAGTAGTCTTCTCCCTATGGTGGAATATGATGGTATTTTGAAGTTATGTAATCTCAGAGAGTATTAGTTTTGAGGTTAGAAATAAATAGCCCTTGTATTTTAAAAATTTCAAATGTAAAGCAAATGTTTGAATTTTATTATATTGCCTACCAGAATTCTGGATTGTTTTATCAATACATCTTAACTTGTAGAATATATTGTTTAAGTATCAAAATGGAAAAATAATTCCACAAGAAGTGAAAGTTTAGAGAACTGAAGTTTTGTCTATAAGACCTTGAAAAATGACCTCACTTGGAATGATTTACTGAATTGGAAAAACCAAATGTTGCAATGATATTTTGTCAAAAAAAGCCCTCTATTTATTACCCTGGCACATTATTTAAAATAATCAGATAATAGAACATTAAACACTATATATTTGCATTAATGGTTAAAAAATAATTTCCTCTATCCACTTAGGCAGAACTATGTTCCCATTATGCTAATGTGGCTATTGTTGTCCATACTCTGTTCATCTGCCTCCCTATAAAATTCATTAGATCCCCTCAATGTACAGATTTTAAAATCAGTCATACTATTATTATCTTTGCCATGGCAAAAGTAAGACCCTGGGCTTGCTTATATGCCCTGTCTTCTATCTCTCACAGTTCACTTTAACACTTAATAAAAAATATTATCTGTCTTGGCTCCAAAATATAGGCAGTCGTCAGTTGATAGTTTCCTTGAAACTAAGATACAGGGTTTATTGTTTGACTTAAGTTGGAATTCTTCCTGTAGTGCTTATTATTTATACAGCCTTAGCAAGTTGCATCATCTATCAAAGCATCAATTTTCTCACTTTTGAAAATAGGACCTATAATTCAGTGCTGTGGGAATAAATGAAAGAGAGACTGCGTTTGAAGCGCTCACTGTAGGGTTGCCTGGCTGGCTCAGTAGGTTAAGCGTCCAACTCTTGGTCTCAGGTCAGATCATGACCTCAGGTCTGTGGGATTGCCCTGCCTCAGGGCTCTGTGCTCCAGGCTCCGCTCCACGCTCAGTGGGGAGTCAGCTTGTCCCTCTCTCTGCTCCTCTCCTGCCCCTGCCCCTGCTGCTGCTGTCTCACTTTCTCTCTGTCTTATAAATAAATGAAATCTTAGAAAAAATAAAAATAAGGTGCTTAGTGTATGATTGGTTTAGTAAGCCTTAAACAAATATTAGTAAAAATTCTAATTAAATCACTGGCATAGCAAACTCTGCAGTTATAAAGTCTTCTGAAGCCTGCAATTTTGAAATTATAGTTAAGCTTTGAAGTCCTATGACTTAATGAACAGATTTGGGTTCAGGAATCTGAAAATATGTTCATCAGATAAATATATGAGGGAATAGGACCAGGAAATGGACATAGTAAAAATCTTTTGGAAAAGGTCTGAAGTTTGATTTTACAGCATAGTGAAGAGTTAACTCTTCTGAAGTATAGATTATTAAAATGCTTTTCCAAGGTTACAAGGTTGTACAGGACTGGTGAGGGAAAAAGGTAACCCATGGAAGGGAAAGCAAGCAAAATAACAAAACACCTGATCAACTTCCCAATAGCCACTTTTCCAGCGCAAGTGTACTTCAGCCAAAACAGACTAATGCCACTATCTCCTGACTGCTCTCATTTACAGTTTTTCTCTTCTCCATTTCATTTTCATCATTACTGCCTAATTGAACTTCCTAATTCATAATTCTGTTTGAAAAACCATCAACTGTACTGTATCACTTGCACAGACTATTAAAATTCTCTGTCCCTGGTGTATCAGATCCTTTATCACATGGCTTCATCCTGCCTCTGCAAAATTTCTCAATCTATTATCCTCCATACATACTATGATCTAAACTCCCTCCATTTAAAAAAAAAAAAATCCATCTTTGCATTATTCATTCTTAATTTATTCATTAAGCCAGCAACAGCTTATAGAGTGTCTGAAATATGCATGACACTGCTGGTTCATGGGAATACATAACCATATTGCTTGCTTTCAGCAAGCTTTACAGTCTATTGGGTGATATCATTCATCAGTTGTAGTAGAGTCTGTATTGTGTCCAAAATAAATGTGGGTTGCATTAAATTCAACGAAGATGATCATCTAAATCAGATTGGGAGAATCAAGAATGAACTCATAGGGGTAAGAGCTGAGCTGATTGATCCTAAGGGGCAATTAGAATCTAACTAAATAAAAAAAGCAGAATGGAATGATATTGCAGGTAAAAAGAACATTTTGTATAAAGAACACCATGGCCTTAATAGGAGTTGAGGATCATATATATAAACACACACACATACAGACTTCACATATATTCTATGTATTCATATATAAATATATGAGCAAGTTTTTAAAGGATGCTTTGTGTTAACTTAAAAAACTTGAGTAATCTTTAGGATTTTCTACATTAGGACCATATCATCCACAAACAGAGATAATTTTACTTCTTTCTTTCTGATATGGATGCCTTTTATTTCCTTTTATTGCCTATTTTTTCTGGCATGGACTTCAGTACTGCATTGAATAAAAGTGTCAAGAGTGGGTATATTTGCCTTGTTCCTCATCTTAGAAGAAAAGCTTCCAGTTTTTCACAATTGATTATAATGTTAGTTGTGGTCATATTTGACCTTTATTAATTTTGATATAAATACCTTCTATGCTCAGTTTGTTGAGCATTTCTAATATGAAAGTCTGTTAGATTTCATCAAATGCTATTTCTGTATCTATTGAGACGATCTTGTGATTTTTATCATTCATCTGTTGATGTGGTATATCACACTGATGTAAACTTGTTCAAGAGGTATAAGGGTTTCAGTTATGCAACATGAATAAGTTCTAGAGATCTATTGTGCAACATTGTGCTTCTAGCTAACAACACTATATTGTGGACTTAAAAATGGTAAAGACGGAATCTCATGTTAGGTGTTCTTTCTTTTTTTTAAAGATTTTATTTATTTATTTATTTAATTTTATTTTTTATTATGTTATGTTAATCACGATACATTACATCATTAGTTTTTGATGTAGTGTTCCAAGATTCATTATTTGCATATAACACCTAGTGCTCCATTCAATACATGCCCTCTTTAATACCCTTCACCAGGCTAACCCATCCCCCCATGCCTCTCCCCTCTAGAATCCTCAGTTTGTTTCTCAGAGTCCATAGTTTCTCATGGTTCGTCTCCCCCTCCAATTCCCCACCTTCATTTTTCCCTTCCTACTATTGTCTTTTTTTTTTTTTTAACATATAATGTATTATTTGTTTCAGAGGTACAGGTCTGTGATTCATCAGTCTTACACAATTCACAGTGCTCACCATAGCACATACATTCCCCAATGTCTATCACCCAGCCACCCCATCCCTCCCACCCCCATCACTCCAGCAACACTCAGTTTGTTTCCTGAGATTAAGAATTCCTCATATCAGTGAGATCATATGTTACATGTCTTTCTCTGATTGACTTATTTCCCTTAGCATAATATCCTCTAGTTCCATCCACATCATTAGAAATGGCAAGATTTCGTTTTTTTGTGGTTTTTTTATGGCTGTATAATATTCCATTGCATAAATATACCACATCTTCTTTTTTTTTTTTTTTAAAGATTTTATTTATTTATTTGAGAGAGAGAATGAGATAGAGTATGAGAGTGGGGAGGGTCAGAGGGAGAAGCAGACTCCCTGCCGAGCGGGGAGCCTGATGCGGGACTCGATCCCGGGACTCCAGGATCATGACCTGAGCCGAAGGCAGTCACTTAACCAACTGAGCCACCCAGGCGCCCTATACCACATCTTCTTTATCCATTCATCTGTTGATGGATATCTTGGCTCTTTCCATATTTGGCTATTGTGGACATTGTTGCTATAAACATTGGGGTGCACATACCCCTTCTGATCCCTACGTTTGTATCTTTGGGGTAGATACTCAGTAGTGCAATTGCTGGGTCATATGGTAGCTCTATTTTCAACTTTTTGAAGAACCTCCATACTGTTTTCCAGAGTGGCTCCACCAGCTTGCATTCCCATCAACAGTGTAGGAGGATTCCCTTTTCTCCGCATCCCCACCAACATCTGTCATTTCCTGACTTGTTAATTTTAGCCATTCTGACTGGTGTGAGGTGGTATCTCACTGAGGTTTTGATTTGGATTTCCCTGATGCTGAGTCATGTTGAGCACTTTTTCATGTGTCTGTAGGCCATTTGGCTGTCTTCTTTGGAAAAATGTCTGTTTATGTCTTCTGCCCATTTCTTGATTGGATTATTTGTTCTTTGGGTGTTGAGTTTGGTAAGTTCTTTATAGATCTTGGATACTAGCCCTTTATCTGATATGCCCTTTGCAAATATCTTCTCCAATTCTGTCAGTTGTCTTTTGGTTTTGTTGACTGTTTCTTCTGCTGTGCAAAAGCTTTTTATCTTGATTAAGCCCCAATACTTCATTTTTACCCTTGCTTCCCTTGCCTTTGGCAATGTTTCTAGGAGTTCTACATCTAAGGTTGAAGAGGTTACTGCCTATGTTCTCCTCAAGGATTTTGATGGACTCCTGTCTCACATTTAGGTCTTTCATCCATTTGGAGTCTATTTTTCTGTGTGGTGTAAGAAAATGATCCAGTTTCATTCTTCTGCATGTGGCTATCCAATTTTCCCAACACCATTTGTTGAAGAGACTGCCTTTTTTCCATTGGACATTCTTTCCTGCTTTGTTGAAAATTAGTTGACCATAGAGTTGAGGGACCATTTCTGAGCTTTCTATTCTGTTCCTTGATCTGTGTGTCTGTTTCTGTGCCAGTACCATGCTGTCTCGATGATGACAGCTTTGTAATAGAGCTTGAAGTCCGGAATTTTGATGCCAAGGGCTTTGGTTTTCTTTCTCAACCTTCCTCTGGCTATTTGGGGTCTTTTCTGGTTCCATACAAATTTTAGGATTATTTGTTCCATTTCTTTGAAAAAAGTGGATGGTATTTTGATAGGGTTTTGATTAAATGTATAGATTGCTCTAGGTAGCATTGACATCTTCACACTATTTGTTCTTCCAATCCATGAGCATGGAACCTTTTTTCATTTCTTTGTGTCTTCCTCAATTTCTTTCATGAGTATTTTACAGTTTTCTGAGTACAGATTCTTTGCCTCTTTCGTTAGATTTATTCCTAGGTATCTTATTCTTTTGGGTGCAATTGTAAGTGGGATCAACTCCTTAATTTCTCTTTCTTCTGTCTTGTTGTTAGTATATAGAAAGGCAACTGATTTCTGTGCATTGATTTTATATCCTCCACTTTACTGAATTCCAGTATGAGTTCTAGCATTTTTGGGGTTGAGTCTTCTGGGTTTTCCACATAAAGTATCATATCATCTGCAAAGAGAGAGTTTGACTTCTTCTTTGACGAATGGGATGCCTTTATTTCTTTTTGTTGTCTGATTGCTGTGGCTAAGACTTCTAGTACTGTGTTGAATAGCAGTGGTGATAATGGACATCCTTGCCATGTTCCTGACCTTAGAGGGAAAGCTCTCAGTTTTTCCCCATTGAGAATGATATTTACTGTGGGTTTTTCATAGATGGCTTTTATGATATTGAGGTATATACCCTCTATCCCTACACTCTAAAGAGTTTTAATCAAGAAAGGATGCTGTACTTTGTCAAAAGCTTTTTCTGCATCTATTGAGAGGATCATATGATTCTTGTTCTTTATTTTATTCATATATTGTATCACATTGATTAATTTGCAGAAGTTGAATCAAACTGCAGCCCAGGAATAAATCCCACTTGGTCACGGTGAATAATCCTTTTAATGTACTGTTGTATCTTATTGGCTAGTATGGGGAGAATTTTTGCATCCATGTTCATCAGGGATATTGGTCTGTAATTCTCCTTTTTGATGGGGTCTTTGTCTGGTTTTGGGATCAAGGTAATGTTGGCCTCATAAAATGAGTTTGGAAGTTTTCCTTCCATTTTTATTTTTTGGAATATTTTCAGAATAATAGGTATTAATTCTTTAAATGTTTGGTAGAATTCCCCTGGAAAGCCATCTGGCCCTGGGCTCTTGTTTGTTGGGAGATTTTTGATGACTGCTTCATTCTCCTTAGTGGTTATAGGTCTGTTCAGGTTTTCTATTTTTTCCTGGTTCAGTTTTGGTAGTTGATACATCTCTAAGAATGCATCCAATTCTTCCAGATTATCTAATTTGCTGGCATATATTTGCTCATAATATGTTTTTGTAATTGTTTGTATTTATTTGGTGTTGGTTGTGATGTCTCCTCTTTCATTCATGATTTTTTTTTTTTATTTGGGTCATTTCTCTTTTCTTTTTGATAAGTCTGGCCAGGGGTTTATCAATCTTATTAATTCTTTCAAAGAACCAGATCCTAGTTTCGTTGTTCTGTTCTACTGTTCTTTTGGTTTCTATTTCATTGATTTCTGCTCCGATCTTTATTATTTCCCTTCTCCTGCTGGGTTTAGGCTTTATTTGTTGTTCTTTCTCCACCTCCTTTAGGTGTAGGGTTAGGTTGTGTATTTGAGACCTTTCTAGTTTCTTAGGAAAGGCTTGTATTGCTATATACTTTCCTCTTAGGACCACCTATGCTGCATCCCAAAGATTTTGAACAGTTGTGTTTTCATCTTCATTTGTTTCCATGATTTTTTTTAATTCTTCTTTAATTTCCTGGTTGACCCCTTCATTCTTTAGTAGGATGCTCTTTAGCCTCCATGTATTTGAGTTCTTGCCGACTTTCCTCTTGTGATTGAGTTCTAGTTTCAAAGCATTGTGGTCCAAAAATATGCAGGGAATGATCCCAAACTTTTGGTATGGGGTTGAGACCAGATTTGTGACTAAGATGTGATCTATTCTGGAGAATGTTCCTTGGGCACTAGAGAAGAATGTGTATTCTGTTACTTTGGGATGGAATGTTTGGAATATATCTGTGAAGTCCATTTGGCCCAGTGTGTCCTTCAAAGTCTTTATTTCCTTGTTGATCTTTTGCTTAGATGATCTGTCCATTTCAGAGAAGGGGGTGTTAAAGTCCCCTACTATTATTGTATTGTTGTCAATGTGTTTCTTTGATTTTGTTATGAATTGGCTTATATAGTTGGTTGCTCCCATGTTAGGGGCATGGATATTTACAATTGTTAGGTCTTCTTGTTGGATAGACCCTTTAAGTATGATATAGTGTCCTTCCTCATCTCTTATTATAGTCTTTGGTTTAAAATCTAATTTGTTTGATATAAAGATTGCCACCCCAGCTTTTTTTGGATGTCTGTTAGCATGGTAAATGGTTTTCCACTCCCTCACTTTCAATCTGGAGGTGTCTTTGGGTTTAAAATGAGTCTCTTGCAGAGAGTATATCAATGAGTCTTTTATTTTTTTTTATCCAATCTGATAGCCTGTGTCTTTTGATTGGGGCATTTAGCCCATTTACATTCAGGGTAACTATTGAAAGATATGAATTTAGAGCCATTGTATTGCCTACAAGGTGACTGTTACTCTATATTGTCTCTGTTCTTTTCTGGTCTATATTACTTTTAGGCTCTCTCTTTGCTTAGAGGACCCCTTTAAATATTTCTTGTAGGGCTGGTTTTGTGTTTAAAAATTCTTTTAGTTTTTGTTTGTCCTGGAAGCTTTTTATCTCTCCTTCCTTCTGGCTGGGTATAGTATTCTTGGCTGCATATTTTTCTCATTTAGTGCTCTGAATATATCATGCTAGTCCTTTCTGGCCAGTCAGGTCTCTGTAGATAGGTCTGTTGCCAATCTAATGTTTCTACCATTGTAGGTAACAGACCCCTTGTCCCGAGGTGCTTTCAGGATTTTCTCTTTGTCTCTGAGACTCGTAAGTTTTACTATTAGGTGTCAGGGTGTTGACCTATTTTTATTGATTTTGAGAGGGGTTCTCTGTGCCTCCTGGATTTTGATGCCTGTTTCCTTCCCCAAATTAGGGAAGTTCTCTGCTATAATTTGCTCCAATATACCTTCTGCCCTTCTCTTTCTTCTTCTCTGGGATCCCAATTATTCTAATATTGTTTCATCTTTTGGTATCACTTATCTCTCAGATTCTGCCCTCGTGATCCAGTTGTTGTTTATCTCTCTTTTTCTCAGTTTCCTTATTCTCCATCATTTGGTCTTCTATGTCACTAATTCTCTGTTCTGCCTCATTTATCCTAGCAGTTAGAGCCTCCATTTTTGATTGCACCTCATTAATAGCCTTTGTGATTTCAACTTGGTTAGATTTTAGTTCTTTTATTTCCCCAGAAAGGGTTTCTCAAGTATCTTCCATGCTTTTTTCAAGCCCAGCTAGTATCTTTATAATCATCATTCTGAACTCTAGTTTTGACATCTTACTAATGTCCATATTGATTAGGTCCCTGGCAGTTGGTACTGCCTCTCGTTCTTTTTTTTATTTTATTTTTTTTTCTGAGGTGAGTTTTTCCATCTTGTCATTTTGTCCAGAGGAGAATAGATGAATGAGAGAACAAAATGCTAACAGGGTAACAACAACCCCAGAAAAATATACACTAAACAAATCAGAAGAGGCCTGAAAACATGGGAAAAGAAAGGGAAAGAAAGAAAAAAGGAAAGAAAAGAAAAAAAAAAAAAAAGGATATGATCAAATATGATCAAGCTGGTGAATAGATCAGTGCCACACACTAGATTTGGGTGTATTTTGGTCTGTTAGAAGAAACTGCCTCCCAAAATTTTAAAGAAAGAAAAACTTATATATGTACAAAAATAAGGGTAAATACAAAGAAAGATGGAATATAACTGTAAAGATGAAAATTATAAAAGATTTTATAAAAGGAATTGATAAGAAGTTGGTTGAAAAAAGAAAGAAGAGAAATAAAAAAAAAAAAAAAGGAGAGAATGTGATCAGACAGGAGACTAGAACAAAGCCATACACTAGAGATTTAGGGTATATTTTGGTCTGTTAGAAGAAACTGTATCCCAAAATTTTAAAGAGAGAACAACTTAAAAAAAAAAAAAAAAGGAGAGATATATACCAGAAATAAGGTTAACTACAATGAAGGGATAGACTACGACTCTAAAAATGAAAAATAAAAAAGATTTTTTAAATAGGGATTGATAAGATGTTGGTTGAAAAGGGAAAGAGAAAAATTCAAAGAAAAAATAGAAAAAAAAAAAAAAAAGAAAATTAAAACAATTAACTTTGAAAGACTAAAGAATCAGGGGGAAAAAAGCCATGAATTCTATGTGCAGTATTCTCCTAGTGCTGGAGTTCTGCCATTCTCACTGATCGGTAAATTTGGTCTTGCCTGGCTGTTCTTGCTGAACTTCTGGGGGAGGTGCCTGTTGCAGTGGTTCTCAAATGTCTTTGCCTTAGGTGGAATTGTCCTGCCCTTGCCAGGGGCCAGGCTAAGCAATCTGCTCGGGTTTGCTCTTGGTAGCTTTTGTTCCCTGCAAGCTTTCTGTACAGCTTTGGAGGATGGGAGTGAAAATGGTGGCCTCCCAATCTCCGCCCTGGAGGAGCTGAGACTCGGGGACCCCACTCCTCAGTGAGCCCCTAGAGAAAAGCAGTCAATCACTCCATCTCCTCGGTCTCCAGACACACTCCAAGCTCACCCAGCCAGTGACCGAGCTTTTCTATCTCTGGCACATGACCCCTTTTGGAGTTTCCAAACCCAGCAGATTCCCATGGCAGGATCCTGTGCTGCTCCTCCAGGTGAGGAAGGTGAGTTCCCTGGATCTGCCACTTGCTGAGTCCCTGCTAGAAGAGTAGTGGCCCAACTGTGCCATGGATCACAATTTATGGCAACCCCAAGCTGAGAGCCCACTCCTTGGCTCTGTCTTTGCTGCCTGCTTTCCCACTACAATATCTGGGAGCTCTGCTGCACTCAGGTACCCCCAGTCTTTCTGTGACCCCGAGGGTCCTGAGACCACAGTGTTCAGGAGAGGGTTCCACCCCCCCTGTTAGCACTGGAGTGCCGTCCCTCAGCAGAGCAGACTTCTAGAAGTTCTGATTTTGTCTGCTACTCTATCACTTGCCTGTAGCTGGCTAATGGAGTCTCCCTCCCCCTGCAGTCTATCTTCCCATATATCACCTGGGATTCACTTTTCCGCATGTCCTACCTTCCAGAATGTGGTCACTTTTCTGTTCAGAGTTGCTGCTATTCTTTTCTTTGATCTCCTGTTGAGTTTGTAGGTGTTCAGACTGGTTTGATAGCTATCTAGCTGAATTCCTGGGACCAGACGAAATTTAGGTCTCCTACTCCTCCACCATCTTGCTCCTCCCAAGATTTTATTTATTTATTTGATAGAGAGATAGAGAGTACAAGTAGAAAGAGAGGCAGGCAGAGGGAGAAGGAGAAGCAGGCTCCCCACCAAGCAGGGAGCCCGACACGGGGCTCAATCCCAGGAGGCTGGGATCATGACCTGAGCCAAAGGCAGCCACTTAACTGATTGAGCTACCCATGTGCCCCCTCCTCTTAAGTGTTCTTACCACAAAAGGAAAGACACACACAAAAAAACAAACCAGCAAAACAAAACCCATCCCCCCCAAAATACCCAAAGAAATTAAAAAAAAAAAAAAAAAAACACAAATTAAAACACACACACACACACACACACAAAGGAGAAGGAGGAAACTTTTAGAGGTGATGAATATGTTTATCACCTTGATTGTAGTGATGGCTTCATCAATACATACATATGTTAAAGATACATACATATATATCTCAGTAAGCTATTTAAAGAAAGTTTGAAATCGATTCTAATCCTTAATGACAATCTTGAAATACTTTAAGTGGAAAGTTTTATGATGAGCTTTGCATTTTTAAAGGTACTCTCAGCCCTGTGAGGGTAGAAACTTGATGACCTTCTGCCTTTTGCCTTCCTCTGGGACACTTAGTGCCCCATCCCACTTTTTTTCTTTTTATTTTCTTTTTTGGTTTCTAACCTCTTTGAATTTGCCTAGTGTGTATTTCACTTGGATTGTCGTTGATATTTTTGATTGTGTTTTTTTGTTCATCCATTTTTCTCTGGCAAAATGACTAGAAGGAGGAATTCACAACAAAAGAAAAAAACAGAGGTAATACTCTCTGCCACAGATATAATCAATATAAGTAAAATGTCAGAGCTGTTACTCAAGATAATGATTATAAAGTTACTAGCTCTGCCTGAAAAAAGCATAAAAGACAATAGAGAATCTCTTAGTGCAGAAATAAAATCTAACCAGGCCAAAAATAAAAATGCTTTAAATGAGATGTAGTCTAAATTGGAGGCTCTAACAGCTAGTGTAAATGAGGTAGAAGAAAGAGAAAGTGACACAGAAGCCAAGTTGATGGGGCGCCTGGGTGGCTCAGTTGGTTAAGCGACTGCCTTCGGCTCAGGTCATGATCCTGGAGTCCCTGGATTGAGTCCCGCATCAGGCTCTCTGCTTGGCAGGGAGCCTGCTTCTCCCTCTGACCCTCCTCCCTCTCATGTGCTCTCTCTCTCTCATTCTCTCTGTCTCAAATAAAAAAAAAAAAAATCTTTAAAAAAAAAAAAAAAGAAGCCAAGTTGATGGAAAGGAAGGAAATAGGAAAAGAGAGAAAAACAAATAATGGACTATGAGGGGAGGCTCTGAGAAATCAGCAATACCATAAAGTGAAACAATATATATAATCATTGGGGTCCCTGAGCAAGAAGAGCGAGAGAGGCACAGAAGGTATATTTGAGTAAATCACAGCTGAGATGTTCCCTAAGCTGGGGAAGAAAACAGGCATTCAAGTCCAAGAGATAGAACCCCCCTCAAAAATCAATAAAAATAGATCAGCACCCTGACATATAAAAGTGAAGCTCGCAAATTTTAGATATAAGAGAAAATCCTGAAAGCAGCTCAAGACAAGAGGTTCTTAAACTACAGGGGTAGAAATGTTAGGCTGGCAGCAGAAGTATCTATAGAGACCTATAAGTCCAGAAAGGGCTGGCATGATATATTCAGGGTACTAAATGAGAAAAACATGAAGAATACTTTTCCAGCAGGGCTGTCATTCAGAATGGAAGGGAGATAAAGAGTTTCTAGGAGAAACAGAAACTAAAAGGATTTGTGATCACTAAACCAGCCCTTCCGGAAATATTAAAAGGGATCCTGTAAGCAAAGAGAGAGGCCCAAAGTACAATAGACCAGAAAGGAACAGAGACAATATACACAGACAATGACTTTACAGGTAATACAAAGGCACAAAATTCATATCTTTCAATAGTTACTCTGAATGTAAATGGGCTAAATGCTCCAATCAAAAAATACGGGATATCAGATTGGATAAAAAAGCAAGACCCATCCATATGCTGTCTACAAGAAACTCATTTTAGACCCAAGTCACCTCCAGATTGAATGTGAGGTGATAGAGAACCATTTATCATGCTAATGGACATCAAAAGAAAGCTGGGGTAGCAATCCTCATATCAGACAAATTAGATTTTAAACCAAAGACTTTAATAAGAGATGAAGAGGAAAACTATATCATACTTAGAGGGCTTATCCAACAAGAAGAACAAACAATTGTAAATATTTATGCTCCTAACTTGGGAGCAGCCAATTATATAAGCCAATTAACAAAAAATTTAAAGAAACACATTGATAATAATTCAATAATAGGAGGGGACTTTAACACCCTACTCACAGCAATGGACATATCATCTAAACAGAGGATCAACAAGGAAAAGAGGGCTTTGAATGACACACTGGACCAGATGGACTTCACAGATATATAAAAAACATTCCATCCTAAAGCAGCAGAATGCACATTCTTCTCGAGTGCACATGGACCATTCTCCAGAATAGATCACATACTGGGTCACAAATCAGATCTCAACTGGTACCAAAAGATTGAGATCATTCCCCACATATTTTCAGAACACAATGATTTGAAACATTAACTCAATCCCAAGAGGAAATTTGGAAGGAACTCAAATACTTGGAGATTAAAGAGTATCCCACTAAAGAATGAATGGGTCAACCAGGAAATTAAAGGAGAATTTTTAAAATTCATGGAAACAAATGGAAATGAAAACACAACTTCTCAAAATCTTTGCGATGCAGCAAAGGTGGTCCTATGAGGGAAGTACATAGCAATACAAGCCTTTCTCAAGAAACTAGAAGTCTCAAATACACAAGCTAACCTTACACCTAAAGGATAGAACAGCAAATAAAGCCTAAACGAAGCCAGAGATAAGAATTAATAAAGATTAGAGCAGAAATCAATGAAATAGAAACCAAAAAAGAAAGTAGAACAAATCAACGAAACTAGGAGCTGGTTCTTTGAAAGAATTAATAAGATTGATAAACCCCTGGCCAGACTTATCAAAAAGAAAAGAGAAATGACCCAAATGAATAAAATCATGAATGAAAGAGGAGAAATAACAACCAACACTGAAGAAATACAAATAATTACAAGAACATGTTATGAGCAACTATATGCCAATAAATTAGGCAGTCTGGAAGAAATGGATGCATTCCTAGACATGTATTTACTACCAAAACTGAAACAGGAAGAAATAGAAAATCTCAGCTGGCCCATAACCAGCAAGGAACTTGAAGCAATAATCAAAATTTTCCCAATGAACAAGAGTCCAGGGCCTGCTGTCATCAAAATCCTAGAGGAAAACAAAGGCAGCCACCTCTTTGACCTTGGCTGCGGCAACTTCTTGCGAGACATGTCTCTAAAGGCAAGGGAAACAAAAGCAAAAATGAACTATTGGGACTTCATCAAGATAAAAAAGCCTTTGCAAAGCAAAGGAAACAGTCAATGAAACTAAAAACAACCTATGGAATGGGAAGAGATATTTGCAAATGACATATCAGATAAAGCACTAGTTTCCAAGATCTGTAAAAACTTATCAAACTCAACACCCCCAAAAAACAAATAATTCAGTGAAGAAATGGGCAGAAGACATGAATAACCATTTCTCCAAAGAAGAAATACAATTGGCCAACAGATACATGAAACAATGCTCCACATCCCTTGGCATCAGGGAAATACAAATCAAAACCACAATGAGATACCATCTCTCACCAGTCAGAATGACTAAAATTAACAAGTCCAGAAACAACAAATGTTGGCCAGGATGTGGACAAAGGGGAACCCTCTTACATTGTTGGTGGGAATGCAAGCTAGTACAGTCACTCTGAAAAACTGTGTGGAGGTTCCTCACAAAGTTAAAAAGAGAGCTACCCTAGACCCAGCAATTGCACTACCAGGGATTACCTGAAAGATACAAATATAGTGATCCGAAGGGGCACGTGCATCCCAGTGTTTTTAGCAGCAATCCACAATAGCCATACTGTGGAAAGAGCCCAAATGTCCATTGACAGATAAATGGATAAAGAAGTTGTGACATATATATATACACACAATGGAATATTAGTCAGCCATCAGAAAGGATGAAATCTTACCATTTACATCACCAGGGATGGAACTTCAGGGTACTATGCTGAGTGAAATAAGTTAATCAGAGAAAGACAATTGTCATAGGGTTTCTCTCCTTTGTGGAATATAAGAAACAGCGCAGAGTATCATAGGTGAAGGGAGGGAAAACTCAATGGGAAGTCATCAGAGATGGAGAAAAACTATGAGAGACTCTTAACTATAGGAAACAAATTGAGGGTTGCTGGAGGAGAGGTGGGTGGGAGGATGGGGTAAATGGATGATAGACATTAAGGAGGGCACGTGATGTGATGAGCACTGGATGTTATTTGCAACTGACAAATTATTGAGCACCACATCTGAAACCAATGATGTACTATATGTTGGCCAAAGAATTTAAATTAAAAAAAAAGAAAAGAAAAAAAAAGGTACTCTCAGGAGAATAAAGAGACTAGAGTGGAAAGGATACAAACTGATATGAGGAGGAGAGATAGCAACATATTTAGTATTTAGGGGGAAATACCTAGAAGCCTAAATAAGGCAAGCACATTAGGAATGGAAAGGCTGGTCAGAGTCAGAACAATCTAACAAAAAAAATGTTGAATGGGTGCAATAAGATTTGGTGACTTCTCAGATGTGGTAAGGAGATGCATACCATTCAGAGGAAGAACTCTAACATAATTCACAGGCAAAATTTGCTCAGACCATGAGATGCTGACTCAAAGGATCTGGGCCTCTTCTGACATAATCTATTTTTTTTGTACAATTCGTACATTTCAGGATATCCTTCTTTGTAGCAAGAGTCCTTTTTTAAAATGACAAGTAGATGAAGTTAATTTTTTTCATTCTTAGAGAAAGTTCTCATTTTTAAAAATACAGAAAGCAAAATTTAATGCTGTTTGGAATTTAACCTTGTCTGTTAATCAAACTTAAATGGATGAAATTTGCAACAGCTCTACAATATTGGTCTTTATTCTTTCCAGTAATTCAAACTGTTCACTGAATGTTAATTCTTCAGCGTTCACTGCTAAAACAGTTTTTATTAAAATCATATAACTCGCTAACAACTTATTTATTGATATTTGACTACAATATTACTAAAACTAAAAGAATATTATTAATTATATAATAAATTTCATTCAAAATAGTCCTTTATTAGGCAACACTTATCAACCAATGTTAGTATTATTAAGGATGCTAGAAAATTCATCTAAAATCTAAATACTGGGCTATCACTCTGTGTCCAGAATACTTTAAGTAATATATTATTCATTTGATTCATTTGTGAGCTCTTACTAGTGAGTGTTTAAAAAATTCCATTTGTTAAGAATGGGTATATTGAAAGTGTAAAATAGCAAAAATAGTTTTAGACAGTGTTAGTTTTAAGGACATACAATCTGCAAAGTCACCCAGGGAACTGAACTAAGAAAGGCCACATATCTGAACTTTAAAATTTACCACAAATTCACATATTTAAATTTAGAAATCTTTCTTCCTTTCTATGAACTTGATTTTTAGAATGTGTTTTGTTTTCCAGGTCTTAAAATAGCATTGAAAAATAAAGACAAAGTTTTTTTAAAAAATGAGGACATCACTTTCGATGAACAGATTTTCCTGGGAATTTATTTTTTTAAATAAATTTACTCTATTAAATAAATAAAATAATTTCTTTTCACAATATCGGGGGAGGGCAAAACCATGGCCTGGGGCCAAATTCAGCTATGCCCACCCGTTTACCTATTGCTTATGGTTGTTTTTGTGCTATAAAAGCAGACATGAGTAGTTGTGACCAAAATCATCTGGCCTTCAAAGCCTAAAATATTTATCTAGCTCTATACAGAAAAAGTTTACCAGTCCCTAAACTATAGCATAAGCAATATTATCTGATGTGTGTTGGTGAATATTCCAGTGGAAGTTTTGTTTGTTGTAGAACACTCACAGAACTCGGAAGTCAGTCTCAAAACACTCATATTTCACATTTGAACTGGGTTGAATAGTGTTCCCTAAAAATTTATGTCCACCCAGAGTCTGTGAATATGACTGTTATGGATTGAAAGTTGGTATTTTCCCAAAATTGGTATGTTGAGATCTTACCACCCTATGGGATGGTATTAGGAGGTAGGGCATTTGGGAGGTGATGATGCCTCGAGGTGGAGCACTCATGATGAGATTAGTGCCTTTTTAAAAGAGACTCCACTGAGCTCTCTTGCCCTTTCTGCCCTGTGAGAACATAGTGAACAAACCAGCCATCTATGAAACTCTTATAAGACTCTTATGAGAAAATAGACTCTTAGAAGACACCGAATCGGCCAGTGCTGCGATCTTGGACTTACTCACCTCCAGAACTGTGAGAAATAAATGTATGAGGTTTAAAGCACCCACTGTATTATATTTTTGCCATAGCAGATCAAATGAAATAAGACAGTGACCTTAACTTTTAAATAGGGTCTTTGCAGATGTAATCAAAAAAGATGTAGTCATACTGGATTAGGACAGCTACAATATCCAGTATTGACTGATATTCTCATTAGAAAAGGGACATCTGAACACAGGCACATACACATAGAGAAGATATGAAGACACAGAGATACAGATACACAGGAAAGAAGGCCATGCGGTAAAGGAGGCCGAGATGGAAGCAATGAGTCTACAGGCCAAGCAGTGCCAAAGATTGATAGCAAACCCCCAAAACTAGACGTGTCGAGGAAGGATCCTCCCCTAGAGACTTTGGTCTGGAAGAAACCTGATTTTGGACTTCCAGCCTCCAGAACTGTGACAGAATATGCTTCTATTGTTTTAGGCCACCTAATTTGTGCTGCTTTGTAACAACACCCCAAGGAAACTAAACAATGTTTTAAAAACCATTTTGCTAAAATGCTTGAACATACTTAAACTATTGAAATTTTTTTTCTAACATTTTACTGATTAAAGTAGAAGGCTATTGGTTATTAGTATTATAACAGAAGACATACTCTAAGTAGGCTTGTACTATATGGCAATTTTACAGAATACATAAATACTTTATGCCCTTTTAACAGAAATAAATTGTATTACATTTTTTTTAAAGATTTTTTATTTATTTATTTGACAGAGAGAGTCACAGCGAGAGAGGGAACACAAGCAGGAGGAGTGGGAGAGGGAGAAGCAGGCTTCCCGCTGAGCGGGGAGCCCGATGCGGGGCTCGATCCCAGGACCCCGGGATCATGACCCGAGCCGAAGGCAGACGCTTAACGACTGAGCCACCCAGGCGCCCCTAAATTGTATTACATTTTAACAATCAATTATGACTTAGTAGGTCAACATAGTCCTCCAAAGACAAAATAGGATATGTGAATGTTTATCTTAATACTCATTTAATAAAAGGCCAATCATTTTTATAATTTTTAAGAGCACACAAATTAAAGTTATGATGAACAGTGTAGCTTAATTTCTTCCTTTTATTACTTATCTCTGTTAATTTCATAGCTATTAAATTCCGTAAAGCAATTATTGCCAGTCATTACAGCTCAAGAGCAATAACTGCTTTATTTGTTAATTAAATACTTATTTAAGGCACTCAACTTCAAGTGTTAGCAAATACTTACTAATTTCTTACTAAGAATAATTAAAAAAAAAACGTATTTATAAATCGGGGGGGCAGCCGGGATGTCTAAGCAATTGGAGATTTAGGGAAAAAAATAATTTTGAAAAAATTAGATAATCAAAGAAAGAACATGAGAGTATGGGTAACTGTGAACATCTCAGTGACCAATTTGCAGGAATTTGTCATCTTTCCTTCTCTATAACCAACCTGCTACATTCCAGAACATTCTACATAGATTTATATTTGAAGGTACTATTGAATGTGTGCTGCCACATTTATCACTATGTAATTTGTAGAACTAAGTGCTGTTTTCAGAACCCCAAACAACATTTATTAAATTTGCTAAGTAATTATATTTACTCATGATAATTTCAGTTCCACAGCACAAATCAGCACAGGTGTGACTAGCAGTTATATTTCTTCATCCGCAGAGCCCCTGCTGTACATAAAGCATCCACTAGTAATTTTCTTTAATTCTCTTAATTGCTTGGGGCAGCCTGAGCCACTCTTTTCCCCTAATTTGATGCTTTCTGTTGTGTTTCATAGAAAACAAAATCGTCTGTAAAGGGGCCACTTATAATTACAAGAATTGAAATACAAGCACACTTATGTCTAATATAGCCTTGGAGTCAACCTTGCAGCATTTACACATCTATCTGTTTGATATAAGCAGACTCAAAGAGGAAAACAATGAGAGGAAAGAAAAGCAAAATAAAAGAGATGGCTAATGTTTTCTTTTTAAAGATTATGAAACATACTTTTGATATAACGATACTAAAATTCAAATCAATTTTATAATTAATCTTTTTTTTTCTTGTTTTAAAATTTAATGATGACATTCACTTGTATTCCATTTATTTTCCAAAGAATCGGGAATGAATGTACATTCTACTGTTGTTGAACTTCATCAAACATGTTGTGTTGGCTTTTCTTTCTTTTTTTTTTTAACTACCCTTATATTTGTACATTCTGTTTCATCTAACTGAAGTGAATGGGACCAGATTTACCTTATATTTTTAGACATGCTCAGTCTTTGGTGCATGTGTTTAAAATAAATGAATGAATTAATGGATGGGTATTGTTCTTAATACCTTTAAAATACTGAAAAATATAACCACTAATATTTCTTACAATATAGTATTTTATCTTTCTGCACCACGATTAAACAAGTATTTATTGAGTTCAGCTTATTGTATGTGCAGTGTATTAAAAAATATAAGCTAATGTTTTAAAGTGTCTAAAGAAACAGAACTCTTAATATATTCAACAGAAATTTCATTCAAGAAAACATAATAGAAGCAGTTTGCTACTAGAAAGCTCAATTGCCAAAGAAAGTAAAATGCTGTTACTGAAGAAACAGGTTCTCCTAGAACAAAGCAAATGACTACATAATTTGAAACTAGCTTGCACCTGCATGAGTGAGAGCTAACTTTTGATTCTATTAACCTCTGTCACTCTTAGCAACATTGTGGGTATTATGTAAATTTCAGTGAGAAAAGCAACTTTGGTTAATGGAATGGTGAACATATGTTTAATAAAATCATTTTTCTTACTTCCATTTACATTTTTATCTGATGATATTTAGACTATGGGCCTGCATTTACCAGAAATCTGTGAATGCTCATAATAATGGCCACAAAATACTCCCTATATCATTACTGGAATAGCTGAAAGAAACACCCTGGTCCAATGTAAAAGATGCTCTTCTATTAATTCAAGTGTTTTTGTTTTTAAGATTTTTGAGAATTGTCAAATATTTTGAGAACCTGATTAAATCTAAGAACTTTTTGACCAGAAAAGTACATATAGATCACAAACTTTCCATGTTATTTGAGAGAAGCACAAACTTCCTAAAGCCCTTATTGAGAATTGATAGATTCAAATTAAAGATGTCTTATTCAAACAGTGCTACCTCATGCACAGATCTGTTCATTACTTGTCTTTAGTTCACTGATAATTCGTATCCAGGTTTCCCTCTTCTTGAACTTTCAAAATTACATTTTGCTTACGTAATTTCTTTCAACATAGTTAGCATATGGCCATAATAAATCTCTTCCTACTCCCAACTGGCACTGAGACTACAAAAGGATAATGAAGTATGCCATGAAGTATCATTCACCAACGTTATTTGATGTCTTTATAATAATTTTTCTTCCAGACATACCATAATTTACTTAACTGTTATTTCAATGTTTAACATTTAGGAATATTTTCATCAATAATTGTGCAAATCTCTGATTATTCCCTTAGCATAAATTCTTCTGTAATTACTTGGTAAAAAGTGAATGTGTTAAAATTCTTGGTACATACTACTAAATTGCTCTCCACAAAATATACTATTATACTATAATATATTCCAACTGATGGTTTAAGATAAAAACCTTTGCAATATATCTTCAATAACAATACTCAATTTTGTCACTGAAAAAACAATAAATAAATAATAAACTTTACTGTCACCATCTTATGAAAGACATTATCTGACTCCCCCAGTATTAAAACAGAAAATAGATTTTGTAACAATTACAGGATAAATGAGAATCCAGTTTCATATGACTGCTGATGACCTTTGCCAAAGCAAAAATTGTATCTGACAAAGTGAAACAGGCCCGGAAGACTTTAGTCAAGGTTATAGATGAGAGAGACCATAACTCAAACTGAGCTCACCTCCACTGAAACAAAAGGCAATGTTTGTTGTTGTTACTTACCTTTTTTTCTTCCAGCTTTTTAAGCACTGGGTGAGCTAGTGAAAGGTACTGGAGGACATTAGAAGAGAGGCTGATGATGGGAGGTGTGGAGCAGAATGAGTTATTCCTGAGCTTGCAACTATTTTTCTCTGAGATTACTCCATTGTGTTTGCTAATTAGCACCCATCAATTTAGGCCTCTACCTTCTCATAGAGACTGGGAGGTAAGGGTACTATCTCCATCAGTGTTTACATTTCAAAGAGATGGTTTCCAGACCCTTTAGCAAGACATTTCTGGGTAGTAAGCTGGCAAAAGGCTTAAAACAAACAAACAAACAAACAAACAAAAAACAAAAACAAAAACAAAAAAACAGAAATAATTTATATTAAGTTTTCTAATATAACTCTTCTAAGGAAACAGAAGACAGGAGCTTCAAATCAGGAAAAAGGTGGTCTAAAATTTAGTCAAGTTTAAGGCTCTGGTGATCACATTCAGTAATAGCTTAGGCCACAATATAAAGGTAATACTTAAAAATTAAGCCAATCTAGTAAAGCATGTAGCTTTACAATGAAGGAATGTGATATGTCCTTAAATGTAGATTAGGAAAGGGTATAGATTTATTTCTTTAGATATCACTTTTAGCTGGGAGGCTCTGTGGCAGGATGGTGTAGAGACCAACCTTTTTGCTTAGACTTTTGATGTGTGTTCCTACTTGAATGGCCATTGGGCTTTGGGACTCAGGTGTCTGAACATGGAACATCAGAGAAGAAGTACCGAAGCCTTTCCTAGCTGGAATTTTCAATTCAGAGAACTTCTAAGTGACAACTGAGGGTTGGTGGAGAGAACATCCCCATACACTTTGGTGGAGAGAACATTCCCATACACCTGTGGGCCCTGGATGCCCAGACAGATTCTAGTTTCTCAGTGAGGTTTCTCTTGTCTGACAAATCTGTATCTGAGCCCCTAACACCATGCTAGGCATTCAAATGGGAGATGCTGGTAATTTAAAAATCAACCTACTACAGATTCTTTTCTTACGCAGTTTGCAATCAAGGAGAGGTGATAAGATATGTATATAACCGAGTGCACTCAAAAAGCATATGACCTACCGATGCTGTATATAGATATGTATTTGTTTATAACTTTAACATTTTAACAACAGATTTGTCTTGTTGCCATCTTTCCCTTTTCTGGTTAACTAATTAACTTTCCTTTCACTTTTTTGGCATATCTCACTAAGTTTCATAGTAATTGCTTTTCTGTGAATATTCTATTGCTCCTCTCCTCAAGGGAAAACATGCTGTTGTCTATTCATATATTTTTTTTTTCTTTTCCTTCAGTTAATTTACTCAGCTCTAGCTACTATTCATTCTCAAGGTGAACTTTCTGCACACAGAATATTTACTCCTTATTATAAGGTGACATCACACAAGTATTCAAGTTCTCTGGGTTATAAAAGACACAGATAATGTGCTATTACAAGGCAAGTGTATCGCGTCCTTTGGCGAAAGTATATGCTCTCTTCCCCGAAGATAACTGCTGCCAATTAAAAAAATTAACATATTTACAGTATTCAGTCCTTATTGAAAGATGCGCGGGGATAATGTTCTGGCATCATGCTTTGCATCCTATTTTTTTTATATTTCTTAATAGCTTCTGACAACATCATGAAATAGTCCTATTAATTTACACTTAAGCAAAAATAATTGACACCATAGGTATGTTTTATTCCTATCACCAATATTCTAGTGAATTCATTGTAATGCATGCACCGTGGAACACTTTTATTAACATAGAGCCTACCTAAGATAATGTACAATTTGCTAGGTTATGTGAGGCATCACGGATTCCTCAGGCAAAGAGGAGACTTTAGCAGTGGCCCGGCATGATGAGGAGAAAAGTGGTTTTGAAAAGAGAGAGTCAAGCCAAGCCAAATCGGCCTGCAACTGTGCTGAGCAGGCAAAATTGGCCGTCACTGTGCTAAGCCTCAGCCTGGCTAAAGGGGAACCATGGAAATATATAACAGAGGGGAATATTTTCTCTTTCTCGTGCCAAGTGAAAAAATATTATTAGCTCCCTCCAAAAAGAAGAGAAAAGTCAAAAAAACAAGATAAAGTGTTATTAATGTTTACAGGTGAAGAACTCCTTTGAAAAATCTTCCCTAAAATGGGGGGGATAAATAAAAGGTCACACACTAATAATTGTTTAACACTTAACGGACACCCCACCCTCTTTTTCGTGCCAAGCGAAAAAATGTTACTAGCTCCCTCCAAAAAGAAGAGAAGAGTAAAGTCAAAAAAACAAGATAAAATGTTATTAATGTTTACAGGTCACGAACTCCTTTGAAAAAAATCTCCCCTAAAATGGGGGGGAGGGGATAAATAAAAGATCACACACTAATAATTGTTAAATCATTTTTGTAGCTTAACAGACACCCCACCCTCCCCAGCAGCATTTTAAGATTCTAAGTTAAAACTCTACTCATATAAGAAAATAAACTATTAGAAAAGAAAATCTTACACTTTCTTCCACAGACCTAGGTCTCTAGTGAGAGCATAAGAAAAGACTGAAAGATAAAAAGGACTTTCTTGAAAGAAGACTTTTCCCACTGAGTCACAGTCAATTGATATTTTTGATCAGAATATTAGTTCATAACTTCTTTTTAAAGAATACTTAAATTCATTTGTTTATGAAATAATTCAGCAAAAGTACAACTTAAAATCAGAATGTTATGTTCAGATACCTTAGTTTTAGAATACTTCATTAGAATTTAGGAATTATATGTGCAAACCCAGTTCCACATACCTCAGCTAGGATTTAGGCTTCTCTTATCTACCCAAACTACATTTCTCCTTGAGAGAAATTAGATTACAAATATCATAGGCTTGCCTCACACATACATTAGGCAGAGAAGCCAACTGCTTATTCCACACGATGTATCCAGAGAAATATTCTTTTTCTTTAAGCCTGTTTACAACCCATTATTTATATGATAGTACCTGAGGGAAGAAAGAGGTTGCATCATTACTAGTTCATTCTCTGCTTCTTTATGCAGAATACCATAGGTATAAATAAATAAATAAGCCGTAAATTTAACATGCAATTACAAATATTCTCTCTATAAAATCTATAGTCAGGTGAAATGTGCATAAATTCTCAAAAAAAATAAAGAAACACTTTTAAAATACAAGTCATTTGGATGAGCATGTTAAGGGCAAACATGGCAGACTAAATGAAAGCATCATAGGAGAAAGGATGCTCTCACAATTGGAGTGATTTTTTATGATGTGTGCCATTAATGATCTTTCAATAAGTAACACTAACTATTTTGGCACCAAATTCCTGGCTTCCTAAAATTAAAAGCTTATGGTCCCTCAGGAAGAGGAACTAAGCAGAGAAATGTTCATCCGCACAACAGCTGAGCAGACAAAATATGTCAAAATGTCAGATGTGAATTTGGAGTAAGAATATAAGAGAGGGAAATTGCCAGTCCTTGTGATTTTGTGTCCATTAAATCACTTTGGTATGAGAGTTGACGTTCAAGGGTTCACAAATCATATATGACACACAGAAATATCTTTATACTGTTTGCCACCCACTGCCAGACCAGTGTTTCTCATTTTTTTATTGCACCTCTCCCAGGAGACTTCTTAAACCTTTTTTTTTTTTTTTCCCCAAATCATTGTGCCCCACTGAAGTAATACTACAGATATACTATATATTCATGTATTTACTGTATGTACACCTGTGCTTATAAATAAAATGAGTAAGTTTTTTTTTCCCCCCACATACTCTCTGCATAGCCAATTTCTGGGCCCTTGGGGACAATATAACCCCTATTGCAAAAGCATTCCCTAACATATGGAAAAATTAGTGCCTGAGGAAGAAACTTCAGATTCTAGGTAATCATCCTCTCATTTAGTTTTTGTTGGTTAAGGATAACTTTCATTCAAAATCTATTTCTCTAAAAATTTATTTGTGATTAAATGTAAGACAAATACCTCTTCGGTGAATTATTGATTAACTTGTGTCCTATAGTCTACTACTTTGAACACTTTCCTAATCCTAATTTTTGTATACAGATCATACCATGGAGCCCTCTACTAGAAATGAGTTCTGCTCCTACTTATGCATTGAAAATTGTTAATTCTATACCTATAGCCTAGAACCTTCTAGGATTGCATATTTGACTAAGTGCTGTACATCATCATCTGAAGAAACCACAGGCACCTTCAAGTAAACATATTCACAGTACTTCTTTCATTGATCTTTTTTAAATCAAAACTACTTCCTCTCCTTTATTGGCCTCTTCTATTTATTCACTAATGTTTATTTACTTCAGGCTTATAATCTTTCATATTTATTATAATCTCTCATGTTTATTCCTTTCTCATCATTCACACTATTTCTGTGTTAGATCAGCTCTCATCATTCCACAGCTATACTGCTGAATAACTTTAATACTGACTCTATGCTTCTAGTTTTGCCTACACCAACTGTCATTTTCATTGTTACTTGGACAATTTCACTAAAACAGAAATCTATCAATGACTCCTTTTCTTCAAAATGACTCTCTATTCCTCAAGAAATAATGTTAAACTTCTTTATCTGAACATACAAGCCTGATACTGGTCTAACATATCTAGCCTTATTTTTAGCCACTTCTGTTCAATGTTTAAGCCATATTAAGTTCATTAATTATGCCAATTTCTGCCAGTACTCCATGTGGCTACACTTTCATGAGACTGAGTACATGATTGCCAACCCCTGCTGGCTTCCTTAAGTCAACATTTCCAACCTTCAAAATCCACTTTATGTCTGCACTTGTTAAAAGTATTAGTCTAGTCTTTTTTCTTTTTTTTTTTAAAGATTATTTATTTTAGAAAGAGAGATAAACAAGAAACAGGGGAGGGGTAGAGAGAAAGGAAGAGACGGAATCTCAAGCAGACGCTGTACTGAGAGCAAAGCCCAAGGCAGAACTCGATCTCAGAACACTGAGATCATGACTGGAGCCGAAACCAAGAGTCTGATGCTTAATCCACTGAGCCACCCACGTGCCCCAAAAAGTCTTTGTCTACTCTTTAACTGGAGTCTATCCTTCAAGTTCAATTTATGCCCCTTTAATATTTAGTAGTAATGTCTAGTATAACAATGATAACGTTTGTCAAATATTTTTATACGTCTCTTTCCTTGATTATGTTTGACAGTAAGAATAATTTAATTTGTTTTTGAATCTACATCAACTCATTCAGCTCAGTATATACTTATATATGAATGGTTGGATGGATGGATGGATGGATGGATGGATGGATGGATGGATGGATGAATCATCAATAAATGAATGAAAAGAGTTGATGGGAATGTGGCTAGAATGAAAGAACTTACCAAAGTGAATCAAATAGCAAAAAGTCACTAAGAGTTTCAAATGAAATTATCCGTATGCCAATAAAATTCATTTTGGGAAAACGATATCATTTTCCATCAATAGGTTAATACTGGCTCTGGTTTTCAAAAAAATAAACAAATAAAAGCTAAAGTATTCTATTCAGTGAGTAACTAATCATGCTTTCCAAATGAGGGGCATAGTGACCTTGTAAATGTTTCAATCTATAAACCGATGAGCTATTTCACACATTTAACAGTGTATTTGCCGATTTTCTAGATCCTTTTATCATATGCTTAGCATTTGTGAAAACAAGTTTCTTAAAAATAACATTACCCCAAAGATGCATTTGAAATAGTCAAGTAAAATTAAAGTATTTTCTCTTTTCTAGTTAATTTTAGCATCTTATGTCACACAGAGATAAATGAGCTAATTTTCTGTAGAATCTATTATTAATCCTACCAATTATCCATAAGATACCAAAATGTCTGATATCATGCATTATCTATTTAAATTAGAATAAGTAACTCAGTCAAACAAAAGGACTTTCTTTTTTACTTGAAATTTGTCACTGGAGTTCTTGGACCTGATAATTTTTTTTTCTTAGTCAAAGTCTGTCTAAAGCATATTCTCCTTAAGCCTCATTTTGATAAGTTATGAGACATTTTGATTCTTCTTTTGGAAGTAAAAACCTATCAAATGCCTGTCAAATCTCTAGAGCTTTAGTCTGGTGTGAGTTTTAGAAAAGAACAGAATCTCTAGGTGTACAGATGATTAATGAGAGAAGTCTAAGCACTGAAACACAGAGGAGAAAGAGTTTAACGGCATGTATATGTTTTACTGGAATATTATGGAGGAACTGGAAAATGTCAACTATTGTACATATATAAGATTAATTCAGGTTTCCCTGACAGTATTCATATGACATCTCTTAGGTAATAAAAGAAAGATAGAAGGCATAAACTGAGAGTAAAAGATAAAATTTATAAATAAGATTGGTGACAAAGGGAAAAAGAGAAAACATATACTAGCGGTATACATCAGCAGTTTTCTTACCTAGAAAATAGAAATGGCTCAATTAGTATTTCTATCACATATTCCTTCATCAGCTTTGAATTTAGAATAGGGAGAAATTTGAAGAAAAAAGTAAAAAACAATTTAATGAACATAACTATATATATGCGTGTGTGAGTGTGTGTGTGTGTTCTAATTAGTTTAAATTCTTTTTATTCAATCTCAATGTCAAGATCTTTCACTCCACCAAATCTCCAGTTCACATATCAAGCAATGCTATCATTCCCTTTGCCGTCAAGCCTTGAAAAGCTGCTCTGAGAGATGGAGTCATGAAGAGATGAAAAGCAAGAGAAAATGAGTATTAGGTTTTGACCCAAACTAGTGATTTACGTAAAACTTTCAAACTATAGTTTATTTTAAAAATGCTAAATCAAAAGTACTTTCCTGAAGACCATGGCTTATTTTATCCATTTTCAATATAAAAACGGTTTGACTTAATGTATAGCAAGCTCTGGTTGGAAGTATAGCAGAGCTGTATGTAAAAAGGGTTAACAAAAATGCCCAATATGTGTAAGAATGAAAATGTATCCAAGGAAAAACAGGAAGATTGCAAGCAATTAGTCAGTCCAGGGTTGATTTCCTTCCTGTACCAAACAATCTAGATGATTTCTAAAATCTCTACAGCAAATGTGAACAAAATAGATAAGAAATAATTAGACAAACACATCTGCTAGTATACTGAAACACAAAGTACCTTAAAGAAGTTTGAGGGAGCTGAAGCTAATATGCAATAGTATGACTAAAAGAGACAGGAAGATAACTGCAATAAGATTGTGGATTGCTCATTGGCAATTACACACAGACATTACATGTATATTTAACTGAAGATTTAGAATAGGGTGAGTATTTATGTGAAAAACATGAAATAAAATGAATCATTACATTGACTAATGAGAGTAGATTAGATTGAGATTTATTTTCTCTCTTGATAACCTAATGTGTTAAAATGCTTCCAGTTTTACACTAGTTGGTACTGAAGTTCCTTGACTCATGTGTGGAACTATTACATAGCACTGACTCTGAGGAATGTGGGGTGATCTTGAAAATAGAGAAACAGTATCATTCACTGAATTTTATTTTATTTTATTATTTTATTTTTTAAAGATTTTATTTATTTATTTGAGACAGAGAGAATGAGAGAGAGAGAGCACATGAGAGGGAGGAGGGTCAGAGGGAGAAGCAGACTCCCTGCCGAGCAGAGAGCCCGACGCGGGGACGCGATCCAGGGACTCCAGGATCATGACCTGAGCCGAAGGCAGTCGCTTAACCAACTGAGCCACCCAGGCGCCCAAATTTTATTTTATTTTTTAAGGTTTTATTTATTTATTTGACAGAGAGAGACACAGTGAGAGAGGGAACACAAGCAGGGGGAGTGGGAGAGGGAGAAGCAGACTCTTCGCAGAGCAGGGAGCCCGATGTGGAAGGCAGACGCTTAAGGCCTGAGCCACCCAGGCAACCCTCATTCACTGAATTTTAAAGTCAGATATATAAGCATATACTCAAAAAGTCATTTTGGGAAAAGTGAATTCCACACCAAAAAGAATGAAATTCTATCATCAGTCAGAAAGGGGTGGGTGGGTGGGGGAAGTGAATATTACAAAATTGAATCACTGACATAATTGCTGCATTTTTAGTGTAGGAGGTCAGTAATTATGTTTTATTCTAGGACCTTTTTTTGTTAGGAGATTTTTGAGTATTGATACAATCTTCTTATTCATTACTGGTCCATTTAAAATTCTTTTCTTTACTAGTCGGTCTTGATAAGTCGTATGTTTCTAGAAATTTATTCATTTCTTTTGGGTTATTCAATTTATTGAAATTATCAATTTTTTTTGATCCTTTGTATTTCTGAGTATCAGTTGTAATGTCTCTTCTTTCATTTCTAGTTCTACTTATTTGAGTCTTCTCTTTTTTTTTCTTACTCTAGCTAAGGGTTCATCAATTCTGTGTATCTAACAAAATCAATTCTTATTTCTGTTTATTTTTTCTAGTCTCAATTCCATTTATTCCTTCTCTGATCTTTGTTATTTCCTTGCTTCTGCTCATTTTGGGCTTATTACGTTCTTTTTCTAGTTCCTTGAGGAGTAAAGTTAGGTTATTTATTTGTGATCTTTCTTTTTTTCTAAAATAAGCATTTATCTCCATCTACTTCCTTTATAGAACTGTTTGCTGCATACCGTAAGTTTTAATATGTTGTGTTTCCGTTTTCATTTGTCTCAAGAAATTTTGTGATTTCCCTTTTGATTTCCTTTTTGACTCTGGATTTTTTAGGAGCATGTTTTTAATATCCAAGTGCTTGTGAATTTTCCTCCCACTATTGTTTTTGAGTCTCATAGCATTGTGATCAGAAAAAAAAATACTTGATATTAAGAAATTATTCTATCTATAGTTATATCAAATATTATGTTTACTTATAAATAATAAATACATTGTTTAAATTTTATACTACAGTTATAACAGTCAATAGTGATAAAAACTTAACTTTGGGACCTCTGGTTTCTGGTGCTGAATGTAAGGAGCTTGGAAGTTGCCACTCAGACCTAACAGCAATTAAAATACTGAAACAGACTTAAAAGCATGTAATTCTTGGATCCTTAAGAGAGTGGAGGACCCAGGACAAACCATTGCTCACAAGTTTCAAGAAAGAAGTGAATACAGAAAGTTGAGGCTTACTGGAGCAGAAATTCATGAGCAGAAACTGCCAGGAGAGCAAGTGCCAGGGTAAGAAAATCTGAATTTCAGTTGACAGATCGCTGGAGACTCAGTGCGGACAAATCTGAGAGTTAAAAACTCCAAAGGGATTTTATCATAGGAAGTGACTCTTTGTGTGATTTACCTCCAGGAGCTCATCCAATTTCTCATCCAATTTCTCACTGTAAAATCAGAGAAAAATCCTCTCTTGCTTCTGGCAGGGGAGAGGTGAAAAGGAAACATTTTGAAGTAAATCAGAGCACTCTGTTCTTCTTAACAAGGACTGCCCTCAGGAGAAACTAGTTAATCAGAGTTTAACCTACTGGGATATTTTCAGAAGCTAAGTGACTTAGGGAAGGGAACTACCCAATTCCAACCAGCCCTAGTCATCCTTTTCCACCTAGGGGGAAAAGACAAGAACTAAGAAGCTAGAGATTCTGGGACTCTCTCAAACCCTTTCTGTGGATGTGCCTGCTCTACAACTCTGGCTCCCTCTTGGGAGAGAAGTCCTAGGATTGTGTCTGTTTTCAATCCTGAAAAGCCAGGCTGGATACTGAGAGACCCCCACTTATTTTTCCTGGGGCAGTGCCTAGAAGCTTCTATGGTTTCATGTCTTCTTCCATTCCAACAGAGCCAAGCCTGATGCTGATCCATGTGCTTTCTGTGGGAGCTCTCGTGTATCCTGTACTGTCTGTGGAGGCTTGTTGCCACCATCTGCAGGTGAGCATGAGGCACTAAGGGAGAAGGTGAAGAGTAGTGGTGTTGGGAGAGGTCGTCAAAAAGACATGGCTGACCCATGAACTAGACCTAGATATTTGGAAGCTCTTTACCCTCCCTTAACTTCGGCGTATGTGTTCCACTTGTCTTCTCCCAGAAGTATACAGCCTTGAGATAGTAATGAAGTGTCCAGACCAACTGAATGGTGTATGGGACTGGACCCAGGTCAGGCCTCTATATAAACTTTTAAGATTCTGGTGGGCAGGTGTGGAAATGTACTTATCTTGCAGCTGTCCAAGAAAAGCTTCTTAAGTCAGTTCCCTTCTTCTTCTTTTTTTTTTTTAATTTTATTTTATTATGTCAATCACCATACATTGCATCATTAGTTTTTGATGTAGTGTTCCACGATTCATCGTCAGTTTCCTTCTTGATTAAAACTGTCACCTACTAATCTGGAGTGCTCTGACTTTTTCTTTGGTCTTTCCCTGTCCTCCGCATAGGGGGACCAGTTTCAATTTACATCTGAGAAACTTCTGAGGTGTTTGCGAAACAACAACTGTGGGTACACATCAGCTAGTTGAGGGGGTCAACAGATGAGGCACCCTTAGGGGTTCATGTGTGAGACTTTTGGTGAAATCTGGAGGCAGTTAGTTGGATCTGCAGTCAGTTACTGAGATCCATGCATGGCTTGCTGTGAGTACCTACTGCTTTTCCTTGCTTCTGGCTGTCCCCAGGCTATTCAGCCACACCAATGCCCACAGTAGTTTGGATGGGGCAAAACAGAATTTGGCCTCGAAAGCAGCATTCTGCAAGTCTGGAGAAGGGGGGCAGTCATTTTGCTCTTCCTTTCTTCCATGGGAAAAATCGTGAGCTGAGGGATTTCTTTTGGCACTGGGCTGTGTGCCACATGGGGAGCTGCATGATGCAGATAAAATGACACTGTTCTTTTTACCTTCTTCAGTGTGGCTATTCCTGGATTTTTGGTTCCACTGAGGTGCTGGAACCTCTCATCTGGACTCCTAGATTCCTATAAAGGTGTCTCTTCTGTGGGTGGTTGTTAAAATTGGTGACTCAGGTATTTGGACAGGAAATGCTGCCACTCAGGATCCATTAGAAGTAAAATAACTAAGAAAATGATTCCCTGTGTTTTTTGATAGTCAGGCATTCACAGCTTCTGTTTTCCTAGGCATAATCCTAGCTTCTAAGATTATGGAACTATACATCATCATTAAAAGGCTATGTTTATGTGCACAAACATTAACTATGTATAAAAGGTTTACATTTCTAGTCTTATTTTCTTTTATGTCACATTTCTAGTTAATGGTATTGATCACGTTTCTAGTTAAATGGTATTCACAAATATGGGTATGCACAATTAAAAGCAAATATTTTTTAAAAGCTTACATTTTCATTCACTGTTTGCTTTCTTTTCATCAAATTAATATCATGTCATCTAACTTTTATTTAAGGTATGCAGTGTTTCTTTATATTCATAGCATCATCACTCAAGATGCTAATTACTATGGTGGACATTTGTGTCATTAGAATGTCTTATAGTTTAACAAATTGTTATAAAGTTGGATCTTATCCTTAAGCTCCAATGTCTGTATGGCCCTGATAATTTGGAAAATGTAGGCACCATTGTACCTAACCTGAATGAATGGCTATCTGCAGTCCTGGCTTCATTTGAGCTATTATATTGCTAAGGGCATGGCTTTAGTATAGTTCACAGGATATGTCAAAAACTAATTGTGAAATATTTGGCTATAAGGTGATTTGGATGTCCCTGATTAAAAAGCATTTGCATGTAACATAATTGACTATTTTCAATTATAATTTTGTCTGCAAGTCCTCATTATTTAAGATTGACTTTTGACTAGAACTATGTCTATGGGCTGGCATAATATTACTTTGAGTTATTCTTTTATATTTATTCTGCATATTAGAAAAGGATATTAATTAATTGAAAGTTATTGGATTTTTTGCATATTTTAAATGTTAAAGAAGTTTACTATGAAATTTTAGTTTTAAATACGCTAGAGAGTTATTACTCAATTTTTAAAGTGTGATATTCTTTTATTTTATTTATGACTGCAGAGTGGTAAAAATCATGCAAGTATCGCTATTTCCTATAAAGTAGAAGTACCTATTCACTTAAATGAAATACTTTGGTTAAAATTTCAGCGAAAAGCCATACATACATGACTATATCATTCTGTATATGCATGAGTGTTTTTTTCTTTTCAAAGTAGAGTAGAGATGTAGTTGATATGAAAGGATGTCTGCCTTGCTCATCAAAGTCTGCCCATGAAAATATTGTCTTTGATATCTTCTCATTGGGGAGTTACTCTTTGCTCATTCCAATGTTGAGATGCTAATGTCAGAAGATTCTAGTATCTGCTTCCATGTGCAGAAATTTCTTATCGAAGTAATGTATCCATGATCTGAGGATAGTCAATCAAAGTGCATCTCTTAGATTTTTTCAAAGGAGTTGGAGAGTGTTTAGTTGTGCTGGTAAAGATGGGAAGAATGAGTCCATATCTGCACGTGCCACAGAAATAAACTGGAATGACAATGAAATGGATTCTTACAGAGGCAAGAGAAGAGAGTTAAAGATACTATCGACTGCCTTGAGTATTTGCTTCAAATCTTTCCTGAGGTCAAATCTCTGAATGTCTTCTCTGCTATTTGATTTTCTATACTGATAAAACCTTCCTTTTTTTGCTTAGTATAAATTAGGCCTCTAAACTCTCAACTGAAAAAAAATGCAAAAAATGCTAATCATTTATCAATAAAACAATAAAATTAAATATAATTAAATGATCACAAAAGTATCTGCTTGTCCTTTCAAATGTATCGCTCTGAAGCTAGATTGATATTTAGAACACCACAGGTCAACCCCAAATCATACCATTTTACCCATAGTTCTTTTTTTTTTTTTTTTTCTCCCTGGCTTTTACAAGTGGGAAAACATCCATAATGGAGATATTACCTTTTTGAGATTGCTTTTATTCTTGATAGATATCTGGGGTAGGGATTGAGGAGGAAAGACATGTTGGAAAAACTAAAAGTAGTAAGTTCTAAGAAGGTACTTTAATATTTAGAGGCCTAACTCCAGTGTAACCATAATAAAAAAAATAATTAGTGTATAAGAAAGGTAAAGTACATGGTGCAACATGAACGCCTACAGGAAATCATGGAAGGTCCCACTCTTTTCAGTCACAGCACTGCCTTTCTTCCAGGATTCCAGTCTCACAAGACTTCACAGAACTGTTAAGAGTTCAGCCAGAGACCATGATTTCAGGGAAGCCTAGGCAGGTACTTAGAGCTCATCACATAACTCAAGTCAAGTTGTGCAAACCATCAAATCGAACCTCCTCCAACAATGTAAAACAAGCTGTCATCAAACTTGAAATAGCGTATTATGAATTGCATGTGATTCTTATTTTGCTCAGGGGGCCTTACATTTCTTCCAGTGCATCTCTAAAGACAAGCATCAGGCTGTTCCAGTCTGGCTTTCTTATATAAGTCTTTCCTATACAGCCATAAATTTAAAATATGAGAATATTAGAAGTGTGGAGGAAGAAATTTAAAATAAATAAGAAGTCTATCTAATGTGAGACAGAATGAAGAGAAGACCAGGCTATGCTCGATGTCATCAGAGGCAGTTCTCATGGATTAATATTAATTTCCCTTCACTTCACTTTACTTTCTTTTTTTTTTTGACTGTTTCTCCCCCAATCCAACAATTATAATCAATATTATAGAGGGATAATTTACATATAACAAATACACACATTTTACATGGTCAGTTTGATGAAATTTTCTCTGATTCAGTTCTTTAAATTGGAATATATGTGACATATAACATTATGTGAGTTTAAGTTATACAGCAAGTTAATTTATACATTTATATATTGCAATACGATTGCCCTTGTAAACTTAGCTAACACCTCTATCACATCAAATAATTATCATTTTTTTTTTTGTGGTGGGAAAAATTAAGATCTAGTCTCTTAGCACATTTCATGTTTATAATACAGTATTGTCTATAAACACTATACTGTGCATTAAATATCCAGGACTTATGTACATTAGTTGCAGGTTTGCCCCTTAAGCAACAACTTTGCCATTCTCCCACCCCCAGCTCCTGGTAACCACCACTGTACTCTCTGATTTTATGAGTTTAGCTTTTTTTAGATTACACATATAAATGATATCATACAGTATTTGTCTTTCTCTGTCTGACTAATTTCACTTAGCATAATGTCTTTAAGGTCCATCTATGTTGCGAATGGCAGGATTTCTTTCTTTCTCATGCCTGAATAATACTATTTTTTGTCCATTCTTTCATTGACAGGTACTTAGGTTGTTTCCATATCTTGGCTATTGTAAATAATGCTGCAATAAACATGGGAGTGCATATAGGTCTCCAATATTCTTCCTTCATTTCCTTTGTGTATATACCCAGGAGTGAAATTGCTGGATCATATGGTAATTCTAATTTTAATTTTTTGAGGAACTTCCATACTGTCTTCCACAGTGGCTTCATCAATTTACATTCCCAACAGTGCCCAGTGATTTCATTTATTCCATATCCTTACTAACACTTATCATCTCTTGTTTCTTGATAATAGCCTTTCTAACATGTGTGAGGCAGTGTCTCATTGTGGTTTTGACTTGTATTTCCATGATGATTAATGCTGTTGAACATCTTTTCATGTGTCTGCTGGCCATTTAGATGTCTTTTTTGAAAAAGTGAGTATTTAGTTCTTCTGCCATTTTTTAACTGGATCTGTGTTGTTGTTGTTGTTATTGAGTTGTATAAGTTTTTTTAATTAACATATAATACATTATTTGTTTCAGGGGTACAGGACTGTGATTGATCAGTCTTACCCAATTCACAGTGCTCACCATAGCACATACCCTCCCCATCACCCAGCCTCCCCATCCCTTCCACCCCCCTCCACTCCAGCAACCCTGTTTGTTTCCTGAGTTGTATAAGTTTTAATCTATTTTAGATATTTAAACCTTTATCAGATATATAATTTGCAAATATTTTCTCCTATACCATAGGTGGCCTTTCAATTTGTTGATTATTTATTTTGCTGTATGGAGCTGTAAGTTCAATGTAGTCTTTTTTGCTGATTTTTGTTTTTGTTGTTTGTGCTTTTGGTATCATATCCAAAAAAATCATAGCTGAAACCAATGTCAAAGAATTTCTCTCCTGTTTTCTTCTCAGAGTCTTTTGTAGGTCTTATGCTTAAGCCTTTTTGTTTTGACTATTTAGAGTCTTTGGTGGTTCCATACATATTTTAGGATTGTTTTTTCTGTTTCTATGGAAAATGCCATAGAAATTTTAATAGGGATTGTATTAAATCTGTAGACAGCTTTGGGTAGTATGGACGCTTTAACAACATCAATTCTTCCTATACATACAGATATCTTTCCATTTGTTTGTGTCTTCTGGAATTTCTTTCAACAAAGTCTTGTAGCTTTTGTTATACAGATCTTGTACTTCCTGAGTTAAATTTACTCCTCAGTATTTTATTGTTTTTGATGCTATTGTGAATGGGTTAGTTTTCTTCATTTCTTTTTCAAATTGTTAGTGTAAATTGTTGATTTCTGTATATTGATTTTATATCCTGCAACTTTATTGAATTTATTGATCAGTTCCAACAGCATTTTTAGTTGAATCTTTGGGATTTTCTATATAAAAGATTATATCATCTGCAAATAATGACAATTTTACTTCTTACTGATTTGGTTGCCTTGTATTTCTTTGTCTTGCCTAATTGCTCTAGCTAGTACTTTCAGTACTATATTGAATAAATGTGGTGAGAATGGATATCCTTGTCTTGTTCTTTTTCACCATTGATTTAATGTTAGCTATGGGTTTGTCATACATGGTCTTTATTATGTTAAGGTATATTCCTTCTATACCCAATCTATTGAGGGTGTTTTTTTTTTTTAATTTAATTTTATTTTTTTAAAGAGTTTATTTATTTATTTGAGAGAGAGAGAGAATGAGAGAGTGCACATGAGAGGGGGGAGGGTCAGAGGGAGAAGCAGACTCCCTGCCGAGCAGGGAGCCCGATGCGGGACTCGATCCAGGGACTCCAGGATCATGACCTGAGCCGAAGGCAGTCGCTTAACCAACTGAGCCACCCAGGTGCCCCACTATTGAGGGTTTTTATCATGAAAGGATGGTATATTTTGTCAAATGCTTTTTCTAATGTATTGAGATGATCATGATTTTTATCTTTCTTTTTGTTAATGTGCTGTATCACATTTATTGACTTGATTATATTGAACCAAACTTGCATCCCAGGGATAAATCCCATTTTGCCATGGTGTATATTCCTTTTAATAGGTTGTTGAATTCAATGATCTAGTATTTTGTTGAGGATTGTCCATGAACATTCATAAAAGATACTGGTTTGTGGTTGGTTTGTTTTTGTTTTTTTGTTTTTTTTCCTAGTTGTTTCACTTTCTGACTTTGGTATTAAGATTCTCTAGCCTCATAGAATGAGTTTGGAAGAGTTCACTCTTTAATTCTTTGGAAAGTTTGGGAAGGATTGATGTTAGTTCTTCTTTAATGTTGTGTAGGATTCCTAGTGAAATCATCAGGTCTAGGGCTTTTCATTGTCAGATTTCTGATTACAGATTAAATTTGTTCACTAGTTATAGGTTATTCAGATTTTCTATTTATTTATGATTCAGTGTTAGTAGGGTTGTGTTTCTAGGAATTTGTCCATTTGTCCATTCGATCTAGGTTATCGAATTTGTTTGTTTATAGTACCTTTTATAATCTTTTTATTTCTATAAAATCAGTAGTTATCTCTCCACTTTTATTTCTGATTTTAGTAATTTGAGTCTTCTCTTCTTTTTAGTCCATCCACGTAAAGGTTTGTTAACTTTGTTAAGATCCAACTTCTGGTTTTGTTCATTTTCTCTGTTGTTTCTCTACTATTCATTTGATTTATTTCCACTCTAATCTTTATTATTTGCTTCTATCTGCTAGGTTTGAGTTCAGTTTGTTCCTTTTTTCTAGTTCCTTAAGTTATCATGTCAGGTTGTTGATTTCAGATTTTTCTTGTTAACATAAGCTTTTATAGCTATAAATTACCCTCTTAGCCCAACACACACACACACACCCATGTACACACACACCTTACCAACACTAGTCACATGAATAACAAAGTTTAATTTACTAACAGATGAGATTTTTATATAAAAATGTGTGATTTTTTTTATGTAGTAATGTATAATGGTTTATGTCTGTCTTTCTCTAGTTTCAGAGTCTTAAATTTTTTCAAAAGTCTCCACAATATTATAATATATGTGTGTGTGCGTGTACATATATATATATATACTTTTACACTTACAGTTTTAAATCAAAATGGAATGTATTTTGAAATACAGAAACCAATATTATTTTGTTATGTTTATATATGTATATATACATATATATACATATTTGCTCCAGATAGCAATTGTATCTTTCCACAAATACAAAAATGGCTGAATCCTCTGTTGATATATTATAATACAAAAGGCAGGCAGCCATGAACTACACTGACTTGGGGCAGTTGCAAACATAAGATTAGAATAAAATATGTAACATTATCCAATTTTTCTTATACAAGCAATAGCAATTCTTCAATTCCATATTTGTATTTGCACAGGTATTTTATATGATTTTGTGAGTGCTTTGAATGCTATTGGATACACTGAAGGAATGAAGGAATACAATGTATTGGTACATTGCTTAAGATCATTAAAATTGATGGATATGTGAATGGGGAAGAAGAAGGGAAAACCATGTATAACCTGACTTCATTGGAATAAATTTGTGTTTGTCTGCATGTGTATATGTGCATAATGAGATACATGAAATAGGGTCATTGCAAATTTACTGTTGTTTATATTATGGAGAGGGATTTTAAGTGACGTCCACTCTCTTTGGCATATATTTTTGATATATATATTTAACCTATTTTTAAGGTTCTTTAATAAATCTATTTATTTACATAATTTTAAAAAACCCACTCTCATTGGAGAAAAGGGAAGTAAGTATATCACTTAATGGCTGGATATATACATATAAATCTGGTACTCTATTGCAATAGACAATTCTAAAAAGAGACTTAAATTTCTTATTACTTCTGTTTCCCTTTATGCATATCAATGATGACTACTTTACTGCTTTCAGACATCAAGAAATTACCACACAGACTTTTTAATGCCTAAGTGATTTTAATTTTAAAACCAGGATTCAAAATGTAGTATTAAGAAGTGTATGAAAAAGGTTGAGGTTGTAACTTAATTTCTAATGAGAAAAGGATTGGTTAGAATGATTGACAAAACAACAACCACAAAAATTTGTTTAAATATGGTCATATCTTTTTCTTTCTTTTTTTTTTTTAATTTTATTTATTTATTTATTAGAAAGCGAGCGAGAGAGAAACAGCATGAGAGAGGAGAGGGTCAGAGGGAGAAGCAGGCTCCCCACTGAGCCGGGAGCCCGATGTGGGATTCGATCCCAGAACCCTGGGATCATGACCTGAGCCGAAGGCAGTCGCTTAACCAACTGAGCCACCCAGGCGCCCCCCCCCCTTTTTTTTTTTTAAGATTTTATTTATGGTCATATCTTTTTCTAAACTGTCCCATGATCAAGAGAATTAAAAAGAGAGAGGGGCGCCTGGGTGGTTCAGTCAGTTAAGCGGCTGCCTTTGGCTTAGGTCATGATCCCAGCCTCCTGGGATCAGTCCCACGTGGGGCTCCCTGCTCAGCCAGAAGCCTGCTTCTCCCTCTCACTCTGCCTGCCACTCCCCCTGCTGGTGTTCCCTCTCTATCTTTGTCAAATAAATAAAATCTTAAAAAAAGAGAGAGAGAGAGAGAGTGTTTGGGTACTATGTTATTAAAAAAGTAGCTTAATTGCATTTTTATATATTATCATGTGATTTTATTGCTTTGTAACACTAATGAAGCTGTGACATAACATTTCCTCAGAGTCATCAAAAGGTAGTATATAAAGTGGGTACATATAACATCATAAAATTTTCTGCATTAAATATAATTATTTTTCTCATGAAATACCCAATTTTACATGGCACAAGGATTAAGAAATCAATTTTTCTCATGGTCTTGTATAATTTATTCTTTGCCTGTTTGTCCCTTTAAGAAACAAGAAAACAACATGTGAAGATAATTGTTAGGATACTTTCAGGCACTCCATGGAAATTTTGGTATATACAAGGAGTACAGCAAAAACTGGTTATCAATAATTGCAATTGGAGATCGATGCCTTATTTGCACACAATTAATGAAAATTTATATTACCAGTGTCCTATTGTAACTTGGAAAAATCAATAATCAGAAATGGGGCGCCTGGGTGGCTCAGTTGGTTAAGCGACTGCCTTCGGCTCAGGTCATGATCCTGGAGTCCCGGGATCGAGTCCCGCATCGGGCTCCCTGCTCAGTGGGGAGTCTGCTTCTCCCTCTGACCCTTCTCCGTCTTGTGCTCTCTGTCTCTCATTCTCTCTCTCTCTCAAATAAATAAATAAAATCTTAAAAAAAAAAAAAAAAAAAAAAATAATCAGAAATGATTTATCCCACATTTACGCTAAACTTTAAGTAGAATGGCCTAGATGAACTATTCAAGTATAAAATAGTTTCAAATTTTGTAATTATTTTTCAATAAATAGACTCTGAATGACACTTTAACAATAGCCTTTATTTTATAGGTATCTCATGAACAGATCTCCATTAAACAAAATAAATACAATACAAAAGGCAGGCAGCCATGAACTACATTGACTTGGGGCAGTTGCAAAACATAAGATTAGAATAAAATATGTAACATTATCCAATTTTTCTTATACAAGCAATAGCAATTCTTATAATTCAATATTATAAGTGTATAAGTGTATAATTCAATATTATACACTTATTTAAAAGCAACTGTAAAATTAGGAAGAGTTTCTCCTGATTAATATTGGTTTTCATCTTATACATGATGGTGAATACTAATATTATTTTCAGATTATATTTAACATAATTTATATCAATATTTTTAGAAAGAACAAAATGGCTGTCATAGAATAATAATATAAGTAACTTGGAGTATTAGTAATACATAATATATAAAAATAATTTTATTATTATATTATTAAGTCAAGAAGATAAACAATTACTAGCAGTAATTAAGCATATTTATAATAAACAATTGTAATTGATCTCCTCAGCACCATTAGGACTTCGGTGCTATTAACCACCCCAGTTTGTAGATGAAGAGATAATTTATCCAAAGTCACACAGTTAAAATTCAAACCTTGGTTCAGTATCACAAGAAAGTCTATACTTTCACACCATGCTGCACTAACTTTTAAAACCACATCTTTTATAGCTTCTTTTTTTTATATGCATCTAATTTATACAATATAGCTCATATGGAATCTAAATAATGCAAATTTTAATTGTGTGATTGAAGGTCATTGCTAGAAGGAATATTTCTTGAAGCTTGACTTTTTATAAATGATTGCAACTATAATTATGACATTATTTACTCCCTTTAGGTTCAGGAGTACACTAGTTATGTGATCTCAGGCTCAATTTACCTTTATTATGTAAATATTGCACACAGAAAGATGCATCTATCTATGACTCTGAGTCATTGAATTGATAGGGCATTGCTGAACAGAAGAAACATTTTCCTCATTTCCTACTAAGGGTTAAGATAGTGTCTAGTAGTCAACATTCAATAAGTGGTTGAATTGAATTGTTAAAAATAAAAGAAAAAAATACAGGGGTAAGGGAGACTTGCACTATGAACCAGGTATTTATATTTACAATAATGTATCTACCTACCTGTTGTTGGACAAAGAGAACACAGCAGGCTCGGGTTGTCTGAAATTTCCAAATGTATATTCCTCATCTTTTCTAGATTAGTCTTTGGAGATTCTTATTGACCAAATAAGCATGTCAGATTGCTGCATAATTTATCTCCCTCTGGAATACTCACAATAACCATTAACCTATTAGTGCTCAGAGAAGTCCTTTCACAAATTTGGTTCAATCCAGTGTTTCCCTTACTCAAGTTAAGTGAAGCACAAACTTTTCTTTCATACTGTAGGGGAGATAATAACTACCATGCAAAGATTTTCAGTAAAAATGATTTTATATAATAGTTATATCTGTTTATCATGGTAACTAACATAAGTGACTATTAGCTGAGTGAATAATGATTTATCTTTCACCCCTTTGTTTATCTTAGATACAAGTGCCGTTTTTTTAAATTCTGAATTATAGAATTAGATATTACTGGTGTAAAGTTTCTAAGAAGTGCCTTAGGTATATCATCAGTGATGGTCTTCTCAAGTACTGAATTGGAAAATGCATTTGTATATGTGTCAATTGATATTCAAAGGAAATTTAACAAAGTCTTTGAAACTTAACCTTTTAAACTTCCTGCCTTACTTTAAGTAATTATTAAAATGTGGGAAGTTGAAAAAATATGAAACTCTCTGTCATACCATCATGTTTATTTTTATTTCCCAGTGAATTGTATAGACTCCTATTGTGGAATTAAGGCATGCTGAAATGTTTTCTGATGACCAACACTGATAGACACACTCTCTTCTTACTTTCTAGTAATGGGCTCTGCAAACCACAGAGCACCTTACTGAAGTGGTTTTACCTCTGAAATTAATTTAAAGGCAGAAGTTTTGATATTAGAATTTTAACAACAGTGGGACTTGTTTTTGAGGCTTTGTATATAGTAGCATTTTTTTTAACCAGAGAATGTTTTATTTTTCATTTTTTAATTTACATATTTTCATGATTATTAAAAATTGTTAACATCTTATACACAGCTTCATTAGACATGAATGTATGAAAAAGAACTATTGCACATTCATGTTTATCCAGAAAATTTGAAAGCAAGCTGCATTGGTGACCACTGTCTGTTGTTTTTCCCATAGCACTGTGTGGAAGAAATACTACTGCAAGTTCACTTTTTCATTTGCAAACTTCTCTTTATTTTCATACACCTTTTAAAACCAGTCTCTGATATGTATAATGCCAATTGTAACGAACACTTCTCTGATGTGGACTTTGCATTCAAATCCTTACAAAGTCACTGTTCTTAGGGAATAGGGTTGATAAAACTGAACCAACAAGAATAGTAAAAATTGTTTGTTTTTTTATGGAATTGGTGATATATCTTTCCTGATCTGCTCATAAGCTCTCTTCCAATATTGTACATGGCCAAGGGTGCTAGCTTCCTCTGACTGTTGCACTGGTCAGAGAGAAGCTACATAACTGTCATTGGTGTAAAACCTAAGTCCTTCCCTGCTGGTGCTCACTGTAGCCATCACCTGAGCTATCCAGCCATGGTTATGCTTCTGTGAACCAACAGCTGTTTTCAGTTTCCAATTCCTCAATGGATCTAAATTCACTTCAACAGTTCTACTACTAAATGCAATAATTTAATGTCATCCTCTGCCTTAAAGGCAGCTGAGGCATTCCTTTGCTAACTTTATGATCAATTAATAAATTTAAAAAAATTTTTTTGCCTATATTTAACTTATAGGCCTAGTCAATATATTTCACCAAAACACCCTTATACTGTGAAATTCTTCTTCTTCACTATTCTTTAAGACACTGACAGATTTGATGAACCAGTATTTATGGACACTTAATTTTACCCAGACTTGGCTGAGCATAAGAGTTCAGGTCATTGTAGTGAAGACAGGAAAGAGAAACAAAATTTAAAATGAAAGCTGATATGACATAATAAAAGTATATGAAAGTGTAGAAAGCTCTTAACTCTGCATCAGGAATGGGACAAAACAGGGACAAAGAAGCTTTCAAAATATGATAATGCTTTAGCACAGTGTTGAAGAGTAATTTTTTTTTTTTTCGGGTAGGTGGAGTGGACCAGTGTTTTCAGGTGAAGCGAATATATCAAGCTCAAAGGGACAGAAATAGTTCTTAGTTGGATGTTGTTTGATCATAGAGGGCCAGAGAAGCAGAAGAAGATTAAGTTAGAGAGGCGAGCTGGGGCAAGACCATGGACATGTTGAGGACGTTGAGATTTTTACTTTGGGAAAACAACTGTTTTGTTTTAATCAATAAGAACATAAGAAAAGGTCAGTCCAGGGATGCCTGGGTGGCTCAGTCGTTAAGCGTCTGCCTTCGGCTCAGGTTGTGATCCCAGGGTCCTGGGATCGAGTCCCACATCCAGCTCCCTGCTCAGCGGGAAGCCTGCTTCTCCCTCTCCCACTCCCCCTGCTTGTGTTCCCTCTCTCGCTGTGCCTCTCTCTGTCAAATAAATAAATAAATAAAATCTTAAAAAGAAGAAAGAAACAAAGAAAGAAAGAAACAAACAAAGAAAGAAGGAAAGAAAGGAAAGAAAGAAAGAAAGGAAAGGAAAGGAAGAAAGAAAGAAAGAAAGAAAAGGAAAGAAAGAAAGAAAGAAAGAAAGAAAGAAAGAAAGAAAGAAAGAAAGAAAGAAAGAAAGAAGAAAGAAAGAAAGAAAGAAAGAAAGAAAGAAAGAAAGAACGAAAGAAAGAAAGAAAAGGTCATTCCAAGGGTCATGAGAAAGCTACCTGGAGTCAATACAACACAGGAGATGGTACAGCATGTGAACAGTTGGTGCAAGGAAAGAAGTCATTAGCATTTACTCATTGCTCTCAGGAATTAACTCTGAAACATCAGGGGTTTTTTGTTCGTTTTGCTTGTTTTTGTTTTTTTGTTTTTGAAAAAGCACACTGTGACAGCAGAGCCATTCTGAGGGTACATGAATGATGGCCCTCACTTTACAGATTCGCAGTATGTGATTGTGCCACATTGATGATTCATAGCAAGAAATTTTCTTAGTATATCTTCCATGTCTTGAGCACTGGCCACAAGCTAGAACTTACTGTAAGTGCTTTTCTTGTATCAGGAATTTAATTCTGAAAAGATACTGTGAGGCAGACACTATGATTGTCCAAATTTTACAGAAAAGGAAAACTGAGGCCTGCAAGTAGGGGTTAAAATGTTCACATTCACAAACTAGTAAGTAAACAAATGTGGCAGGATTGAATAGGTCAGGCTTTTAACCACTCACTATACATGCTACTTTTCAAATATTCTAATACATATATAGACTTAGTTAAAGTTACAGACACTGGTTGTGAGGAAGGGATGTTCTTTTCCATCTTTTCAAAAACAACGTGTTCACCTTTTATAGGTCAAATTAAGAGCCAACTCTCCTGGGAAGTTTCTTTGGCACTGTTTTCTAAAAATCACAATTAATGCCTCATTCATTTTTAGATCACAGTGCTTTTCTTTCTTTAATTATATTCTGCTGTGCATTGAATGATTGTTATTTATTTACTAAATAGCCATTTTTAGCCTCTTTTACATATGTGTTACTGTGGTAGTTTCTAGCTTTGGTGGAAGAACTATAGTTAGTGCCAAATGGTAAGTTTGTCTTTTTTCTGCCATGAGAATGTGAGTCCCATATTTTACTTCATAATCCTTTAAGTAAGAGAAACTAATGTGCAGGGATAAATGTATATGCAATAAATTTTATTAAATAAATATATTCACTAAAATCCATTCACTAGTGAAACAGTGAAGAGGATAACCTTAAAATGGCCTTAGATAAACTTATAATAGGTTGTGTTACATCCCCTTATCAGACTTTTATAGGAGAAAAACACAGCAGAGAATTGTAGTTACTTGCCTATATCAACCTTCTCATAAAATACTGATTTGTTTTAATCCAATTCCTATTTTATCAATAATATAGAAGAAACTTTATATTTGTATGAATTTCTTCAATTGTCTTTTCATGTCATGGTGAATAGTGAGGTACTGTCTTGTATTGAAACCGTGTCTAACAGAATTTTTAAAACAGGGTCAGGCATGTATACTCTACCATTTCCAACCATTGCATCATAATATTATCAGACTATTTAAATTACTGGGACTTGGGGCGCCCGGGTGGCTCAGTCGTTGGGCGTCTGCCTTCGGCTCAGGTCATGATCCTGGAGTCCCAGGATCGAGCCCCGCATGGGGCTCCCTGCTCAGCGGGGAGTCTGCATCTCCTTCTCCCTCTGCCTCTCCCCACTGCTCCTACTCTCTCTCTCTCTCTCTGTCTCAAATGAATAAATAAAAAAAAAAAATAAAAATAAATTACTGGGATTTAATGTAAAATTTTCTTAGAACTTGTCTCCTCAAGAAAACCTGCAGAATATAGAGAACAGTACACAGGGTTTGCCCTTTTTTTACTTCCTCGCAGGGAAACTTACCTGGATAACTAATGTGTAAAATTATCACATTAACTTTATTCATATACTTGGCTCTTAAAGATTAATAGCTTGGAATAATAATCAAATGAGGAGAGGGGCGCCTGGGTGGCTCAGTCGTTAAACGTCTGCCTTTGGCTCGGGTCATGATCCCAGGGTCCTGGGATCGAGCCCCACGTCAGGCTCCCTGCTCCGTGGGAAGCCTGCCTCTCCCTCTCCCACTCCCCCGCTTGTGTTCCTGCTCTCGCTAACTCTCTCTCTGTGTCAAATAAATAAATAAAATTAAAAAAAAATAAAAAATAATCAAATGAGGAGATTAATTTATTTGACCTAAAATTTTTCAATAGTTGGTGAATCAGTCCTGTGAATACATGGTAGGATCTGTACGTGGTATGTATACATGGTAGGGTGAGGAGGAAAAGGTGAGCTTCTTTTTGCTAGCAAAAAGTTTGTCTCAGTTGCATTAAAGATTAGGACTTGGTATTAAAAAAAGAATAAAAATGCCAAGCAATTTTAAGTCCCAGCTGTTACAAATACCAAGTACATGTGATCTATCCACTGCATATAATTTCATCACCTTCTAGTTAAAGAAGACTAGTTGGTCATAAAAAAGCCAACTCTCTCTTTCTGTTAGGTGTGCTACAACACAGGGAAAAATAAGAAAAGCATCAGGAATTTTACAGTGAAATCAATCTAAAGGAAATAAAGAGGAAATGAAATTTGATGCATTGGGATAAAAGATAGTAGCCAATGGCTTCATCACAAACAAAAGAGGGGAAGATTTAAGTACACTAAGGTGATCATGACAAATATTCACTTATTCATTATGAATTTTAAGCAACTACAATATTATCAAATAGTCTGATAAGCCTTGTGATATATAAAAAAATAAGACATGGTCATGGCAATCATGGTGTACTTTTATTAGAAGTGAGGTAATATTAATGACTGGGAGTCAGTGCTGAAAGAAATAAATTTTAATCTTCCATTAAATTTTTAAGTCACAAGATATGAGACTTAGATGAGTAGTTACTTGTATATCTTTCAGGAAATCTTTCTTGAGTGTTATTCGTTCACTTGTCATGCATTTTAAGCATCTGTAATATTACTGAAAAATACTGTGATAGGTTTTGTTGACATATAAAAGTTGTAAAAGTTTGAAGGAAGTAGTGAATTATTTACACTGGAAGAGATGTAAAAAATTCAAGAAATAAGGCATTTCAGCTCAGCCTTGAAAGATGAGCCTTGAAAGTTCATACCATGTTCAATGTGATGGAATCGAGGCTACATGAATGGAAGTAGTTGTAGATGATATTGGAAAGGAAGTCTGGACCCAAATCATGGAAAGCTTTGTATGACATGGAAATAATTTTGAACTTAATTTTGTAGATAAAAGTAAGCCTATGAGATTTTTCTTAAAATAAGTATAATATTTATTATGTACTTTCTGTGAACCAAGGCACATAAGATTAACATGTAAATAGAAGGGCAGATACCACTGCAAATTATAATGGCCTCAGAAAATTGGTTGTGGTACTAAAAGATGCTGTCCTAAATTTCTGTACCAAGAGGGCAGGCAAGTCTTTCATAGATCTGAACACAGACAAACAGAATACCATGATTTATTACAATGATTGGCAAGCTTTCATATGTAAGGGATCAGATATTGCATATTTTAAGCTTTGAGAGCCATAAGTTGTCTTTGTTACTACACTTGTTACTGTAGTGCAAAAACAACCATAGCCAATATATAAATGAATGGGTGTGGTTTGTATTTTTTTTAAATTTTTTTTTTTTTTAAGATTTTATTTATTTGACAGAGAGAGACACAGTGAGAGAGGGAACACAAGCAGGGGGAGTGGGAGAGGGAGAAGCAGGCTTCCCACTGAGCAGGGAGCCCGATGCGGGGCTCGATCCCAGGACCCTGGGGTCATGACCTGAGCTGAAGGCAGACGCTTAACCAACTGAGCCACCCAGGCGCCCCGGGTGTGGTTTGTATTAATAAAATTGTATTAACAAAAATAATCAAAAGGTCTTATTTGGCCTGTAGGCCATAATATGCTGTTTCCTGATTTAAACCAATGAGAAAATCCTCCGGAATTTTTCTTTTTTCTTTTTTTTTTTTAAGATTTTATTTGTTTATTTGAGAGCAAGAGAGAGGGAGATGGAGAGAGCATGAGCCAGGAGGAGGAGGAGAAGGAGAGGGAGAGGCAGAAGCAGACTCCCTGCTGAACAGGGAGCCCTATGCAGGGCTTCATCCAGGAACCCTGTGATCATGACCTGAACAGAAGGCAGATGCTTAACCGACTGAGTCACTCAGGTGCCCCCTGGAATTTTCCTTCACCAAATGTTACAGAAATGTCAACATAGCATCTACCCATAGATTTTAGGAAATCTCCAAGACCACCCTCACTTCTAAAACTACTGCAAGTTTGGGGGTTCTCAAGACCACCTCCTGGTTCAAAAGTTTACTAGTAGGATGAACAGAACTCACTAGAAGCTGTCATACTCACATTTATGTTTTTTCTACAGCAAAAGGATAGAGATTTACATCAACCAGTAGAAGAGGCACGTATGGCAGAGTCCAGAAAAGCCCCAAGTATGAAGCTTCCTGTTATTCCCAATAGAATCATAGACTGCAATAATTCCTCCCAGACCTGATGTGTGACAATATGTTCAGAGTATTGGCAATATTCTCAGGGAAGCTCATCTGAGTCTTGATATCCAGAGTTTTTACTAGGGCTCAGCTAATTTAGACATGGTTGACTGCTCACATAAGCTGACTTTTAGTTTCCAGGCCTTCCAGAGGTTGAGTTGATATTATGGGGCCCAAAGATCTCCACATAAATCACATTGTTGGCATGAATTGTCTGTCATGAGCCACGGCCCCTGAATAAGCAAAGATACTTTTTATCAGGTAGGATATTTCAGGAGTTTAGAGATCACCTTCTAGGAGTTGAAGGAAAAGGACAGACCTCTCCTTGGACAAGGTTAATTCTTTACTATTTGCACTATATTTTACTAGCTTCCTAGGGTGGCCACAAGAAAGTAGTACCACCAATTGGAGGGTTTAGAACAACAGAAATATTTTTCATACAATTCTGGAGGCTAGAAGTCTGAGATCATGATGTTGGCAGGACCATGCCCCCTCTGAAGGCACTGAAGGAAGTTTAGTTCCATGCTTCTCTTGTAGATTCTAGTAGCCTCAGGCACTCTCTGGTTTGTAGATGGCCATGTTTCCCCTATGTCTCTTCATATTGTCTTCCCTCTGTGCATATCTCTGTATCCAAATTTCCCCTTTTTATAAGGATACCAGACATATTGGGTTATGGCCCACCCTAATGACCTTATTTTATCTTGGTAGGCTCTGTAAATACCCTATTTTCAAATAAAATTATTTTTGGAGGTATTGGGGGTAAGGATTTCAATATATCTTTTTGAGTGAACACAATTCAATCTATAACAACCTCATTGGTTTGTTATGAGGATTGCATGAATTAAAATATGTAAAATGCAAAGCAAAATAGAATATAATTTATAATTGAAATCTCAGGATTAAAACAAGACCAAGAGTACTTAAGGTCTTAGATATGTTGGTTTGTCAGAGAACCGAGTGGAACACAGATCAAGATAATAGACTTTGATATTGATATACCTAGCCACTAAGCAGAAAGTCATGATTGATAAAGTAAATTATAAGCCCTGGAAATCTGTGGCTAATAATAAGGATAAAGAGAGTATGTCACAGATGCTATTGACTTAAAAAAAAAAAAAAGCCAGATTGTTTTTATTGTGACCCTTACTTATTCACTTCTGTGAATGCTTATCATATTTTGTTGCAATGCTTTATTTATTTGTTTACCCGGGATAGACTATGTTTTCATAAGCATCAGGAACCAGGTCTGTCTTAGCAAGTGAGGTACTCCCAGTGCTTGGTACATGGTTGTCACTCAATCCTTGTTTTTTTGAATGAATGTTTGAATAAATGACATTCACAGAGCAAGGGATATGTCAGACAATAACCACTTTTCTGTTGTAACTTAGGAATTAAAAAGTAGTAATTGCTGTAGGAAAAGGTGTTAAAGTAAATTATATAGAAGTCAAAACATGCTTTAATAAAACATGGGGATAGGCAGATCTTTTGTAGAAAAGATCATAGAAAATCATACAAAGAGAAATAATTTTGTCTGTCAGCCAGGTCAATTTTTAAAAATTTTATGGATTTTGAAATTTAGAAGAGATGACTTAAGGAATTTGCTCATATTTATACCAGTAGTTAGAGTTCCCAGGATTCCCTACTTAATTTCAAATAAAAAAATTTATAAATGAGAAAAATGCATGCCAGCATAGTTTATTTTTGTTTTGTGGTATCCACCTCCTATTTAATTTGGACCATATGCTTTGTTTACATGGGTTATGATCATCATTTTAACTGAGCAGCTTGGAGCAAGATTTCCCTGCTGAAAATTATCTTTCAGCCTATAACTTTAAAATCAAGATTGCTAAAACAAGTCATTCAATATTTATTAAATAGCTATTATTTGCAAACCACTCTACTAAGCAATTTAATGAGATAATCAGAGGAAAGAATACCTAATCCTTCACTTAAAGAAATTTAAATACAGTTATATAAAATAGACCCAAAGTAGACAATTTGTTCAGTGTTAGTCTAGACAGAGTGACCCAGAGAGCAACCATTTACTTTGAATGTGTTCCAATGTCCCTGAAGATCACGTTACCAGACCTTCTTTTACCATCATGAATGATACAAGGCAAACTTTCAACACCTAGATTTGAGAGACTACAAATCCTGGCACCTGTTTCTCAGTCTGTGACTGTAGTGACCCACTGGATTTTTGAAAAAGGAAACAATGGTTCTATAGAAAACAAGCAATATGCATAGGATAAAGTCAGATGAGGAGGATTTCAAGAAGAAAACAATACAAGAACTAGTTTTGCAGACTGTAAAGGGACACAGAATTTTTGATGCAAGTAATTCATTGATATTCAGTCTTATTTTCTTACCTAAAAGTAGAGGAGTCTGATAACATGCTGTCCCAAGCAAGTCTTCAAAGTCAAACTGGGGTATATATACTCCTGTGAATACTTAAAGTCTCTCTAGGAGATGCACAAGCATATATAATTTTTAGGAAATTATTTTTCAGATATCCAACTTCCTACCTCAAAAAAACCTGGGGTCTCTTGGCTCTCTGTTCCAATATTTCTTTTTACAATCACCTGTCTCCTCTCATTTCACAACATTAAGGCAAACTTTCCATCTTGAATCCCATTACAGAGCCATCCTAGCGATGGCAAAACCTTGAGGAATGATGAAAAAAAAGCATAATTTGAGAGTATATTGCATATGATTAAGGGTCTAGTAAGAGCAAACAAGACATATTGCAGGGGGCTGTACCTTATTTCACCTTAAAAATAAACTCAGCAAAATTTCCCCATCGAACCTATCTAGTGTTCTATTATAGAAATTCATTCAGAAGATGTGAGATGGTTGTATTAGCATGTATTAATAGGTTCTTTAGAAATAAAATATCAAATCGGACTTTTTCTTTTTTGACATAAAGAAAGTTTGATTTGGTTGATTGACCATAAGAGTTTTTTCTAATTAGGTTAGGTGGTCATTGTCTATAAAAAGAATCAGTTAAATTCATAGTTCTAAGATTTGATAAAAATATATTTAAAGCACATAAAAATATACATTATGCTTTTTGTCAATATTTAAGCTTATGATAAAAATTTAGCTTTCCATTTAAAATGTGCAATGGCTACATATTTTCCCAGAATTATTTCAAGGGGTACAAAAACAAAAATGTTTGAGAACCACAACATCCAGTTCTTTCTAATATTAATGCAACTGTTATTGTGTTAGGCAGAGAAGGAGTGGATACAAACATACTAATTTCTAAAAGAGGAGACAGACATATAGTGAACATTTTGAACCCTGAGACTCTGCTTTGTCTCTCTAAGATGCATGTGATTCTTTTCAAGTTTAGGAACCACAGTTAAATATTCATTTCCTAGGTATCTTTATGTTTCATATATTCATATTTTTCCTTTACAAAAAGATTAAACCTGGCTTTTGAGGTGAGCATCCCTCTTGCACAGGCAGACAGTTGTGGTTCAGAAGGCAAGGCGAGCCCACTTGTGATTTACAATCAAGTGTATCAAAAATAATCAAACATCAGACAGAAACCTTCCTTTAGGGAGAGGGAGAATGATTCAAAAAGTTTCTGTGAAGCAAAACTCAGACCTATCCAGCTATTAATAGACCCGATCTAAATGAACTCTTCTATTTATTTCTGAAATACATTGGCAATGTTCATTCAGTGATGTAGACTTAGAATAACAGTGATTATGTAAAATTTCTCTTTGAAAGATCTTGGACTGTGCCATGGAGGCTGTGTTAATAATGAAGTTGTAACTAGTGAGGTGAACTCATCTAACTTATATGAGAGCCTTAATGTAAACAGCATACCAAGAGAGATACACAGACATGCAAATATTTGCAGGAGAATTTATTACATTCTCTATGGGAAAACAGATTAAAGTGGAGGAAAATGTACATAAGCCTTTCTTTTTTTTTTTTTTAAGATTTTATTTATTTTTATTCCTAAGAGACAGAGAGGGAGAGGGAGAAGCAGGCTCCCGCTGAGCGGGGAGCCCGATGCGGGACTCGATCCCAGGACCCCAGGATCACGACTGAGCCGAAGGCAGATGCTTAACCATCTGAGCCACCCAGGCGTCCCTACATAAGCCTTTCAAGAGTGAAAATATTAACTAAAAAACAAAGCTGTCAAAAAACATATTCTCAAGAACTTGGAAGGTGATTGCAGGTTCCCAAAGCTGCAAAGTGAATCAAATAAATTTCATTTTGTTATTTAGCTGCTGAGAATGAAGTCCTTTTAGAAGAGCAGGAAGTATTTCCTTCCCTTTGTAAATGTTACTTTTGTTTTTATTTATTTGAAGCAGCTGGTGGGAAACGATGAAATTTGAAAATAATAGATGTTATTAACCACAAATTTATTTGCATACGCTAGCATAACAGACCCACAAGGGAAATTAGTGAACTAGAAAAGCTTGAGCAAAAGAAGTGTGTGTAAAGAGCATTTGGCCTTGAGATAGTTCATACCTAGGTATGATACTTAGCTTTGTCATTATTAACTTTCTTGCTAATACAATCATCCAATCTAATTCTGAATTTTCAGGTTAGATGGATAATTTAACTGAGCTGGTTATTCCACTCATTTCTCAGAAAGACAGCCTTCTGCTTGTGGTGATCAATTCGGCTACATTTTTTTTAAATTCACATTTTCATGTAACAGTGAATGCTAAGACATGTCTGTACCAGTTTGATCATTCCAGGACAACAGACAATATTTCAATGCCTAAGTAAAACAGATTTAATCGCTAAACAAGATTTCAAGGAACCGAACTTCATTTTAATCACAAACAAGCTGCAAGGCAATTTTCAATTACAGCAAGCTTTTTATTTTTCTCCAGCTGTGTATCCCTGCTGATTCCAGAAATTACATGTAAGTTGTCCCAGATTTTGAAGTGGTGTACCTACTGAGGTTTTTCTTTTGTCAGTTGATGAAGTATCTGTGATTAGAACCTAAATAAATTGGCATTTATAAGATGCATTACCCCACCCTGTATATTTCAGGACATGATGATTGAGCTTGAAGAAGGTCTGAGATATCCCCTAGTGACAAAAGTGTTCCTAATTAGGCTGCTGGTGTTGGAAGTACTCACCTATTACGCAGGCACATCAAAAAATAATGTGGGAACTAAGCCCTAGAAAAAGTAATCTGTTGGGTATTAGACAATCAGGTCAATAATGCATTGTATTTGCATTATTGCAGAGCTATTTTCAAAGTTCTACAAAGTTCTGACTTTTAGGGAAGTTTGCCATGCAAGGTGCAGAGTTTGTATCCCAGAATGATTGTCTTAGTACAAAGACTGAGTATAGGAGAAGTGTAGACAGATGCCTTAACTTTGGAGGGTTCAGAGAAAATCTGGCTCTAAAGACAAATCAAAGATGGCCCCATTTAAAGATACAAGGGAACGATGCTAATAGAACACAGAAGAGGGAAAAAAAACAACAAAACGTTTTATTTCAACTTGAAGGATTGATTTGTTTTCCTTACTAACCTAATTAATATTTTTCTGTTGCTTCTTCTTTATTCCTTTATTTATTCAATAATCACTCACAAAATATGTAATTGGAAGCTATTGTAAGAAAAAAATTATTACTTTTGCTGAGTATGGATCCACAAAAAGATACTTACAGAGATCTAGAGGGATCTCAGTAGAAGGTGAGAAGATCAAGAATTCCCAGACAAGGCAAAATATACCAAAGATTTCAAGTAGAAAAAGAAAAATGCGATTAGATCACTCCAACCTAAATTTCTGTGTTTCTAAACTTATTTGGGGGGTGCTTATCCTAGGAACGAAGGAATAGTACAAGGCACAAAAGAAAAAAGAAACTAGCAACTGGGTTTTGGGATTTAAGTAAGAACTTTTGGACTCATTTTAGAACGAGGATAGGTTGATATAAAATTGTGAAAGATATTTTTCTTTTGGCAATGAAAGCCATTGGAAAGGCTCAACAAGAGCACTGCATAGGAAAAGGTTTGAGAAAATCAATGTGGATGAAATACATGGAACTAGCAATGTGGATGCAATATATGGAACGATTATAGAAATTGGAAAATGGGAGCAAGAAAATCAGTTGAGGGCAATTTTGCCAAAATTCGGAGTAATTGAATGGCTGAGGTGGGCACGGACTCTAAGACGTCCTGGCTATTGTTGCATTGTCTGTGAGACAGGAGGCTCAGCACTGAAAATTGGAAAGTGTGTAAAGTAAAAAAGAACTGGAAAGATATGTTGGTGGGCTGGGAACCAAGACAAATTAAGTGGAATTCAATATTAAATCAGGTATAGCATTGGCTTAAATTTAAAGATCCAAAAGCCTTAATTATTTTCTTTTTTTTTTTAAGATTTTATTTATTTATTCGAGTGAGAGAGAATGAGAGAGAGCACGAGAGGGAAGAGGGTCAGAGGGAGAAGCAGACTCCCTGCTGAGCAGGGAGCCCGACGTGGGACTCCATCCCAGGACTGCAGGATCATGACCTGAGCCGAAGGCAGTCGCTTAACCAACTGAGCCACCCAGGCGCCCCAATTATTTTCTTTCGAATAAACTGCTTTGACTGAAGATCATGATTTGGTGATTGACAAAAAAACCCCACAAAATTGTATATGACACGTATGATCTTTCACGTGTCCTGAATTTGGAGATGCAAAAGACAGTAACTATTTTTCCAATGACTTTATTTCTGCCAAGTTTCCCTACTCAACAACACGCTATCACCACCACCAATAACAACATAAGAGCTACCTGTATCAGAACACTAATAGCAAGATTGTGCGAAGATTTACATGTTCTAAAGAGGATGTCTTAACATTGAACCCAGCTCAACTGACTTTGCAGGAATGCTTAACATGTCTGTGAATTTTAGTTTATAGATCTTCAAAATGACCCTCCATCCTGTTGCACTATTACTTTTTGTATAACTTTATTCTAATTTCCATTTGACTTTAAATCCTATTCCTTTTTAATCAGTAATTAGTGAGATATAATGTGATATCTTACTATTTATCGAATGTATGTTTCCCAATCTTCGTTTCTATTTTTTTTAATAATCTCATTGGGGTCAAAGTATATAAAAAATTACACTTTTTTAAAAAGATTTTACTTATTTATTTATTTATTTATTTATTTATTTATTTATTTATTTGAGAGAGAGAGAGAGGGAGGGAGGGGGAGAGTGACAGAGGGAGAAGGAGAGAGAGAATCTCCTGCAGACTCCCTGCTGAATTAAGAGCCCAATGTAGGGCTCCATCTCACGACCCTGAGATCATGACCTAAGCCGAAATCAAGAGTCAGACGCTTAACCAAAAGAGTCACCCAGGTGTCCCTATAAGGAATTACACTTTTAAAAATGAATACATGGATGCCTAATATATATATATATATGGATTTAATATATTTTATATATATATGGATTTAAGCACACAACTGTATCACATGTATGTGTGGATATGCTTGCAATTAAAATCAAAGTGGGATGGCATAGCAAAAAGTGCCTTAAGAAACTAAAGAAATCATTCATCACTTAGCACACATTTTAATGTTTCAGTTCAACAGAATATCTATATCAAAATGCCTTTTTTTCATACACCCTTAGTTAGTTTCTCACTGTCCCCTTAGATCTTTTCAAGTAATCTCACTTACTGTGAATTAATTCAGCTCACAGGCAACTTTAAGCTGAATGTAAAACCTAATAATTAATAAATTGTGATATGCAAAATAGTGCTCATGGATATTTTATTTTAAAAAACATTGCCCTTTGACATTACTTCATGATTTGCATTTCCTTATTTTATGCTAAATATCACTAAGTGTTTAATATATATTCCTGTTCACTCAGATTGAGGAAAAAAACAGTAAAAATCATAAGACTTTAATAGAATAAATGTATTTTAACTGAATTGCGGGGATTTTTATTCAAGATATTTTCTTTCCTCATTACTTTCTGCTTTCTCTGAAACTATCAATTAGGTATTTTACATTTGTATAATATAGAAGAATCAATCTTTGTGTGTCTAGGGTGTATATATGAAATTAACCTCACAAGGAATAGCTTTGCCTTGAAATGAATATAAATTTACTATAATTTACTATATTTTAGAAGATCATATTTTACTGATGGATTTATTATGTTAGTGAATATTTTAATAATTAATCCTAGTTATAACTTCCATTATAGTACTTATTTTTAGTAGTAAAAAACTTTTTTATTAGAGACAATGTGAATAATGAATTACCTAAATTGTAAATTAACTTCCATTGTAAAGTATTCAGTAAATACTAGATTTTAGGTATTTTATTTGTATTATTCCTATCAGAAAAGTAAAAGGTTAAAAAGAAATAAAACAACTATAATGTCATAATGAAGATATTATTGCCATGGGTTTTAAGTTTTCAATAGGCAAATATAAATAAATGATTTTAATGTTTTGAATACAGGTTTGTTATGTCCGTCAATTTTCACGGATGTATGCAAGAAAAACCAACCCTGATTAGCTTAAGAAGAGAACGAATTTGTTGGAAAGGTATAGGCTAGATTGAAAATTCACAGCCTTGAAAAATAGTCAAGAGCTAAGGGAAAATGGGCTGCAGTAAAACAAAGAGGAGGTCAAATCAAAGTAACTGCTAAGACCTCTGCCTATAGCACAGACATCATTACTCTCCGTTTCGTTTCAGACAGGATCCTTCTGCAATGGCTGTGAAATTTCTCTGCTGTTCCTGGGTATTTAAACCTCTGCCTCAAGATTCATAATATCTAACAGGAACATCTTTTTTTTTTTTTTTTTAAGATTTTATTTATTTATTTGAGACCGAGAGAATGAGAGACAGAGAGCATTAGAGGGAGGAGGGTCAGAGGGAGAAACAGACTCCCTGCCGAGCAGGGAGCCTGATGCGGGACTCGATCCCGGGACTCCAGGATCATGACCTGAGCCGGAGGCAGTCACTTAACCAACTGAGCCACCCAGGCGCCCCTAACAGGAACATCTTATTGTTCAAGCCTAGAACATATGCCCGTGACCAGCGTGTCTGGGGAAAGGAAGTACTTACCATCTTTCATTTGAGAAATTTGGTCTAGAAGAACACCGTATCTGAAAAGTTATGCCTAAGCAGTACACAGGGATGTTACACAATGGGATACTGATGAGTGCAGAGAAGATGAGTGTAATAAAGGAAAAAGGAAAGACATATCAGTATCACTTCAGCTCTTGACCAGAGCATTATTTTTCAAAGATTTATTTATTTATATGAGAGAAAGAGAGAGAAAAAAAGCAGGGGGAAGGGCAGAGAGAGAGGGAGACAGAATCTCAGGCATACTCCCCACTGAGCATGGAACCTGACTCAGGGCTCCATCTCCTGACTCTGGGATCATGACCTGAGCTGAAATCAAGAGTTGGTCACTTAACCAACTGCGGCACCCAGGCGCCCCCAGAGCATTGATTATTAAAAATGTATGAAAAGACTTCTGGTTTCATCTCCAATGTGTAAAACATTTAGTAATCATCAGTCCCATCTTTATGATAAATAAATAAATGCTGAACAAACTCAAAATCAATGGCTCTCCTTAACCCTTCAGAGAAAAGGTCACAGGGCAAAATGTCACTTCAATATCTATAGAGAGAAGTGAATCCAGACAGTCACAGATGAGATCTGCTTACCAGAAGAAGCTGTTGAGCCATAGCTGGTAGGGACAATTAAATGGTAATCTGGAGGAATTGCTGGAGGCAGAGTGTGGACTAATATGAGAGTAAGAAACTTCTGGGCCTCAAGTCTTAGAGGGCTTCCCACACTTCTGTGGGGTTTATGTCCAGAAACCCCACAGTGGAGAGCCAAGAAAGATCAACTCTTGGCTCTCCCAGGGGAAGGGTAGAGTAATAGTTGTGAAATAAATTCAGAACATTTTCCATAACAAAGGCCCACCCTCCAGGAAAAATGTTACTGGAGCTTAAATCCTACCGGAAGGAAGGGTATTTCTCATACACCAGCCCTGCCTAGTCTTTCTATCTCACCTAAGGGGATGAAGGGGAGAAAGGAAGCTAAGAAACCCTTGTGCAGTTCACATCTCAGGGACCCAGACTCACTAACTAAAATACATTTCATCGTAAGATTAGAGAAGGTTTCAATTTCTTCAAATCTTAACAATGAAACAACAGGGCTCTGGTATTATAACAGTGAATTACAACAGAAATAGCTGCAAGATGCAAAAATCTCTCAATGGAGTAGGACATAAGGAAGCACAAAGTCAACATAAGCAAGGGCACTAGAGGAAATTGAAACTTTTGTCACCTACAGCTAGAGCAAACAGCAAACACAGTGGAACTCCTATTCATATTAATATAAAACCTCACATTAGATACCTATTTACCAAAATAAATAAATAAATAAATAAATAAATAAATAAATAAATAAATAATAAATAAATACCTATTTACCTCCAGTGATACTACAATTTATAATCCATTTCTGGCACAGAGCTCCTAAAACACTTGGAATTTCCTAAGTGATAAAAACAGTGGGAGGATCTTTTGTGTATGTATTTATATATCCACACACACAGTCATCTCTTCCCCAAATAGCTCCAGAGCCATAAAGATGAAATAGGTCTCTTGTTATTCCTAACAAGTCCCTTTCTACCACACCTGAGTTTATGTTAATGGGATGACTTTTGGAAAGTCTCTAAGGATCGGGGTTGGTTGCCAGGAGAAGCAATCAAGATTAGAGAGTTGGAACTTGCAGTCCTACTCCCAGACCTCAGAGGAGGGGAAAATGGTTGGAGGTTGAATTAATCACCAACGACCAATGAATTAATCAAGCATGCTTAGCAGTAAAGCCTCCATAAAATCCCAAAAGGAGAGGTTCAGAGAGCTTCTGGGTTGCTGAACATGTGGAAATGAGGAGAGGGTGGCATTCCTGAAAAGAGCATGGAAGTTGTGTGCTCCTCACTCCATAACTTGTCCTCCATATCTCTTCATGTGGCTACTATTTTGTATCTTCTAAAATCTTTTGTAACACACCAGTGATCCAGTAAGCAAATTGTTTTCCTGAGTTCTGTGAGCCACTATTTAAATTAATCAAACCCAAAGAGGGGGTTGTGGGAAACTCTGGTCGGTCAGAAACAATGGGTAACAACCTGTATTTGCAACCAGCATCTGCAGTGTGCGGTTGGGTGGGGGAAGTCCTGTGGGACTGGCACTACTCCAGATAATGTCGGAATGAGTTAAGTTAAATTGTAGGACATCCCTGTGGTGTTGCGGAATTTTTTAGTTTGGAAAACTTGCACATCCAATGTCAGAAGTGTGAGTACAATAGTATTGAGAGCAGGGGAGAAAGACAGGAGCACATTTTTCCTTTAGTCCTCCATTCCCATCATCCAATACATCATGAGGGTTTTCAACAACAACAACAATTGCAAGTAATGCCAAAAGGCAAGGAAGAAAAATAGTCTGAAAAACAAAGTAAGCATCAGAATTGGATTAACATATGATACACTTGGGAATTGTCAGACAGGGATTTTAAAATAATTATGATCTATGCTAAGGGCTCTAATGGAAAAAGTAGATAACAGACAAGAACAGACTGGTAATATAAGCAAAGAGAGAGTCTAAGTAAAAATTCAAAAGGAAATGAGAACAACAACAACAAAAATACCTTAACAGAAATGAAGAATGCTTTTGATATGTCTATCAGTAGACTGAGGTAGAGAAGGAGAGAATTAATGAGCCTAAAAATAGATCAACAGAAACCCCTCTAACTAAAATGCAAAGAGATAAAAATAAAAATAATAATAAAAAATAATATCTGGGAACTATAGAACAATTTCAAAAGGGGTAACAAACATGTAAGAGAGGCTAGCTCTCTCCAACACTGCATCCTCATTGCTTTAGTGAACAGGATATCCTCTGCATCCTCCTATCAGAAAGAGTAGGTGGATGGGTTTTGTTAGTATATTTATTCTAATAACCCTACTTATCTGAGTCTTATGATCCTTTTTTCTACCATCTGCCATGCATTTCTGGCTTATCAGTTTTACTGTGGAATACTGTTTCTCCAAGCTTCCGAAAGTCATCCTAGCAGGATGTTAGCATATCTCCCAGAATCCTTGTTAGGGTGTTAAATCCTGTGTTATGAGAGAGTGCTGCCGTATAAAGAACTAATCCAATTTTGTACTATTTCCCACCATCTTCAAAAATCCAATGTTATACATGATCCCCTAGCTCTTGCCAGAACATTTTGGCTACTTCCTGCAGCTTCTTCAGCGTATAGCCCCTTTCTTCTTTTATCAGACTGAGCACTTTCTGGTCCAGATTCTCTAGTGTCTTGATCCCAGTTCCTTTTCTGGTGGTGGGAGGCCAGGTGGGAGTGGAGTAGTGCATGTTTTATTTTAAAATAGATACTTTGTATTGTCTTTAACCGGGGAAGGGGGTGGGTGTGGTACACTAATATAGAGGACTTGGCCACCTTGGTAGACCCAAAGTATTTTAGGGGAATCTAAAGATTCATGATTTTTCACTGCATCAATCCTCATGCCCCTATTCCAACTCTGACAGTTTCCACTTTTTCCTATAAAATATTAATCTTGGCATTAACAGATTTGCTGGATTTGAGAATTTAAACTGCTTTGACACTCTGCTACCCTTTTAACTAAATCCTAGGACGGCTTCTCATTTTTGTTCTGCCCTCTTGCTGAAGGAGAGGATTATCTCTTTCTATGCTGCCAGTTAGTCCCTCTGTTTTTTGCATTTTGCCATAAACTGGTGATTATTTAGCTTCAACCTTTCATTATCTTGAGTGAATCTATCAACAGCCATATTATTACATAATCCTTAAAATCACTAATTCTTTTGTACCTCTCAATGTCCTGAGATACTACACCTGACAATTCATACACTTCTACTGGTATGTCACCCTACTTCATCCCCAGTTGCAACTTTAACATCTGCATCATGACAACACACTTGGAGCTATCTATATTCCATATACCATCAAGAACAGTGTCCTCATTGTCAGCCTGCTATAAAATCCCATTTTATAATTTGCTTCCTCAAATCACTCCAGACACCAACTATCTCAATTTGAGTTTCTCAGAAAACAGACTCTTAGAGATCTCTATACAGTATGTTTACTTAGAAATACTCTTGGGAACAACATCTCTAAAAGGGTGAGAGAAGCAGGTATTAACAGGACAAGCCAAATTGTGATGCTTTTGCAACAGAATCATTAGCAAATCTTATAGGTAGCTGTGGGACATGGATGACCTTTCAGAGTTACATGCAAATGAAGGCTTGAATCTAAGTTTTATAGGATTCTGCATTGCCCAGTTATTGTGGAAGGAATGGATTCATAAGGTTAATGGTCAAAGATACAATACTCAAGTTTCTTTTCCATTATTGAGATTCTCCATTTTTTTAAGTCTACACAATTAAAAAGCAAAAACAAGTCCTGATCTGCAGTGTTTGTAGATTTCCTTGGTATATCTATTTCTATTACAGCCAATTTTAAGCTTCCAGTGAATTGTGGCCTACCACAGTGTTGGGAAGAGATGTGCAGTAACACACAGTTACAGAAATGTAAGAGATGTAAATACAAGAGCACAAATAAGAGAAAAATGTAGTAAAATAATTGGGATGTGATGACTTGTAAGTATTTGAAACACTTAAAAATATAATTTATAGAACCATAATGCATACTTTATTTTTTGAACATAACTATGTCTAAAAACTGGCTCACACATTTTCTGAATATTTACAAATTGGCTCTTGCAAGCTACTACAAGCTGGTTTGAGCAAACCGCTGCATCCCATCATTACCCTCTGTGAATGTATGACCCATATTAAACTTAAATGCAACATATTAATTTGCACTTTCCTCAATCGGCCACTCATGTTGGAAAACTAACAAGCTATAAAGCCATGCTCAAGGCACTTTTGGAACTCCTCTGTGTAACTGAGAGCCTAAGGTTCTTCCTCTAGAATAAAAATGTCCTGGAAGAGAGTCTGTTCTGAACACTAAAACTTTTGTTAAAAAAAAAATATATATATATATATATATATATATATGTGTGTGTGTGTGTGTGTGTGTGTGTTTGATTGCCTCTTCTTCCTATTTCAAGAAGACACGTGTATGATTATCCTAACTTTTTTTTTTTAAAGATTTTATTTATTTATTTGAGAGAGAGAGAATGAGACAGAGAGAGAGAGCACGAGATGGGGGAGGGTCAGAGGGAGAAGCAGGCTCCCTGCCGAGCAGGGAGCCCGATGTGGGACTCGATCCCGGGACTCCAGGATCATGACCTGAGCCGAAGGCAGTCGCTTAACCAACTGAGCCACCCAGGCACCCCTATCCTAACTTTTTAAGCTTGTACTCTCTCTACTTATATTTTAGCAGTAGAGGACACTTGCAGCTGTGGGTCAGAGAAAAAGGCCACCAGGGATGTGGCCTGGGAAATGGGCGTGAAAAATAAGTGTCAGTCCTCTTGTCTGAGCTCCCTGACACTGTTAGAGCTTACATTAATTAAGGAACTACCAAGAATTACATAAAGCATGCTGCATACATTATTAGAGTGAATATTATTATTATCCACACTAACTTATGAGGAAATAGAGGGACCAAAACATTAAGCCATTCGCCCAAAGACACACTTCTTATTGAGCAGTGAAACCAAGATTAAGGCCAAGTTCTATGAATTCAGAAGCTTACCAATTTCATATATTAATCACTTTAACTAAATGCATCATTTACATAGGACTTAATCATGGAAATAAATATGTTTTTAAAAATTGATTTTGCATAACTAACATCAACGCTGAGTTCATTGGTTTTATGCTTCAAATACAAGCCATTATTAGTATATTACAGCTGCCTTAACATTTGGTTGATAGAAATAACAGCAAATACAGTGATCTTTTGTGCTTCCAAGTATTTACAAATAAAGTAAGCAGAATAAGTATCATTTCTACAGCTGCTATCATGGGAACCAGAGAAGAGACACCAAAGTTAGGACTGATAAGCTATTTACTAACTAATGTCTGGGACATTTTAAATAGATAGCCTAAGTAAATTTTGGTTGATTCAGTAGTTTGGGCAGTATTCTTGAAAAGTTGGATTAATATCATTGCTGATTTGTTCAATCACACAAATTGTGGTGATTAATCTTGTTTTAAGAAAATGTGATGACGCTGGTAGAAAGAAGGGGCATATTCTTTTTATGAAGATGAGTAAGACAGACAACACTTATTTAATACAAAATTGCGAAGAATTCATTTTGTCCTTGATAGTGTAGTTGTGGGTGTATTTTTAGGTACTTATAGAAATGTAAGCTTTAATTTAAAAAGCAATATATTATCCTTTGGCATATAAAGCACCACAACATTTCACCACAGTGACCGATCAATGTGGTGATGACTTTTGAAGTAAGTTAGTAAACGAAATTAAAGTCACACCCTCAGGAAAAAAAATTACCCCAAGTTCAGCTTTCCAAGAATTATCTGTTGAAGATAATTAGGTGTATGTGAATAAAGAAAATTAAATAACATTTGATAATTTTTAAAGAAAGAACACTACTATCTTATCCCTTGTTCATTCTATCAATCTGCCCAACTATCTGTGTTTATTAATAAAATACACAGTAATATTAATGGATGAAGTGCAAATACATGTCATCAACAATTGTCATCACATCAAATATATAAATAAATGTCCGTAGTATATATGTTTGTATGTGCGTTATATGCATGTTCACATATATATTTTAAAAGTAATTATTAGTACTTATTAAAAAATAAATTCTGGGTGCTCGCTTCGGCAGCACATATACTAAAAAAAAATAAATTCTGGGACACCGGGCTGGCTCAGTCACTTAAGCAACTGCCTTTGGCTCAGGTCATGATCCCAGGGTCCTCGGATTGAGTCCCTCCTGGGGGTCCCTGCTCATCGGGGAGCCTGCTTCTCCCTCTCCCTCTGCCTGCTGCTCCCCCTGTTTGTGTTCTCTCTCACTCGCTCTCTCTCTGACAAATAAATAAAATCTTTAAGAAAAATAGACTCTGTGTGAGTGCTGTATGAAGAATGAGCCTCTGCACTCTCGTTGCACCTGCAGCTCCAGTTTAAGTCAAGTGCTCAGATGCACTTCCTTATATGTGGGATGCCGTGCCTTGGGCTTGATGTCCAGAAGTGTTTCCTCAAACCTGATTGTACTATATAGATTATTGCCTGACCCAAAGTTTCATTAAATATAAGGAAGGCCAGTGGCTTTAGGAGAAAGACTGATTTAGAATCTCTGTTAACCTACCCAAACAAAGCTCTCTTTGGAGGTTTGATTAACCTAAGACATACAAAGAATTTTTGCAGTCAGTAGAGTGAAGCAAAATCCGAATGATATACATACAGAAAATATACAAAACAAACTGTTTCATAGTAGAAACCAAAAATAAAGTGTGAGGGTAAAGGTAAGGCTAAAAAAAATGTAAGAACATGAGAAACAGATGCAGTAGATTTCACACCAGCCATACTGCACGAGCTGAGTTGTGAGTTACTTTGGTGCCATTAGACCTGACATAGTATCATAAATGTCTTCTCACTTAACCTTGATGCTTTCATTTTATTTGTTGAAGAATTTTCTTGTATTTTTTTCCTTTCCTGCACAGTTTAAAATAAAAAGCCCATACCAGTAAGGGTAAGCTAAACATTTTCCTGTTGCTTCATATCTGAGTCGAACTAAAGCAATATGGATACATATACTTAAAAAAACATTGAAATGTATACAGGTACACAAAAATTTTTTTAACAATTTACACCCCTTTCTTTTCATCCTAAAATGCTTGTAGAGCACCTATCTCATGTTGCTCATTCTTTCTGTTTCTGGAAACAGCTTTAAGACTCTTTGAGAAGTTACAGAGATGACAGTTTTTATTTTTTATTTTATTATTTTTTTTACAAAGCAAAGGGTAAACAATTATGTTTCTCTCCACCAGACACTTCTGTTTATAGAAACCATGTAGAATTTTATATCCATCCATTCCATATAGCTCCTAGATTGTGGTATTCTTGCTAAAATTTCAGGGCTGTTTCTGCTGGAAAAAGGAAAGCCATTATAAGGAAAATTGAACTTCATCTCTTCTTCTTCTTCATCTCTTCTTCCTTCATGGCAAGGAAGAAGAATAGCTCTTTTGATGAGGGAAACAAAAAGCAATGTGAAAGCAAAGAGCAGAATCAACCTTACCAATGTGAACTGGCCCAGGGAATTCAGACTCATGAATACTCTGACGAGTTTTCAAGAAACTTAGCATTCTGCTTGTGTTCTCACCTACTCTCAAGCTGACAGACCATGTACACACCTCTTGGATTCGTAGGACTAGCACAATCTTGCGACTGTATAAAGTGACATCATGGGAAAATGTTCCAAGAACAATATTTATAAACCCTAACATTTGGAAAATATTTATGTCATCAGAAGCCATCTAGACCAATCTTCTCATTTTTAAGTGGAGAAGCATAAGGCCCAGAAACATTCAGGAACTTGCTCAAGGTCACAGAGTTAGTTAGAATCAGATATAGGACCACAACATGCTTTTTTGATTCCCATTTCAGTTTTTCACTTCCCATATTTTCTTCCATGATGGCATAGATTCAACCTTTCCTGCCCGATGATGGAAATCTTCAACTGATGTTTGCAAGGTTTATGTTTGTACTTGATTTAAAATTTGACCTACGATGAGACTTACTGCATAATACTAATGATTTTATTTAATAAATGCTATTTTGGTAATGAATGTTAGGTTATAATGCATCGCTTTATGCAATTGTATAAAGAAAATAAAAACAAACAGCAAACCCTAAGAAGCAACTACTGCCTTTTATCCCATTTTACACAAGAAATTGCATTTCAGGAAATTTAAATAAATTACCCTTAGTAACAGAGCTTACCAAGGGGGGAAATTGAGGCTTTTGTATCTATCTGATTCTTGAGAACCACCTCAGCTTATAGTCAGTTTCTGCTTAGTTTACATTTCTGCACATAATCCAGTTTCACTGGCTTAGACTCAAAACATTGCCTTCTTAGTAGATTGACCATTACTCCTTATTCTGAATGTTACTGCCCTTTGTACTTTTCCACTGTTTGAATTTGAGGGCAGTTTAGAGCAATAGAATAAAAAAAGAGTCTCTGCCAGAACTAATCCTTATCAGCCTGAAGCTTTAGTATCTCTCAATGTGATCTTTCCTTTGTTGTGAAAGATCTGGTACATCAATAGTGTTCGAGGGGTTTATAGAATCTTTTATATAATTAATAGTATGTCTTCTGAGGAACACTAAGTCACACAATATGCTGGAGAAGTGATTACTTGATGTGTTCCAAGACATAAATCCTCCAAAAGGACTGAAGGATTAAATTAACGACAAAAAGGAGAAAAAGTTTCTTTTTAGAGTTTATGGTATTGCTTCTCCCTCTCTGCAAAAACAAACGCATGAATAAATAAATAAAAACAACCAATCAATGAAAATATGGCAAAGCCAGTTTCAATTGTTTGATTTTGTCAATCATGCATTCAATGAATATTTTCTGAGCTCCAATATATTAAGAACACTAGGCTAAGTGCTGTGAAATATCTGAGGCCTTGGTGTTCTGTGGAACTCACTTCAGAGATTATAAACGTGAACTGTAGCACAGTGGAGATATGTGTAACAAGAGGGATGTAAGGCTTACTGCTTCCCACTAGAGAAACATTACTATAGATACAGCAGATAGTTAACTATTTTATTTTATTTTTTTTTTACTTTTTTTTTTTAAGATTTTATTTATTTATTTGAGAGAGAGAGAGAATGAGAGACAGAGAGCATGAGAGGGGGGAGGGTCAGAGGGAGAAGCAGACTCCCCAGTGAGCAGGGAGCCCGATGCGGGACTCGATCCCGGGACTCCAGGATCATAACCTGAGCCGAAGGCAGTCGCTCAACCAACTGAGCCACCCAGGCGCCCGCGGATAGTTAACTATTATAATCAACCAATGCTTCAGTTTGAAGCATTCTTCCATAGCAAACATAGCCATTTAAAGTCCAAAGGTAAAGAGAGTAAAAAGTAAAACAAAATGAAATTACATATACCCATGATTTGTTAAGGTATGTGGAATGACTTTTTTTCCCCTCAATGTTCTACTATTTTACTTTCTAAAATGATGCATTTCACTTCTAAATGATGTTAAAATAAATAACACCTAATAATAACTCAGGAAATATTAGGGATGCTTTAATAATAATGTAGCTAAACATGCTGGATTTACTCGTATATTCATGTAACTATGATTTGTATGGTCTGTAACTTTGAGGTGATTTACACACTAACAATAAAAATAAAACGGTTGTCTGCATAAATACTTAAAATGAGGTATATTGGTAAAAAATTAGATTACTGTGCATTGATAATATAATTTCTACTTACCATCCTACAGTATTTCAGATATTCTTGAAATACAGAAAAACTGTGATTTCTAGAAATGGAAGGAATAAAAGTTGCTTGTATTTTTATTGGACTTATTAAAATTATCACATGATTTTTATAAATTAGCTGACTGCGTCTACATAGGATACTTACTGATTCAAATATTTTGTTCCAAATATTGTTTGCAGGGATAAACATATTTAACTAAAATTTGTGTGGATGAGCTTTTCTAAATTCAAAAATAACTCTAATTTTCTGATAATAGTACAAAGTATCATTCCATTGATGCTTTTGTCTTTATCTTTCAATTCACATCACCTGGTTAGCAAGTAGGATTTTCTAAAACAAGGAAAAATGGTAGTCAATCAAAGTGAACATAGTAACACAACTTGAAAAGCATTCTACATGTTCTATGAATCAGTATTGTTTCAGTTATTTTTTCCCATTTGGAAATATATTTCACTTGTCATTGAGCCTGAGATAGAATTTTTTTCTTTCATAATTGCCCTTGGGGATTCTAATCAAAGGGGGATATCATGAGAAATACAGCATGCATCGGAACCACACACACATTCAGTCTTCAGACCACTGAATAAGGGACACTGAGCAGATATATAGATAAACACAATAACAGCTGTGTTTATGACATAGGAAGAAAGATGAAAAAGTAATCCTGCTTACTCATTCAATTTTCTTTTTCTTAGACCAAATACAAATGTAATTAGAATTCTGTGATGTAATTTAATTTTAGAAATACCTTGAAATTTGATGTCAACATAGCACCTAAAAGATAGAGTTATAGAAATCAAAGACAAACCTGAATATATGATACACTGCATAGTTTTGAATACCCATCCATTCATTTATTCATTCTTTTTTTTCATTTACTCCATTTTTCAGTATTTATCTGATCCTTTATTGGAAAACATTATACTAGGTATTGTGATAAATAGGTACAAAGAAGGAACAGGACATGCCCTCTGAAATGAAATAAATCCATTAGCCAAAAATGCTATAGAGAGGCCACAAAAATGAACATGACTTTCAATATTTGTTTCATTAATTAATGTTTTATAGTTTGACCCTGAATTAATTAAACAATTTTATGTTGTTAACCTCTAGATTTACTATCTTGTAATATCTTGTATTTGGGGTGCCAGATGAAAATGTATATTTTAGTATTGGCAATAAATACTTTAAATAGAAAATCTGCTTTTTGCCAGCACTACATGAATGAGTAATATAATTTCTTTGACCCTCAGTTTACTCTTCTGTAAAAAAAAAAAAAAAAAAAAAGAAAGAAAAGAAAAGACCACCATGCAGTTTTAAATGATCTTGTCACTTTCCCTGGAATAAAGGATTCAGCAATTTTCCAATTTCCTTTTCCAGAGATGATAATAGTGAAAGCCACAGAAGTAAATATTCTCAAATTTACCATGAATAATTTGATGTGTAGTTTCTTGTACATTTTGAATAATGGAAGAAGCCTGACTGGTGTGCTTTAAAGAATTACAGTTTTAGGGGCACCTGGGGGGGCTCAGTTGGTTAAGCATCTTCCTTTGGTGCAAGTCATGATCCCAGGATTCTGGGATTGAGCCCCACATCTGACTCTGCTCAGTGGGGAGCCTGCTTCTCCCTCTGGCTCTCTTCCCTGCTCCTGCTATCTCTCTCACACTGTCTCTGTCTCTGAAATAAATAAATAAAATCTTAAAAAGAAAGAGAGAGAGAGAATTACAGTTTTATATGGATTGGAGGCGGGGAGGGTAAGGAAATAAAAGGGGTTAGTCAGCTTTGATAAAGGGTTTAAATGAAGGAGCAGAAGAAGATTAATTAAAGTGGATGTGAGGCTTGGAGGATGAATGTATGTAGCTTTTAGAAAACAATTGAAGAACTTTAGAAGAAGTCTATAAGAACATTAATGAAATCAGTGGCAAGAACAAGAGATGAAAGCAGTTTAGTCAATAAAACAAATGTAAATACATTATTTCATTCAAATTCAATAACTTTTAAAAAATGCACAAGTCATATTTTATCATCTAAGAAAACTCTTAAGTAAAAATCATGAAGACATGATTTTAAAGAATTAAAAAACAGCTGTAATTTCATCCCTGAAATATGACCTCCATTAGTATTTTGATGTTTGCTTCTCCTTAGATATTTTTTTTTTAAGATTTTATTTATTTATTTGACAGAGAGAGACACAGCAAGAGAGGGAATACAAGCAGTGGGAGTGGGAGAGGGAGAAGCAGGCCTCCCGCCGAGCAGGGAGCCCCATGTGGGGCTCGATCCCAGGACCTGGAATCATGACCTGAGCCGAAGGCAGATGCTTAACGACTGAGCCACCCAGGCGCCCCTCTCCTTAGATATTTTTATTCAGCAGAAAAACATGAGCACTTTCTCCTATGTTTTATAAAAAATGGCATCAGTCTTTAGCTACAGGTTAAATTCAGATTGTTTCACTTATTTTTCACCAACCATTTTTTTTTCTTTTTTTGTAAGAGGCTTAACTTTACGTAACTGTCCCTTATAATCTTTATTGGAAGGCAGCAATACATAGGTTTGTGATTTCTGCCAGTGTGTATAATGGAAATTCTGATATCAATTCTTACATTAAAAAAAAAAAAACCTCTTCATTTTAGTATTCAAATATTAACTCGGTCTGTTAAAGATCCGAATTGTTTATTAGTTTGCACTACAAATTGGCCTAAACTAATTTGTTTTTCAGATTTATGAGACTTTTTGAGTAACCATTGGTAGCTTCCAGTAAGTTCGAGATGAACATTTTCTCTTCAAAAACTTTACCACCACAAGGGATGTTACAGTAAAAAGTTTCAGATCAAATTTTGTCCCACTTATAAGCAAGCAAGCATGTATGCACACATGAACACTTACATACATGCATATAACCTTTTCTGCAAACCTGGTGAAGCCTCTATTCTCTGTCTTTTAGGCAATCAGCTAAGTTCCTTGCCTGGAAAGTCTCTTTTCAGGATTTAGTTATCCTTTGGAAAGGATCAGATGACAAAATTATCTATTCTTCGAACAAAGGAGGGGTAGGGTCAGAAACCTTGGACTCCATTCTCAACTGGACTGTTAGGTATACTAGATTCTTTAACTTTTCTTATCAGAATGGAAATTTCTACTAGTATTTCTTCATTATCTGAATAGTTTTATCACTGTTTATTTTACCAATGAAAAATCATTTCTAATAATCATTGTGCTAAATTTACGAGCCCTTTAATATTGAGTGGATACAAAGGGAGTTCTAGTATTTATTTCTGGGGCACAGTTTATAATTTCATCTTTTAAAATGCCATATCAGACCAGTATGACAATGATCTATATCTGTATCTATTTATCATTATTTATATATATATATATATATATATATACACATGTACCCTTTATATTGAAATATTTTATATTGAATTATAGATAACATAAGACTTATTATTTATTTTTCGTCCTTTAGGCTAATTGACACCTTCACTTAAAATAGTCATTGTTGTCATATACAAAGTTGTACTCTTCCTATGACTTCCCAAGAATATTTTAATTTGTACTAAGGCAAATTCTACTCCATGAGATTTTTGTAAAGAATTAGCATCATAAGATTCCATGAACATTGTCCAGCAAACCAAGATTCCTATTTAGAAGAACTCTTGTCTAGATGCTGGGCATGCTTTTGGTGGACAACATTCAGCTGTAAGCTATTTCAAGAGGGGACTGAGGACAGCCACCTTAGCCAAAGGTACACTGACTTCCTGGGGTGCCTGTAACTAATAAATATTAAAAGTTAAAGCCTGCCTTCTTGCTCCTACTCAGGATAATTCTGAAGAACCAGTCTAACTATAAAGCTCTCCTAGGGGTTGGTTGACACGGTCATCGGACCTCACTGCTGTTCAATTTCCGCATCTGGACAAATTCTGCCTCTTTCTTCTCTTTTCTACAGGTGTTGATCTCACGGACAATCCATACTTTATCTTTTCAGGTAACTCAACATATGATCTACTACTTTGCCATCATTATATGTTCATAAATGAATGCGTGAAGTTAAAACACTATCACTTCACTTGTAGTATATTAGTGTCTGGTTTTCCTATAGTGTTCCAAGTCCTTCTGTAAGATTCCATGTTTTCTAGTGGGATCAACACAGACCTTTTTTTTTTTTTTTTTAGATTTATTTATTTATTTTAGAGAGGGGGAGGGGCAGAAGGAGAGGGAAAGAAAATCCCAAGCACACCCCTCAATGAACGTGGAGCCCCATGCAGGCTCCATCCCACTACCCCAAGATCATTACCTTCAAAGAAACCAAGAGTCTGATGCTCAACTGACTATGCCACCCAGGTGTCCCTCAACACAGAGCTTTTTGAAAGCTGAGGTAAAATTATGTTTTTACAGCCCCTGATGGCTTAATATAAGCTTCTTTATTGATTATAGCCAGGTATGCATTTTTTAAATTTAATGCTATTATTATTATTATTGTTGTTGTTGTTATTATTATTTATATTTTGGAGATATGCAGAGAAGTTAAAATATTTTTTGCCTATCATCCAGTAAGTTAATATCTGGCCTGGAATAAACATTATGATATATGGTGGAATCAAGGTGGTATTGGAGGGACATCTGGGTGGCTCAGTAGGTTAACCATCTGTCTTCAGCTCAGCTCATGATCATAGGGTCTTTGGATAAAGCACTGGCCATGCTCAGCAGGAGTCTGCTTGTCCCTCTCCCTCTCTCTCTGCCCCTCTCCCCACTTGTGCTCTCTCTGTCTCTCTCTCTCAGATAAATAAATAAACTTTTAAAATTTAAAAAGGTGGAATTGGAGTAAACTTAGGAATTTTTTTTAAACCAGCAATACCATATCAATGCTCAAATTTTTGTTAAATTATCACAGATTAACTACAAATCCCCCAAGTGTTTAAAACACACCCTCCTTAAAATATCAAAAGAACCTACAGATCTTGAAGGGTTTAAAAGTTTCCATTTAAACATTAAAATATCATCTGTTGTTATCATTCTCTTTGTACATGCTATCCTTAACAGAATTAAGGAATTTGATATTTTAAATAAACAAGCAGAAAAGTGTTTTTAGCTGAGGATACAACTTTGTGTTACTTAGTTAAGCAGTGTATTTGCAATAAAACTTTTTTACTCAATGTTTTGTTCTCACAACAAACTTCTTCTGCTAGATTTTATGTCCCTCTGGGAGGGAATCTTAGCTGGTATGTTTAATCTACTGTACAGGACAATGTATTTTTATAGTGGAATATTAATATTAATAATATATCAAAACCAAGAGATGTACCTGAAAAGAACAACTAAAGCAGAATCTACTCAAGCAGAATACACTGTAGAAAGAGAACTTGAAACCTCATCTGGGGCCAAAGAGAATAGCACCAATCTGAGAGCAAGCTCGGGGAGAAAAACCAAAATGGGCAACCTGTCAGAGCAACCACCGATGTTCCTCTAGGACCCTGGGTTTTCCTTTTGTTTCTCCTGTTTTAGAAAATTAAGGTACAAGTATTTCTTTTTCTTTTTCTTTTTTTTTTTTTTAAAGATTTTTTATTTATTTATTTGACAGAGAGACACAGTGAGAGAGGGAACACAAGCAGGGGGAGTGGGAGAGGGAGAAGCAGACTTCCCACCAAGCAGGGAGCCCGATGCGGGGCTCGATCCCAGGACGCTGGGATCATGACCTGAGCCGAAGGCAGACACTTAACGACTGAGCCACCCAGGTGCCCCTCTTTTTTTTTTTTTTAAGATTTTATTTATTTATTTGACAGAGAGACAGATAGTAAGAGAGGGAACACAAGCAAGGGGAATGGGAGAGGGAGAGGGAGAAGCAGGATTCCCACTGAGCAGGAAGCCTGATGCGGGGTTGGATCCCTGGACCCTGGGATCATGACCTGAGCCGAAGGCAAACACTTAATGATTGAGCCACCCAGGTGCTCCTAAGGTATAAGTATTTCTGAGAAACTTTGAAATAGAACAACTTAAACAATTTAAATCACAGTAGAATTCAGCATAAAATACTCTAGAATTTAAAACACACACACACACACACACATACACATATACACACACACAGGATTGCAAGCTTTGAAGCTTGAGTTTCTAGTATAAATTATAAAACCAAAGAAAAAAGTTTTAATTTTTTGTAGAATATATCTTAACGATTAAGAAATAATAAAATTCAATACAAGTATTTATGTACATATGCACAAACACATATTCACACCACACAACCATAATACACAAAATATAATATACATGCATACACATATACATGAACATAATACACATACAGATGTACATTTGTATGTGTTCAAGATAAAAGGAGTTTTCAAGGAGCATCAATTTTTTCCACATAATGATAGAATTAACTGATAGATACAAAAACATGAGAAACAAGATTGGATTATGAACTTTACTAGTGATACATGTTAGATTGAAATACATGGCTCAGATATAAACTAAATGGATTTTCTAACTCATTAAAAAAATGGTGGACAGCAGACCAGGCTGCCTATTCCATACAGGTCGACTTTCTTAAAGAAAATGAGAACAGAGCTGATTGATCTGAATATGCTGACTCTCAGAGTTTGAGTCCAAGGAAGTTTCTTTACGTGGAACATAAGGAGTCAATTATAATAATTGTATGTGTTTGTGTGTTTGTACATGTATGTATTTTTATAGACATAAAACTCCTCCCAATGTTTTCAGCATTCTCCACTTTGTTTCAAAATTTCCTATTAATGTGGTTTAGTGTAGCCTAATTAAAAGGGCTTGTGAGAAAGCATATGTTTGTATATATATTAATTTAGCAAACATCTAATATCTTGCATCTTTTTAGCTTTAATTATGTGAATTCACAGTATTCTTAAAGGATGTTACAAACCACTTCTCTCACTTATAATCAGATTAAAAGTTAAAAGATTTCAGTGAGCCACATGATGGCCTTTGTTCATGACTACAGATTTTGAAAAGCAAAATGATTTTTGAACAAAAGAATTTGAAAAGATAAAACCTGATTAATTCACACGGGGGTTTCAGCAAACTGTGAATATTTTAGCATCAATATATTTATTCCTCAACAATTATTGATTCTCTACTATATGCCAGATACTTTAGTAATTATTAAGAATACAAGAGTAAAGCATATAATGAGATATGTTACAATAATAAAGGATTATAATATAATCTGGTGAATGTTGAGAAGAATGCTTATTTTCCTCCTATGTTATAAAAGGAATGTAGTCTATTTCATCCTGAACAAGGGGAGCTTTGAAATGAACATGACCATAGTCTTTCCACTCCCTCACTCTTCCAGAAAGTAAGAGCAATACTAATCTGAATGGTTAAAATCTAGGATGCTCACTGGGACATAGTGTTTATCAGGAGATAGGATCACTGACTGCTAAGGTCATGGGTTCTATTACATTAACTCTTCTGCCAGAAACTGGATGCTAATCAAATGTTCAATACTCCAAGGCACTGGATAGTAGCTAATTGGACTGAATCTACCATGCAGATCGACCTCACCCTACTTCTTATAGTCTACTTTAGGCATGAAGTAACATGCTGTGGTCTTTGACCTGTTTTATTAAGAAGCACTGTAGGTTAGGGGTTACTGAAAATTTTCCTGTGTGATAATAGAGATAATACTTTGGATTATTGGATTTCATCTTTTTTTTTCCCCCTCTTTATATCTTATTAGTTAGAAGGGAGCATGATTCCCAAGGAAAAAATGTGTGGTGATGAATGTTAACTAGACTTATTATGATGATGATTTTGTTATATGTAAAAATATCAAATTATGTTGTACACCTGAAACTAATAAAATGTTATATGTCAGTTATATCTCAAAAGAAAAGAAGAGAGCATGAGTGATTTGTATCTCAAATTACAACATACTAGGGGAGAGAGGGTCCCCAGTGATTACCCCAGTAGGTAACTTTACCCTTTAGGGTAATGGTAATATTTGAACGTGTGTGCTACTATTTTAAGTAAGGAGATTTTCATAGAGTGCTTACCATGGGCCAGATTTTATGCTAAATGCTTTACATGGAATATCTCATTTACTTCTCATAGTATGTGAATAAAGATAATAATATTAGCAGCAACATTTTAAAGAATGTTTCAAATGTCCTGAGACTATTCCAAGTGACATACATAAACTATCACATTTACTTCGCAGAAGAACTCTGTGATGTACCTGAACACTATTATTATTTCCATCTAACAGATGAGATACTGAAGGCATAGGATATTAAATAAATTGCCAAAAATCACACAGATATTTCTTCTAATATATTCGGATACCAAAGGCTCTACTATAGAATATAATTCCATATAAACTCTCATGAACAGAAAACTGTAGCGTGATATATAATCTTAGCTTTTGAAATGTCAGTGAGAAAACCAGGAAATATCAGAGAATGGAGAAAAAGCAGGAAACTACTTGGAGAACTGGAAGACCAAACTAGTCTTATGTGAAAGGAAACAGAAATGGAACCAGAATAATATATCTGGAACTAACAGCTTTCAAATGTGGAATGAGGCAAGAGGAAGATATTTTATTCATGACAAAATCAGTGAGGATTACTCGGGCTCAGAAAACTCTAACAGAGGGAAAAAGGAAGATCTCAGAGGGTAAACAAAACTGTTTCCCTAGAGGGAAGTCCTCTCCAAAAAGTTATTGAGAGACCATTTCTTTAAGTTAAGATAGGAAGTCAGCAACAGAGAAACAACTAAAGAAATTCTATTACATGACTAGGATAGTTACATTTGGTATTTATATAGATCTGAATAGATCTGTGAAGGGAAGACTGGGAATTCCAGGTGGGCTCTCTCAACGATCAGTAAATATAGAAGTTGTTGATAGAAACTCACACTTAAAAAGCACAAGGTGAACAGCCAACTATATAACAAGTTCCAAAACTAAGTTAAAATTTGGATTGATGGAAGTGTTCCCAATGTAGATATATATTACAAAGTCAGGTTATAACATTAGGACTTGTTTCACTGACATTTTATGCTGGCTTTGATATCCTTTTTTATATGACAGAAGAATTTATTAGGCTATTTTTGACTTAATGTGTTATCAAACCTTGTGCTTTTCTTCTAAATAATTAAGAAAAAATTTCTTCATCTTCAAGAGTTCTGTATAATGAACAAATATATAGATTAAAGTGGGTCTAAGGGAGAGGAGAGGGCAGTACTCAAAAAGCAAGAGCAGATCAAATAAATCTGATAAAACAATATAGATAATAGAGCCTCCAAACCTATCAGATATAACTGTTCTACATCTGGGCAGGTGTTCCCCAGAGAAACAGATTCAGTAAGTATTTTTATATAATAAATATATACATAAATATATAATAAATGTTTATATTAAAGTAAAATAAATATTTATTTATTCTTAATATATATTAAAAGAGATTTATTATGACAAATTAGCTCATGCAATTATGGAGACAGAAGTCCCATAGTCTGCCAAGCAAGCTGGAGACCCAGGAAAGCTAGTGGTATAATTCAGTTCAAGTCCAAAGCCCTGAGAACCAGGGGAGCCAAGGGTTTAAATCTCAGTCAAAGGGAGAAGATGAGATGAGAAGTATTCATTCAAGCAGGCAAGCAGGAAGGAAAAAAGGAGTGAGTAAATTCCTCCTTCCTCTGGTTTTGTTCTGTTCAAGCTCTCAAAAGATTTTATAATGTCCACCCAATTGGGGAGGGCGATCTATTTTACTGAGTTACCAATTCAAATGCTAATATCAAGAAATGAGCCCAGAAACACTCAGAAATGTTTGATCTGGGCACCCCATGCCAAGTTGACACATAAGATTAACCAGTATTAGTTATTAGTATTAGTATTAGTTGTTGCTACAGTAATATTGTTTAACGAGCTATTCTAAATCTCAGTGGCTTACAATACAATCATTCATTCTGTAGGTTGATTGTGGTTCCGTTGACATAAGATTGCTTTGACTGGATAAACCTGCTTTAGACTGTGGATCCATTGCCTTGCACTAGGAAGCAACTTGTTTTGCTCTGGGCTCTAGACAGAAGAGGATGTGGTTATCTTGGGCATATGCTTCTTCTAGCATAAAATCAGATCACAAACCTATTCCAGAACTTTATTTAGAAAACCTCTATTAACATTTCGTTAGTCAAAGCAAGACAAATATCCAAGCCCAATATCAATGGGATAAGGATATACTCTACTCTGAGAGGGAGAAAGAGAAAAATAAATTATTTACTAAGCAATGATCTAAACTGTTCTGGGACAATAATAGGTTAAAAATGATTAAATTTCAAGGGTCCTCCACTATCACCACTGCTATTCAACATAGTATTAGAAGTCCTAGCCTCAGCAATCAGACAACAAAAATAAATAAAAGGCATCCAAATTGGCAAAGAAGAAGTCAAACTCTCACTCTTTGCAGATGATATGATACATTATGTGGAAAACCCCAAAGACTCCACCCCAAAACTGCTAGAACTCAAACAGGAATTCAGTAAAGTGTCAGGATATAAAATCAATGCACAGAAATCAGTGGCATTCCTATACACCAACAACAAGACAGAAGAAAGAGAAATTAAGGAGTCAATCCCATTTATAATTGCACCCAAAACCATAAGATTCCTAGGAATAAATCTAACCAAAGAGACAAAGAATCAGTACTCAGAAAGCTGTAAAATACTCATGAAAGAAATTGAGGAAGACACAAAGAAATGGAAAAACGTTCCATGCTCTTGGATTGGAAGAACAAATATTGTGAAGATGTCAATGCTACCTAGAGCAATCTACACATTCAATGCAATCCCTATCAAAATACCATCAACTTTTTTCAAAGAAATGGAACAAATAATCCTAAAATTTGTATGGAACCAGAAAAGACCCCGAATAGCCAGAGGAATGTTGAAAAAGAAAAGCAAAGCTGGTGGCACCACAATTCAGGATTTCAAGCTCTATTATAAAGCTGCAATCATCAAGACAGTATGGTACTGGCATAAAAACAGGCACATAGATCAATGGAACAGAATAGAGAGCCCAGAAATGGACCCTCAACTCTATGGTCAACTAATTTTCAACAAAGCAGGGAAGAATGTCCAATGGAAAAAAGACAGTCTCTTCAACAAATGGTGTTGGGAAAATTGGACAGCTACATGCAGAAGAATTAAACTGGACCATTTCCTTACACCACACACAAAAATAGACTCACAATTGTTAAAAGACCTAAATGTGAGACAGGAGTCCAACAAAATTCTAAAGGAGAACACAGACAGCAACTCTTCGACCTCAGCCACAGCAACTTCTTCCTAGAAACATTGCCAAAGGCAAGGGAAGCAAGGGTAAAAATGAACTATTGGGACTTCATCAAGATAAAAAGCTTTTGCACAGCAGAAGAAACAGTCAACAAAACCAAAAGACAACCGACAGAATGGGAGAAGATATTTGCAAAGGACATATCAGATAAAGGGCTAGTATCTAAGATCTATAAAGAACTTATCGAACTCAACACCCAAAGAACAAATGATACAGTCAAGAAATGGGCAGAAGACATAAACAGACATTTTCCAAAGAAGACACCCAAATGGCTAACAGACACATGAAAAAGTGCTCAACATCACTCGGCATCAGGGAAATCCAAATCAAAACCTCAATGACATACCACCTGACACCAGTCAGAATGGCTAAAATTAACAAATCAGGAAATGACAGATGTTGGCGGGGATGCGGAGAAAGGGGAACTCTCCTACACTGTTGGTGGGAATGCAAGCTGGTGCAGCCACTCTGGAAAACTGTATGGAGGTTCCTCAAAAAGCTGAAAATAGAGCTACCATACAATCCAGCAATTTCACTACTGGGTATTTACCCATAGATACAAATGTAGGGATCCAAAGGGGTACATGCACCCCGATGTTTATAGCAGCAGTGTCCACAATAGCCAAACTATGGAAAGAGCCAAGATGTCCATCGACAGATGAATGGATAAAGAAGTGGTATATATATATATATATATATATATATATATATATATATATATA
>NW_023270323.1:53602490-53607351 GCF_011800145.1 Mirounga leonina | reverse complement strand
TATATATATATATATATATATATATATATATATATATATATATACACAATGGAATATTATGCAGCCATCAAAAGGAATGAAAACTTGCCATTTGCAACAACATGGATGGAACTGGAAGGTATCAGGCTGAGTGAAATAAGTTGTTCAGAGAAAGACATGTATCATATGACCTCACTGATATGAGGAATTCTTAATCTCAGGTAACAAACTGAGGGTTGCTGGAGTGGTGGGGGGTGGAAGGGATGGGGTGGCTGGTTGATAGACATTGGGGAGGGTATGTGCTATGGTGAGTGCTGTGAATTGTGTAAGACTGTTGAATCACAGACCTGTACCTCTGAAACAAATAATACATTATGTCAAAAAAAAAGAAGAAGAAGAAGATAGCAGGAGGGGAAGTATGAAGGGGGGAAAATCAGAAGGGGAGACGAATCATGAGAGACAATGGACTCTGAGAAACAAACTGAGGGTTCTAGAGGGGAGGGGGGTGGGGGGATGGGTTAGCCCGATGATGGGTATTAAAGAGGGCACGTTCTGCATGGAGCACTGGGTGTTATACGCAAACAATGAGTCATGGAACACTACATCAAAAACTAATGATGTACTGTATGGTGATTAACATAACATAATAATAAAAAAATTAATTCATTAGAAAAAATTCCAAGGGTTCTGAGATCAAGACTGTTTTTAGGTTGAATAAATGTTCTTGATGAGAGGGGCCCATCTCTCAGAAGACAGAGTCAGTGGAGCTAGTATGAATCATATTAACTTGAATATAGAGTTATAGAGAAAAGCAATAGAAGACCCACTAATAATATTAACAAATTAATGTGCTCAAGACTAGTTAATTCTTAGATTTCTTAGTTCTAATAAATCCCAGATCCATGGAAACCATACTGTATTTGGAGTGTGCTAATAGCTTAGTTCAGTGGGCTTTAAATTTTACCCATGTGTTTCAGTTAGTTTAACAGAGCATACCCTGCAGAGAATGAGGGTATTGCTTGACAGAGTGGGAGACACAAGGAAAAAATGAGGATATAACAATTAACAGAAGGCAGTTTAAATGAGAAATGAGGCTGGGTTGGGATGACATTGACTAGGTTTCTGTGAACCTAGAATCAATGCAAATTGATAGTTTTTAGAGATCTGAAGAAACACAATGCAAACATATATATGTCCTTATTAATATACATTAAAAATAACTTTCCTTCATTAAATACACATATGAAGAGTGGAAAGAGAATCCAAAGAGAGGAAGAAAATGGTATTTATAGCATATGTTACCAAAGAAAGAAAGGGAAATGATTAATACTTAGAATATATTGGAACACCTCCTTTATGGAAAAAAAAAAAGTTAGACAACCAAAGAGAAAGATAAAAAAACACTTAACATGCAACCTCTGTTGTATATACAAACATATGAATACACACTCATACACACACACATTTAAGAAAATGAGTAACAATGTGAAAATATATCAGTTCATTAGTAATTATAAAAACGCAAACTAAACCTCCATGAAATACCATTTTACACTGATCAGATTGAGAAAAATGTAAAAGCCTAAGAATGCCAAGTGTTGGCAAAGATGTTAACTAATAAGAAATTTGCTCCATTATTGTGGAATTTTTACAACTATCTTTAGAAAATTATGTGGCATTATCTAGAAAATTTGCAAGTGAACATTATATATAGCCCAGAAATTCCACTCCTAGGTATATGCCTTAGAGATATACTGTCCAATACAACAGCTGGTAGCTACACATGGTGATTTATTTAAATTTAAATAAAATCGAACTAAAAATTCAGTTATATTAACCACATTTCCAGTGTTAAATGTCCATATACGACTAGTGGTACCATTTGGACTGCACAGACAAGGACATTTTCATCATACGAACACTAAGAAACATTTACAAATATAACCTTTAGGATATTATTTGGGATAACCATAAACTGAAAATAACTCAAAGGTCCAACAATTTTAGAATGCATAAGATAGTTGTGCTATAGGCTATATAGAATGCTATAACACTTGGGGAGCCTGGGTGGCTCAGTCAGTTAAGCCTCTGCCTTCAGCTCAGGTCGTGATCCCAGGGTCCTGGGATCGAGCCCCGCATCAGGCTCCCTGCTCGGCAGGAAGCCTGCTTCTCCCTCTCCCACTCCCCCTGCTTGTGTTCCCTCTCTCGCTGTGTCTCTCTCTGTCAAATAAATAAATAAAATCTTAAAAAAAAAATGCTATAACACAAAAAAAAGTAAAAGAATTAGAGCAATAGCCACACAGTGGATAAATATTAAAAAAAAAACACTTGATAATAATTCCATTTATGTAAAAGTCAACCAAAACCCAAAAACTAAACCAAAATTGTATCATACTGATTGTGGTGAAACACATAGATAGTAAATCATAATGAAAGTCAAGGAAATTACACACCTAGATATGTACACCATGCATGCATACATACACACAGAGGGTGGGGGACAGAGAATGAATGAATGAACGAATGAATGAATTTGAGAGGGGTCTGTATTATCCTAAATTTTTCCTAAATTTCCAGAACTGTAAGACAACCATCTGGGATAAGGAAGGAGGCGGGGGGAGGGGGGATATGAAAAGTTTTCATCAGATATATAACATTTAAGGAAAGATAAGAATATTCAAGTAAACACATCTATCAGGAAGTTGTAAATTTAAGGCTGAAATCACCAAGATGGGTTTAGGCTGAAATCATAAATTTAAGAATCAGCCACGTAGGGATAACAGTTGAAGCTGAGAGATTAGGTGAGAGTCTTAAGAATGAGGCTACAGGGAGAACCAAATGTAAAAGAAGAGAAAAGAAGAAGGAAAGAAGGGAAGATAAATCTTCTCTAATGGACTTGTAGCTGTTTGCCCAAAGCAATTTACCCTGCATGCATTCTGTGCACGAGTGCCATAGATTTCCCATAATGCAGTGGAATAAATTAATCTGAATTTCCCCTGATTCTGAAAAGAAATCCAGCATCAAACCTCTGCAGGTTCAGCTTTTACCCTATTTTAGAGAAAACAAAACAAAACAACTTCCTTGTCTTTGAAATGACAGTTGAAACTTTGGTTCACAGGGTAAGCCTCTGTTGCTTACCGCCCCCTGGCCTAAATCAGGCACATTGATAAACTCATCCTCTACTTTCTCTTTGTAGCAATGAGCATTGATTGGAATCATAAATCTATGGTATGCATATGGCTGCTTTATTATAATTACCTTCTCCATTAAATTCTACAAAAGCAAGAAACATGTCATTTTTAACTCACCATTTTATATCTAATTCATATGCAGAAGGGGCAAAAACATGTATTTATTGAACACCTGACTGACTGACTGAATGAATGAATTGAAACCTTGTTCATTTGGACTTATCATGTGTCTCTGTGCATCGTGTGTACAAATTAAGGGCAGGGATGGAATGAAGTAGACATTTCCTTTACTTCTGAGGTCTTTTAGACATTTTCCACAATCACATACATGAAACATAAAAATCCTCCTTTTACAGGACAGAACAAGGATCATAAATGCACAAATATAAAAAAGAAGAAGACCAAGTCTAGCTAAACGTGTAAACTATCAATAAATTCAAGTCAGCAGCCCTTGTCTCTTCGTCCCTTCTGCACATTTCAAGGGTGAAATATTCAGTCTCCAGTTTTCTTGAATTCGATTCTACCCACTGGTTTTCATAAAATATTTGACAGTGACTTCAAGTGAATTTATTTCAAAGTGCTATCATTGCTAAAGACATTTTATCTTGTATCTTTAATTGTAGAATGGATGATGCTAAAACTATCAAGCACCTATGATAAGTGGGTTTTAAGTTCACACAAAGGATTCTTTCTCTAGAAAGTAGGAAAGGTAGTGTAGATACTTTTGAGTTCATTCACTATTTTGTCAAAATGGATTCTGAAGTGAATAGATATGGGTCTTAGAATTTTGGAAATGTTCTTCATTTTTTTTCTTCCCTTTCTATTTTCAGGGTAACTGTTGTTAAATGGTGTGCTAAGCCCTAATCATTAATGATTTTACACAGTTAAATGTGAGGATTAGGTATTTGCCAATTCCCAGATTTAGATATTAATCCAGGATGTACATGAATTGAAACTGCCATATACATGCTTTAAACTTTACCAGATGTTCCGAGAAATCTTTGGAAACTTAGGGATTACTACCAGCATATTGATTTGGTGGAACTCATTTGGGTAGCTCTGTCAGAATGAATAGATTTACTCAGCATTACTTGACACAAAGAAATATAGAAAAATTTGTCTAGGTGTACACTGAATGTCTTTTAAAACGCTTGGTGTTCAATTCTTCTAAGACCAGATGATTTTGAGTAGTACATTTCTGACTTAAATTTTGGGAAAAAATACAGTATTCAAAATGTTTTTTTTCTTTGAGATTATATAAATTCAACTTAAAAAGTTTCAGAACTCTATTACCAATTTGATGGAAAGACATTTAAACTTTTATAAATGTCTGAGAAAGATTAAGGCTGGATGGGTAGGCCTTTTTAAATTTTTTTTCAGAAACATTCCAGGTTTCTACAAATTCTAATTAAACCTTGACCTGTCAGATCATATAACTCGGTGACCTTTCTGAGTCATTGGCCTTTGAGGTTCAGAGAAGCTTGAGCTGGGTGTCCTGGGCCGAGATGTTTCAAAGCCTTGTTAAAAATGTTTGGGTTCCCATGAAGTACTGCTATACCCAAGTGTACCAGGAGATTTGGGTAGGAATGGGGTTATGGGCTTTATTGTTTATAAAATCAGGAGTGCTGATAAAAGAAGTAAAGTCTTGAAAGCTTTGAATCCTGAACCTGCTCATGGTCATCATTAACCAG